>NC_089273.1:34981729-35296130 GCF_963678975.1 Dysidea avara
CAGCTATAAAAAAATCACCCTGTAGAGAGTTCAGCTATACGAAGTCACCTTATAGAGAGTTCAGCTACAAAGAAACCATCATGTAGACAGTTCGGCTACAAAGACACCACCATGTAGAGAGTTTAGCTGCAAACAAATCACCTGTAGAGAGTTCAGCTAGGAACAAAATACCCTGTAGAGAGACCAGCTAGAAGAGGTTACCTTGTAGAGAGCTAGAAGAGGTTACCTTGTAGAGAGTTCAGCTACAAAGAAACCATCCTGTATATAGTTCAGCTACATTTCAAGTCACCCAGTAGAGAGATCAGCTGCAAAAAATATCCTGTGGGGCATAATGGGCATGTAATAAATATATGTATATAATTTGTATAATTACTAATAAAATCAAAAATAATTGAAGTGCTAAAATTCTTCTTTAAGTTCTTTCTTCTTCCTGTAGTAAAGAAAAAAACACATGGTTAAAGAAGCCCCAAAGCAGCCATAGGCCGGCTTTGGGGCTTTTTTAACCCACGTGTTTTTTCTTTACCACAGGAAGAAGAAAAGAACTTAAAGAAGATTTTTAATGCTTCAATTGTTTTGATTTTATTAGTAATTATACAAATTATATACATATGTTTATTACATGCCCATTATTCCCCACAGGATATTATTTGCAGTTGATCTCTCTACTGGGTGACTTGAAATGTAGCTGAACTATATACAGGATGGTTTCTTTGTAGCTGAACTCTCTACAAGGTGACCTCTTCTAGCTGGTCTCTAGCTGTGATTTGTTTCTAGCTGAACTCTCTACAGGTGATTTGTTGCAGCTAAACTCTCTACATGGTGGTTTGTTTGTAGCAGAACTCTCTACATGATGGTTTCTTTGTAGCTGAACTCTCCTAAGGTGACTTCGTCTAGCTGAACTCTCTACAGGGTGATTTTTTGCAGCTGAACTCTCTACATGATGGTTCCTTTGTAGCTGAACTCTCTACAAGGTGACTTTGTCCAGCTGATCTCTCTACGGGGTGATTTGTTTCTAGCTGAACTCTCTGCAGGTGATTTGTTTGCAGCTAAATTCTCTACATGGTGGTTCTTTGTAGCTGAACTCCCTACATGATGGTTCTTTGTAGCTGAACTCTCTACAAGGTAACTTCTTCTCTACAGGGTGATTTCTTGTAGTTGAATTCTCTACAAGGTGGTTTGTTGAGGCTGAACTCTCTACATGGCGGTTTCTTTGTAGCTGAACTCTCTACAGAGTGATTTGTTTGCAGCTGAACTCTCTACATAATGGTTTCTTTGTAACTGAACACTCTACAAGGTGACTTCTTCTAGCTGATCTTCTACAGGGTGAATTGTTGTAGCTGAACTATCTATAAGGTAACTCTTCTAGCTGATCTCTCTACAGGTGATTGTTGTAACTGAACTCTCTGCATGATGTTCTTTGTAGCTGAACTCTCTTCAAGGTGACTTCTTCTAGCTGATCCCTCTACAGGGGATTTACTTGTAGCTGAACTCTCTACAGTTATTTGCAGCTGAACTCTTTATGTGGTGGTTTCTTTGTAGCTGAACTCTCTACAAGGTGACCTCTTTTAGCTGATCTCTCTACAGGGTGATTTGTTTCTAGCTGAACTCTCTACAGGTAATTTTTTGCAGCTAAACACTCTACATGGTGGTTTCTTTGTAGCTGAGCTCTGTACATGATGGTTTCTTTGTAGCTGAACTCTTTACAAGGTGACTTCTTCTAGATGAACTCTCTATGGGGTAATTTATTTGTAGCTGAACTCTCTATATGATGGTTTCTTTGTAACTGAACTCTCTACAAGGTAACTTCTTCTAGCTGATCTTTCTACTGGGTGATTTGTTTGCAGCTGAAATCTCTACATGGTGGTTTCTTTGTTGCTGAACTCTCTACAAGGTGAATTCTTCTACCTGATCTCTCTACAGGGTAATTTGTTTGTAACTGAACTCTGTACAAGTGCATTTTTGTGGGTGATCTCACTGCAGGTTGATTTGTTTGCAGCTGAACTCACTAAAGGGTGATTTTGCTTGTAGCTGAACTCCTTGCATTGTGTCTAGTTTCTAGCTGATCTCTCTACAGGGTGATTTGTTTGTAGCTGATCTCTCTACAAGTTTATTTGTGTGTAGCTGATCTCTCTGCAGGTTGATTAATTTGTAGCCGATCTCTCTACAAGGTAATTTGTTTGTAACTGAACTGTCTATAAGGTGATTTATTTGTAGCTGATCTCTCTGCAGGTTGATTTGTTTTAGCTGAACTCTCTACAGGGTGATTTACTTGTAGCTGAACCCCTTACATTGTGTCTAGTTTCTAGCTGATCTCTCTACAGGGTGATTTGTGTGTGGCTGATCTTTCTACAGGTTGATTTGTTTGTAGACGATCTCTCTACAAGGTAATTTGTTTGTAGCTGAACTCTGTACAAGGTGCTTTTTTGTAGGTGATCTCACTGCAGGTTGATTGTTTTGTAGCTGAACTCACTAAAGGGTGATTTGCTTGTAGCTGAACTCCTTACATTGTGTCTAGTTTCTAGCTGATCTCTCTACAGGGTGATTTGTTTGTAGCTAATCTCTCTACAAGTTGATTTGAGTGTAGCTGATCTCACTGCAGGTTGATTAATTTGTAGCCGATCTCTCTACAAGGTAATTTGTTTGTAGCTGAACTCTCTATAAGGTGATTCGTTTGCAGCTGAACTCTCTACATGGTGGTTTCTTTGTTGCTGAACTCTCTACAGGGTGTTTTGCTTGTAGCTGAACTCTCTACAGGGTGATTTGTTTCTAGCTGATCTCTCTACAGGGTGATTTTTGTAGCTGACCTCTCTTCAGGGTGATTTTTTTCTAGCTGATTGCTCTACAGGTTGATTTGTTTGTAGATGAACTCTCTAAAGGGTAATTTGCTTGTAGCTGAACTCCTTACTTTGTGTCTAGTTTGTAGCTGATCTCTCTACAGGGTGATTTGTTTGTAGCTGATCTCTATACAAGTTGATTTGTGTGTAGCTGATCTCTCTGCAGGGTTATTTGTTTGTAGTCGATCTCTCTACAAGGTAATTTGTTTGTAGCTGAGCTATCTATATGGTGATTTGTATGTAGCTGATCTCTCTGCAGATTGATTTGTTTTAGCTGAACTCTCTACAGGGTGATTTGTTTCTAGCTTATCTCTCTACAGGTTGATTTGTGTGTAACTGATCTCTCTACAAGCTGATTTGTTTGTAGCTGATCAGTCTGCAGGTTGATTTGTTTCTAGATGATCTCTCTACAGGTTGATTTGTTTGTAGCTGAACTATATACAGGATGGTTTCTTTGTAGCTGAACTCTCTACAAGGTGACCTCTTCTAGCTGGTCTCTCTACAGGGTGATTTGTTTCTAGCTGAACTCTCTACAGGTGATTTGTTTGCAGCTAAACTCTCTACATGGTGGTTTGTTTGTAGCAGAACTCTCTACATGATGGTTTCTTTGTAGCTGAACTCTCCATAAGGTGACTTCGTCTAGCTGAACTCTCTACAGGGTGATTTTTTTGCAGCTGAACTCTCTACATGATGGTTCCTTTGTAGCTGAACTCTCCATAAGGTGACTTCGTCTAGCTGAACTCTCTACAGGGTGATTTTTTTGCAGCTGAACTCTCTACATGATGGTTCCTTTGTAGCTGAACTCTCTACAAGGTGACTTTGTCCAGCTGATCTCTCTACGGGGTGATTTGTTTGCAGCTGAACTCTCTACATGATGGTTCCTTTGTAGCTGAACTCTCTACAAGGTGACTTTGTCCAGCTGATCTCTCTACGGGGTGATTTGTTTCTAGCTGAACTCTCTGCAGGTGATTTGTTTGCAGCTAAATTCTCTACATGGTGGTTTCTTTGTAGCTGAACTCCCTACATGATGGTTTCTTTGTAGCTGAACTCTCTACAAGGTAACTTCTTCTCTACAGGGTGATTTCTTGTAGTTGAATTCTCTACAAGGTGGTTTGTTTGAGGCTGAACTCTCTACATGGCGGTTTCTTTGTAGCTGAACTCTCTACAGAGTGATTTGTTTGCAGCTGAACTCTCTACATAATGGTTTCTTTGTAACTGAACACTCTACAAGGTGACTTCTTCTAGCTGATCTTTCTACAGGGTGAATTGTTGTAGCTGAACTATCTATAAGGTAACTTCTTCTAGCTGATCTCTCTACAGGGTGATTTGTTTGTAACTGAACTCTCTGCATGATGGTTTCTTTGTAGCTGAACTCTCTTCAAGGTGACTTCTTCTAGCTGATCCCTCTACAGGGGGATTTACTTGTAGCTGAACTCTCTACAAGTTATTTATTTGCAGCTGAACTCTTTATGTGGTGGTTTCTTTGTAGCTGAACTCTCTACAAGGTGACCTCTTTTAGCTGATCTCTCTACAGGGTGATTTGTTTCTAGCTGAACTCTCTACAGGTAATTTTTTGCAGCTAAACACTCTACATGGTGGTTTCTTTGTAGCTGAGCTCTGTACATGATGGTTTCTTTGTAGCTGAACTCTTTACAAGGTGACTTCTTCTAGATGAACTCTCTATGGGGTAATTTATTTGTAGCTGAACTCTCTATATGATGGTTTCTTTGTAACTGAACTCTCTACAAGGTAACTTCTTCTAGCTGATCTTTCTACTGGGTGATTTGTTTGCAGCTGAAATCTCTACATGGTGGTTTCTTTGTTGCTGAACTCTCTACAAGGTGAATTCTTCTACCTGATCTCTCTACAGGGTAATTTGTTTGTAACTGAACTCTGTACAAGTGCATTTTTGTGGGTGATCTCACTGCAGGTTGATTTGTTTGCAGCTGAACTCACTAAAGGGTGATTTTGCTTGTAGCTGAACTCCTTGCATTGTGTCTAGTTTCTAGCTGATCTCTCTACAGGGTGATTTGTTTGTAGCTGATCTCTCTACAAGTTTATTTGTGTGTAGCTGATCTCTCTGCAGGTTGATTAATTTGTAGCCGATCTCTCTACAAGGTAATTTGTTTGTAACTGAACTGTCTATAAGGTGATTTATTTGTAGCTGATCTCTCTGCAGGTTGATTTGTTTTAGCTGAACTCTCTACAGGGTGATTTACTTGTAGCTGAACCCCTTACATTGTGTCTAGTTTCTAGCTGATCTCTCTACAGGGTGATTTGTGTGTGGCTGATCTTTCTACAGGTTGATTTGTTTGTAGACGATCTCTCTACAAGGTAATTTGTTTGTAGCTGAACTCTGTACAAGGTGCTTTTTTGTAGGTGATCTCACTGCAGGTTGATTGTTTTGTAGCTGAACTCACTAAAGGGTGATTTGCTTGTAGCTGAACTCCTTACATTGTGTCTAGTTTCTAGCTGATCTCTCTACAGGGTGATTTGTTTGTAGCTAATCTCTCTACAAGTTGATTTGAGTGTAGCTGATCTCACTGCAGGTTGATTAATTTGTAGCCGATCTCTCTACAAGGTAATTTGTTTGTAGCTGAACTCTCTATAAGGTGATTCGTTTGCAGCTGAACTCTCTACATGGTGGTTTCTTTGTTGCTGAACTCTCTACAGGGTGTTTTGCTTGTAGCTGAACTCTCTACAGGGTGATTTGTTTCTAGCTGATCTCTCTACAGGGTGATTTTTGTAGCTGACCTCTCTTCAGGGTGATTTTTTTCTAGCTGATTGCTCTACAGGTTGATTTGTTTGTAGATGAACTCTCTAAAGGGTAATTTGCTTGTAGCTGAACTCCTTACTTTGTGTCTAGTTTGTAGCTGATCTCTCTACAGGGTGATTTGTTTGTAGCTGATCTCTATACAAGTTGATTTGTGTGTAGCTGATCTCTCTGCAGGGTTATTTGTTTGTAGTCGATCTCTCTACAAGGTAATTTGTTTGTAGCTGAGCTATCTATATGGTGATTTGTATGTAGCTGATCTCTCTGCAGATTGATTTGTTTTAGCTGAACTCTCTACAGGGTGATTTGTTTCTAGCTTATCTCTCTACAGGTTGATTTGTGTGTAACTGATCTCTCTACAAGCTGATTTGTTTGTAGCTGATCAGTCTGCAGGTTGATTTGTTTCTAGATGATCTCTCTACAGGTTGATTTGTTTGTAGCTGAGCTCTCTGCAAAGTGTTTTGTTTGTAGTTGATCTCTCTACAAGGTGATTTTTTGTAACTGACCTCTCTTCAGGGTGATTTGTTTCTAGCTGATATCTCTACAGGGTGATTTTTTGTAGCTGACCTCTCTTCAGGGTGATTTGTTTCTAGCTGATTGCTCTACAGGTTGGTTTGTTTGTAGCTGAACTCTCTACAGGGTGATTTGCTTGTAGTTGAACTCCTTACATTGTGTCTAGTTTGTAGCTGATCTCTCTACAGGGTGATTTGTTTGTAGCTGATCTCTATACAAGTTGAATTGTGTATAGCTGATCTCTCTGCAGGTTGATTTGTTTGTAGCCGATCTCTCTACAAGGTAATTTGTTTGTAGCTGAACTATCTAAAAGGTGATTTGTTTGTAGCTGATCTCTCTGCAGGTTGATTTGTTTTAGCTGAACTCTCTACAGGGTGATTTATTTGTAGCTGAACTCCTTACATTGTGTGTAGTTTGTAGCTGATGTCTCTACAGGGTGATTTTTTTGTAGCTGAACTCTCTACAGGGTGATTGCTTGTAGCTGAACTCCTTACATTGTGTCTAGTTTCTAGCTGATGTCTCTACAGGGTGATTTTTTGTAGCTGAACTCTCTACAGGGTGATTTGTTTCTAGCTTATCTCTCTACAGGTAGATTTGTTCATTGCTGATTGCTCTAAAGGTTGATTTGTTGCAGCTGAACACCCTGCAAAGTGTTTTGTTTGTAGCTGATCACTCTAAAGGGTACTTTGTTTGTAGCTGAACTCTCTCCACAGTGACTTGTGTGTAGCTGAATTCTGTGTAACTGAATTCTCTAGAGAGTGACTTAATTGTAGCTGAATTCTCTACACAGTGCATGACTTGTTTATAGCTGAACTTTCTTCAGTGTGACTTGTAATGTTCTGAATCTCTATAGTGATATATTTGCATAACTCTCCACATGGTGACTGTCTTCTTGCTGAACTGTCTATAAGATTAACTGTTTGCAGCTGAACTCCCTACAGAATAACTTGTGATGTAATAAAATTCTATAATGGAATAAATAAATTAGCCGAATGCTCTATTAGGGTGACTGTTCTATTAGAGTATCTCGATCTCGCATTTGCTACACGGAGTTGGCTTTCGAATCATAACTCAGTGGTTTGTAATCCGATTCTTCTGTACTACTGCAAGGACTTTCTATGAAGATTATTCCAGCTATACACCGATTTTCAGCTCATTGCTCTAAGCGGTTTGCCTAGTAGGCGTGAAAACTAATACTTTTTTATTCATAAAAATCGATCGCGTAATTGTGACACAGGTTGGGTTTTGTGTCATATCTCCGTGGTCTTTATCTCGATTCCTTTCAAACCACCAAAAGGCACTCCTACGATGGTTACTCCATCTACATAGCAATTTTCAGCTCATTCCATGAAGCGGTTTACCCTGTAGGCGTGACAACAAATCGATCTTGTTTTACGCGAATAATCGGTCATAACTCCTGAACCATTCATCGGATTTGTACCAAATTTGATGCTAGGATTCGCCTTTGGACTCCCTTTCGGTGTGCCAAATTTCAAGGCGATCGGAGCACGCGCTTGCTTGTTATAGCAATTTTTGCAAGTGTGTGAAAAGACGAAGAAGAAGAAGAAGAAAAAAAAACGAAGAAAAAAAAACAAAACTTTGGCAGCTCGTATCTCGGAAATGGCTTGAGCGATTTCCTTCAAATTTGGAATGTAGACTCCCTTGGCTGGCGGGCAACTGTGTAGCAAATTTGGTTCCAATCAGATAAGTGATCACCGAGATACAAATGTGTGAAAATGACGTTTTCGTTCTTCCTGTCAATATACTCACGGGTGTGGCGCGCCAGCTTCTTGGGCCGCACGACACACTACCGTGTGTCTTGATAAGTAATGGGTCAGAATAAATTGTTACATAATATGGAGATACAGTAAGCTTATAATGTAAGCTGCAAAGGAAATGTGTACATATGTAGCTGTGAACTTGAGACAAAAGCTCTATTACTACCTCACTGTCACAACACTTTCTGTGATGCACAGTCTGAGAGCCGGAGCACAGCCTATGCTTTTACCCACATTTAAACATAGTCATCTGACAAATGCTGCTATGTCAGTGTTATGTAGGGTTGGACGATATACCGGTATGATGGCAACAAGGTGATATTACAGTTGGCAATAACCGATACCACCTTGTTTATGAAAAACTGCCATACCGGTTTAAATGGTTATTGCAATATCATAGTGGGAATACAACTGCAACTACACACTTACACATGTTAAAAATCAGAATGCCATATTGTACTTGTCAATCAGTATTACAGCCTCCTTGTACTAGCAAACAAGCCTAACCCATGCACTACTACACAAAACGGCACACTAATTATTAGAATACACGCAAGGCGAGGCACGTGTACTGGATACAGCACTTCTGTGATTGTGGGATAAAAATTCTGGCTTCACATTAGTAAGCCTTAGTAAATTATAGGCCCGTCGCCAGGATTTTGAAAGGGGTGTTCTTTTTGACCAAAAGTGTACCTTTAGTAAAGGTCCAAATATTGTGACTGTTCTATTAGAGTGGTTGACTGCTCTATTAGAGTATCTCGATCTTGCATTGCATTTAATCCATGCAATGAATGAGTTACTCGAAGCGCTTAATTTAGTTTCTTATTAGTGGTATCTAGTAAACTGTAGCTAATGGACTTTTGCTCCTGAAAATTTGGACTTGTATACCAAAAATTGTGGACCTTTTGGTTACATTATGGACTTTTTTACTGAAATTGGGGACCTTTTTTCCAAGAGGGCGGTTCTTCAGAACCCCCCAAACCCCCCCCCCTAGCTACGGACCTGAATTATCTGCTAGCTATATGCATAGATAGAAACTAGCTATCTCTCCTTCAAAATTTATATGTGACTGAATTTTGGAAAATCACCCATATGGGCACGCGTGAAATAATTAGAATTTTCATGTTTAGTGTGTTGCTAATAAGAGCAGAGAATAGGTTTGAAAATATTTCAAGAATTTTCTTGTAGTTTGAGGTATTGAGAATGGCTTAAAACTGTGAACAAGTAGATTTACAATATAAAGTGTGTGATTTGATCATTAAATATTTTAGGTGTCAAATGTGCCCATATGGGTGATTTTCCAAAATTCGGTCACATATGCACTCTATGTTCTATAAGTTTTTCCAAACTCCTAGCTAGCTGGTAAACAAAGTTCACCCATGCATTATACTGTGTAAACAGTTTTGAGTGTAGCTACTTGCTATAGTTCATTTCAATACCATGATATTTGCAATAATTGTGATAATATGCTCCACAATAACCATGGGAGAAAATTTTCCATATCGCCCAACCCTAGTGTTATGTAGTGATAAAAATGACATTTTATCTTCAGAGATACTTACTATGTGAAATCTTAAAGGGTGTGCATGCTCCATACCTCCTATACTATTTCAACAGGATTCTATGCATCCTAGCTACAGTATGTAGTTACACACCATTGAGTTTTACAACTTTCAATTCATACTTTACATATTGCCCTCACCTTTGATATAAATAAGCAAACCACAGAATGCTGTGGTACATGACGTGTGTTGTATGTACATACACATCTAATAAGATGTACAGTATATTCCTGCTCTACAAGTACAAACTAAGGGAAATAAGAACCATTGCTATACCATTACCAATTGAAAAATACTTTGCATTATACATCATAAAAACTCTATTGATGCATACGATCGTGATGCTAATCTGTGAGTGCACAATGAAGCAGATCATGGGAGTATAGGTACTGTGATGGTATCATGCTACCTGAATGTGTCCATGTTTGCATATTTATAATTATAAATTGTACCATGGCCATTCTTCAGGGAACTCTCTAATACACTGTTTGTCATGAAGTATTTTGGGAAAGTTTCAAAGTAACAACATAAGTAGTCGGATGTTATAGTGTCTGCTTTATTGTTTTAGCTTACCATACACATATGTTATGTAATTGTTCTCGCGGATGGTTAAAGTTCAGCAAGTCCTCATGTTACATTATAGTATCAAATGTGGGAACGTTATTTCAGGTACTGCATCACCATGCATGCTCATGTTATCCTTCTGCACTGTGACATATAAACAATAATGTACTTGTATATGTGACCTTGACTGGTCTTTTCGCCCAGAGTATTTTATAAACTGATGTTGACTTTACCAGGTGATTTCCAATAGAATGGGAGGGCAAGACATTTTTTTACAAGGAATCGCATGGATGAATTAGGTGGGATTAGGCCATTATGGGACATTTAGATTCTAAAATGAAAGAAAACTTTCATAATATACAATATATAACAATGCTGTATCAATGTATGTAGTGATTAGTAAACATGGGTTTCCCTGCTTGTAAGCTGTTGTAACTGAGTGCAACCTGTTTCTTGGAAATTGACCACAAATTTTCAATACAAGCTTTCACAGAACTATAATCTGACAACATCATTATTGGTTTGAGTAAGAGCTATTGTGAGGTTTTCACTAGCAAGATAACAATACTGCACAACACATTGACAAATGGTTGTTCAATACCACACTGAAAGTATTGTAATAGAGCAGTCAAAGCAGCAATAACAATAATAATTTAATTAAACCACTTTATAAGCAGCATAAAGAGAATGTTTCAAAAGAATTATTGGAAAAAGCAAAAAGTACAGTAGTGTTAGTCCTAGTATCAGTAACAATAATACACTGTAGTAAACATAATCAAAATTATAATCAAAATTATTTTGTTGAGATGTACGTATGATTGTAAAGTAAATACAGTAGCTACATAAATGTTTTGTTGGTAACTTTCATCTAAGGCTCTACCACAATGTCACTATGACAACTTTTACATAGAAGTATTATAAACACAGAAATACACTTCTATAATGCTCTGTATGATTGAAATGTTTCAAGTGAATGCGAACCGATTAGAGTGCTCCCTTTGACAATAAGGCACATACCCAAAATCAGTTTATGGTCAGGGTTTCCAGATGTGGTAGTGAGTTTGATGCAGGGGTCTGGGGCACCACTGACTAGGCCTGAGCCCATTATGCTCAAATTTTTACCTATTATTCTTTCCAGAATTTCCCAAAAATTTCTTCTATTATTCGTTTTGTTATTCTTGTATCCAGCCTATTATTCCATAATTATTCTCATCAGTATATATCTGTAGCTATAGTCGCTTAGTTTTCAAGATGCTGCTATAAGTACTTTTGTCCGAATTATTAATAGCCATATATGAATCATTCCACCTTACATATCATTTTTCTATCCAAAATAGTTACAGCAGACTTAGAATAGCTATCTACAGTAATAGTTCAAGTGAATTTAATTATTAGTTAATATGCTGTAACTACTGTATAGCTACTAAGTTAGGTAGATAATAATGGTCAAAGACTTTGAAGAAGATACACTAGTATAAGATGCACAAGTTTCAGAATTGCAGATAATCATGCAGTTAAATCCCTGATACTGGCTTAAGATTGTTAACATGAAACGATCTGACTGCTCTATTAGAGTATTTGAGCATTCTATTAGAGTATATCGATCTTTTAGAGGCTTTTCAGCTCCTTTCAGCCAGCACTCCAGTCATCTTTATATAATTTGTAGTAGTTTAACTCTTTCTTCTAGGAAATCAAGAAGATAATATGTGACCGGATTTCATATAACAAGGCTTCCACACACACAAAATCAAACTTACGATTTTACCAGAAATGGATTGCTGGTCTAATATACTATCATATTTCACACTGTACTTCCTTCAGCACTGGCAAGTCTGGTTTCTGTAGCAGCTTTCTTCCGACCCTGTCAAAGCCACGAGTGTGAGATTGGCACCATTAAATGGCCATGGCTTTGTGATAATGGTGTGTAGTGAGCTGGGACTTCACAGAGAGCTCGCCAATAGTGTTCTCAGTCAATTTGGAGTAATTTGAGGGCCATGGAGGGCCATGGAGAGCCCAAACTTGGCCTCTGGACTCCAATCGTCTTCTTACTCCATTTTATACCCGTATATTAATACCACCGTCCACCCCCACCCTCCCACCATTAGTACTGCCATCTGTGATATTACTACCCGCTCGGAAAAAGCTGCTCAAAACAGGGCAAATTTTGGGTATCAGAAATGTATACACCCACTCAGTGATAGCTAGTGAACAGATGAACAGTTGGTGCAAATTTTGTTTGCACAGCTGTAGGCACTGGGAAGTTATTACACAATGATTCCTTAAAATCGCCATATCTCCTAACAAAGCTTTGTGCGTCGAAGCCTTGTTTTGTCAAATTCAGTCACATATACGCCCCCTAATTCCACCGATTATTCCTGTGGTCATCCGATTATTCTAAAATTATGCTTGTAACAATCCTATAATTCCAGAATTATTCTCATGAAATTGGTGACCTATTATTCTCAAGATTATGCCGGCATAATAGGCGCAGGCCTACCACTGACAGATTTGGGTTTCAAACTTTACCAGTCCACTCTCTATGGATAGTATGAACTAATTATACATGCCATCATCAATACACTATAAAACTGAAATATATATACTCTGCTAACCACAATAATGTTCTAATATCAACAGCATTATCACCATTGGTGTTTGTATTGGGACATTTCGGTGTCCTATGGACACTTCAGTTTTTACAGTGCAGCTGTATGTTTAGTTTCTTAGCTTCCCTTATGCCGTATCCATTATGGTTTTAATGTGGCTATATAGTAGTGATCCAAATAGCACTATCCAACTCTGCAGTTGAAAAATCAAAATTTAATCCTTCAGGCAAGTCTTGCATTAATATTATTCTTTAATAAAACTACACTTGCAATCCATCATGAATGTTCTATTAGAGTAATTTTGACTGCTCTATTAGAATATACATCTGACCATTCTATTAGATTATCTTGATCTTTATTAGTTGTTTCATTAGTTAAATTCATGCTTTTTTCTAGTTTCCCATTACATTTGTATTTTACTTGTATAGGCAAAGGTTTGTGGTTGAACATCCATAAGCAAATTATGGAGTATGTACTTAACTATAATATTATTATTATTTTATACAAAATCAGATAAAGCATTACTTTAATGTCTGTCCAGCAGTGTTTGAAAATCATAGAATCAATGATATTACTTGCACTGTAGCTCTGTTCTATGCCCTGTATTTTTATACAGCCAAACTATTATGGTTTCACTTTGGCATTATTGCTGCAAGCCCACCAGTTCAAACTTTGAAAGGGGTTTCCAGACTCCAGAAACCCCTCATATACTCATCTGCTTAAGCAGCATTTTAAAGTAGTTGTATTAGTTTAAACAGATGACATGATCATTATTATTGGCACTTGTTGTGCTTGAATAACCATTTCAAGCAACTCTGATTAGTAAAATGAGTGTTTTCACCACTACAAGTAATAGTAATGTACAGTAAGTAATTCCTTTGAATAATAAACTGAACTTGGTTTAGGCTCCGGCCTATTATGCCAAAAATTTTACCTATTATGCTTTTGAGCATTGTTCAAAAATTAAGCCTATTATGCTCAAAATTATGCTTTCAAAATCAAGATTATGCTCTAGAACTGACTGTTTTATTAGAGTATATCAGCCTTTCCTGACTGCTCTATTAGAGTAAGTGACTGCTCTATTAGAGTATCTCGATCTTATTTCTGCAAAGTGTGAATAACCAACAAAGAAACGATTTAATAAGTTATATTTAGTGTTTTTAAATATGAAATGCACTAATTATACTATTGGCAGTGAATATTTGCTTTCTTTCAGGCGCGCGTATTGCGCATTTAATAAATTTTTCAAACATCGTCCCTATTATGCTGGCATTATGCTTGATGCTTTTGGTCACCTATTATGCTTTAAATTATGCTGGCATAATCGGCCGGTGCCTAACTTGGTTTGGATGTTTAGGGAGTGGTTTTAAGACATCCATTTTAAACTAAATCAGAAATATGTAGCTATTTCAACACTAAAATTTCATCAAGTTAATATGGCTAATGTCACCACGTACCACCTTGTCTGAAAATTTGTCTACTACCCTATGTTTATTAAATAAAGTAACAGAGTTTTGCTTCCATTATACAGGGTACCAATACAATTTTTAATCAGACAAATAAAATTTTCTATGTTTTATACAACCGCATGATGTTTATTAAGTACAGTGAAGTTGAGGCATTGTGGGTTCAAGTTCACAAATGAACAGTGTATTTATTTTACAGTTTGCAATAAATAGTTTCAATAATAAATATACATAGGTAAAATATTTTTTTTACAGAGTATGATCACTTAACATTGTTAAATTATATTATTTTGTCTTTGAAAAAATTCTGTCTAAGCTTCGTTTTTATGCTGCTTGTAAAGTAACTACATTACATTGTAGGCTATTATTCTTGTTATTTGTTGCCAAGCCAGTGATTGATTTGTCAATCTATTATTTGGTGTACTCATCTTGATAGTGAAAATCTCACATCAGGTCTTATTAAAACCACAATGTAGTCTGATCATATAAAAGGTTTCTGTGAAAAGCCAAAAATATTTACATTGAAAGATTGTGGTTAATTTCCTAGAAATATTTTAAAGGTTGAACTAACAGCATCAGTAACAATGAGGAGGATAATATGAACACATTCACGAACTGCTTTCCTATTAGGGATTTGTGAGCAGGCCAAAGCCAAAAATGCCCCAGCTGGCAATTTTTCTCTTAGGAAATATCACTTATTATCTGCAACATGTGATAGAAAAAATTAAATATCCCCTAGCCCTTGTTTTTTGTTAATAACTCTTGTTAGCTATATGGGCTGGCTTCCCAAACATTTAGTAGCACTGTAAAGCCCTGTAAATACTGGAATCATTAATCAAAAAAGCGCTTTGTATAAGCAAGAACAAGTGAGTTATGAGGCTTTAAAAATATCCCATATATTTTAGTATGGATGATTCAGGTATGCAAACATGTTTACAAAATGAAAACATGACACATGTTCATAAAATGAAAACATGACACATGTTCATAAAATGAAAACATGACACATGTTCATTTGATATCACTATATTTAGGGGGGGGGGGGGGGGGGGGGGCTCAGGTGAATGCATACCGACTATATTGTAATGTAGTCCCTCTATATCAGCCACTGACATAGATAATTGACATGAACTTTCAAGCTCTTGACAAACAAGGCAATAAAGAACGTTACATGACATGTAGAGTTGTGATGTAATACACATTACCAGTCCTGAAATAATATCAGTACTCTATTGCCATACAATATTCTAAGCCAGTAATTGATGGGTCAGTGGAGAAAGGGGGTCACCGACATATGTAAAAAATCCTTGTATAGTGGGAATTAAATAGAATTTTAGACATTCATGAATTGCCACAGTTTAATGCAAATTTAAATTTGACTGTGACTTAAACTTTTAAACCTGTCAAATTTTGTAGGAATGCTCAGCATTAACATGCCTAACCAAGCAATTTTGCTTTTACAAATTGGCAAATCTCAAAATGTGGATTAGCCCCTTTTTCCAATGACCCCTTCAATTGTCTTCATAGCTACAAGTTACAGATAGTAAATATTCTGTTCCATTACTGAGATATGACCTATTGTGTGGAAGGGTTTCACCACACTATGCAAAATAATACACTCCCACACAGTGCATAGCTACAAACATTACATAACAACTATGAAGAGGATTCAACGAGTACACAGTAAACAATAAAATCATGCATGCAATTAATTTTTTACTTACAAACAAGGAAGACAACATTGCTGTATACCAACACACCCATAAACCAAACCGACACTAACAGCTTAACCCACAAACATAATCTGGCATTCACCTTGACCAACAATAATATATCATATATCACTATAGACAAAAAGGGCAAATTATCACATTAAATATTTTAATCTGTAAAGCACCACACCCTTTACACTGTAGATATTCACCTTGTTGTAATGACATTCTTCAAGTTTGCTAAGATAGTTCAGAGTTGTCACTGATCAAAACTTCAGCTACTGTTGAATTACTGTCAACTTTTTTTTCTCGGCTATGATTTAATAAGTAGTTATAGTCACACTACATAAAATAATGACATTCACAACATGAGAAGTTGCATGGATGAATTGCTTTTGCTTATACTGTCTATTAGGTAATACACTGACTTACCTGTTGCAAGTTAGCTAGTAATTCACTAAAGAATTTTGATGTCTCAAGACCATCAGGCATTTTCACTGAAGTCATCAGCAACAAGTAAGACATTATTATTATCATTATTATTATTAACAATAATTGCACAACAATAATTACTATACTCCATTATATATGCATACGTTGCATGGAAAATTTTCCTACCTTCATAACATGTAGGCCTATAAGCTATTGCCATCATCTTCTAAAGTCTATAATATTACAAGTTATAGGTGTAACATTCCATTCACAACTAAGATTTGATCTGTTGTGTGATAGAATGTAGTTTGTACGTACATGCCCTGTATTCATTAGCCAAGTTACATATTTGCATAGACAGGTTGTGCATAGGGTGATCACAGCAAAAAGCTATCGCAAAAACGGCGTTTCACTGAGCGAAACGCATACACAGTCTTCTCCACCTAAAAGGTGAAACAACATCAGGAACACTGATTACCTGTGATACTGCAGCAGTTCTAGTTCGTTCTACCGCAGTGAACAGGCACTAGAAAAACACGTTCGTCAGTTTTACTGGACACGCCCATTAATTGATGAGTCTCGTGATACCGCAGCTGGTGGTGTCAATCTACAAAGTCAGCACGTGTAGCTCACTATATTAGTTTTAGGAGGCAAGGAAAGACTTAATCCGTTGCAGTAGACGTAAGGAATGGCCTTCTCTGCGTATAACTCACTAGCAGACAGCGAAAGGTCTAAAGGTTAGTTTATTTTCTATTTAACGCCCTTTGTTAAAGTAAAATACAGTTATTGACACTATTTTCGTTACCCATTCTATGCAGTACAATTATTAAATAGTGCTATATTATCTTTTAGGCTACCTGCTGTAAGTAATGGCTGATAAAACACTAGTCTAATGGATAAAAAGAAGTATCTTCTTGTGTGTTCAAATAGTTGTTTGCATTGGTATACAATATGTGTGCATATATTTGCCTATGTTGCTAGATGCACCCATCTTGGGCGACATATTGTTGAGATGCATCCATCTTGACAAATCGGTCATCACGTTTTACTAACTGTTTACATATTTGTGTGCGTGTGCGTGTGCGTGTGCGTGTGTGCGTGTGTGTGTGTGTGTGTGTTCAGCTCCTTTTTGACCTATGTTGCTAGATGCTTCCATCTTGGGCAACATATTGTTGAGATGCACCCATCTTGACAGATCGGTCACCACATTTTACTAACTGTTTACATGTTTGTGTGTCTGTGTGTCTGTGTGTGTGTGTGTTCAGCTCCTTTTTGACCTATGTTGCTAGATGCTTCCATCTTGGGCAACATATTGTTGAGATGCACCTATCTTGACAAAATAGTCATCACATTTTACTAAGTGTTTACGTGTGTGTGTGTGTGTGTTTGAATATTCATAGTATTAACTTATGCTGCTAGATGCACCCATCTTGGGCTGCATACTGTTGAGATGCACCCATCTTGAAATGTAGTCAAATTATGTTATAAATACATAAATCTTTGTGTAGTGTGTGCATGTTTATGTGCATGCGTGTTTGTGTATGTGGTGCATGCTATCTATTGTGTATATAAATACTCATGGTATGGTAGAATTTGACTGTGTTGATAACTATTTCCCAGCTGCAGTACACCGCTATTATGAGTCCAGGGGAACAACATACAATGACTCTCTACCTCATAGAGTGGCAAAGGTTGCTGAGAATAAGAAGAAGGCGAAAGAGAGGATACCAGGACAGGGTAAACATTATACATGCTGTACCTGACTACCTCGCACGGTGTTGTGTTTATGATTTGTAAATCAAAATTCATTCTTGTATAGCATTTTTGTAGTGCTGACTCTACTGAGCAATTATGATGACAGAATGTTCATAAGAGTATTTTGAGAAGAGTAACCTTAAAAACAAAACGGTCTTTGATGTTGGAGACTCTAAATCTCATCACTAATAACTCTATTAGAATGGTCTTAGCTTTGTTCTTTGATTTTATCTTTGATTAGATAACTAACAGTTGAGGAATCCAGTGCAGAAGTGAATTTCAAAGTTTAAATGTAAACTTTAGATTAAACCATCACATTCTTACAACTAGTTTTTAAACCAGTTACACACCCACAGTGTGCCTGGTTCACTGAAATTGTTTTACAAAAAGTGTGTGTATGCTTGTCTTTCCATACCTGCACCTGTGCGCCAAAGCAACTTTCTGGCTAAATAAGCCGTATATTAAACTGTAGCAAAGCTTTAGCTCAAGATAACTTTCTTCTTTGCTCAAACTGAGTGTAGTGACAAGTCTAAGTAGAGTGGCTGCATGGCACGTGGTTTTTAGAAGTAGCACAACATCAACTTGTTCCTTTAGATGCTCACTGCAATCTACGAGATAATGTTAGTGAGCTTTCAACACAATGTCAGGGTCGATAACACAAAATATTTTCAATATGATAAACAAGCAATGGTTCTGCTGTTTAGTGCTTAGTTTGTTAAAGCCAAAGAAAATTTGTGATCTCAATAAAATCTCATATCTAATATATTATTACAATGGCCTGTATTTTATTAGATAGTCAAGACTTGTGCAAACATTTGGCTCATGTTTTAGAATTTTGTTTCACCACCTAAATAATATGATAAATCTGTTTGTTTATGTTACTTGCTTACATAAAACTGTACAGGAGAAGAGAAAAGGTCATCAGGTCAGATGAAGAGTGAAATTTATGGGAGCAAATTGATCCACTGTACATGACAGAGGAGAGCAGTGACGAAGAGAGTGGATCAATGAAGCTTTACCATCTTGAATGGCAATCTGATGGTAATGTATGTGGTTAAATTGCTGTATTATACAATGATTTTGGCAGAGTTAGAAGAACTGAAGCAAGTTTTAGACAAAGAAAAGGAAGTGTGTGCTGGTCGCTTCTCCACCAAGCCTAGGATAGAAGGTGTTCCATCTTCACTGCCCATTCCAAGGAATGCAGTTCAATGGGCAGTGAAAATGTGATCGTGAGATTGAAGTTTTTATTATTAAAGTTGTTGTTTGCAGTACTTCACGTCAAGAGCCAGACAGAACAGAACATGCTGTGGTAGCTGTATATTTTAGTTCAATTTGATATTAATACAGTCAGCCAACACCAACACCTAGAAGCAATCATTCCACCATGTAAGCTAAATTAGGATATACCGTACTTGTGTTATGTTTCTTACAAATCCACTGACACTGATCAGCAGTAGTCCTAGTGCAATCCGTCAGCCACCTTTACAAAGGTAGTTTTGTTTCTTTAGAATAATTAAGTTTATTTGTTAATATTTGTAGCTCATCATCGGCATCTGTGCAAATACTTTTACAGCAACAATCGTAAGTATACAAACACTCTACATTGTATTATGAAGTTTGTTTTGCATGGGCCACATACTAGCAGAAACCCTAGGCATAGCAGTGTTACACCTAGGTGACCCAGCAGGTACAGTATGTGACTATATATTTACTAAACATTATTTCAAAGTCTGGTCTTTTAATACTTGGTCCAGGGGAGGAAGCATACGACATGGCATGGTGTCCTCAAATGACCGGTATGTATGTAATGAGAATCAAGGGCTGTGTGTGTGTGTGTGTGTGTGTGTGTGTGTGTGTGTGTGTGTGTGTGTGTGTGTTCAGTGTTGTTGTGTCTGATTACTCTGTGTGTGCATACGTGCATGTGTGTTTAGTGTGTAGTGTACATGTACCGTGTGCATAAGGGATATCATTTTTACGGTTGGTTGGCTAGCTGTCTACGAATTTTTTCATCCTCAAAAATTAACAATTGTTTTAGGATCGACAGTTAACCTCAGTGAAGTACGAGTGATTCTCAAATATAAACCTGCAAAGTATCCTGAAAAGTTAATTTGCAGAAAATTACGTCCCTTGGAAAATTTGTACATACGTATACAACAATTTGTACAGGGGTGTACATGTACAAAAATTCATGCATGTGTGTCACTTTGGTAGTATTTTGAGTAAGAAATTGATTACTGTATGAATGAGCTATATTCACAATTACATCACAATTGACAAAATGGTGGTGTGATCGGCGATACTTTGTAGCGTGTTCATCAAAATAGACTTTGTTTACAATAGTGAGCACCGATATGAGATTTTCTGATTATCCAATTAGCTGATATTATAATTCACATGGTGACCGATACCAATAACCGATCCAATGTTTATAATTCCCAAGATTTCACACGAATTTGATGAAATTGTCATTTTAAAAACACTATATTGATCTACTTTTTATGAAAGCAATATCATCTGGGTCAGCAAAATCATATTGGCAAAATAATTACTGATACCAATATTGAAAATATTGCCGATTAAGCCAATTTTTGATTATCCACCGATTATTGGTGCATCGCTAGTTTACAACTTTCTGGACATGAAGCCATGGGATAATGAAGGTAAAAGACTAGTTAGCATGAATTTTCAGTGTGAAATAATCCAACCAGACAACTAATTTGTCTTTTAGGTAAGTATGTATGTCTCACTTGGCCCCATGCTGAACTGCATAAACATTACAAACTTAACAGAGCAAAACGCCATCTCTCCCAATGGCTTACTGTACAAACTACCACACTCTGTTGGCCATTTTTCTGTTTTGATGTAGTTGCGGATAAGGTTCATTGGGGAACTTATAGCTGGTGTTAACTGGGAAGCAGCCCACCCAGCTATTTCATCAATGTCCAACTGATCTTGCTTACTTAGGTGTTGACATCTGGTTTTGCTTTTGCCACCTCATTCTATACAGCATGTCAGCTTGTTTCCTTTGTTACTTATGTCTGACTGAAGAGCACCTATAAATTTTTTTGCTGTACAGTCTATTGTTCTGTGTTCCTGATGCCTACCACTTAAACTTCACAACTACATGATCATTTGTGTGTATGAGTGTGCATGCATGCATATGGTTGAGGCCAGATGGATTATACTGTGATAATTGTGAGTTTACTGAAACAGAGCCCCAACTTCTCTTTATAAGGCAGCAACCACTCTGAGAGTGTTGAAAATATGTGTACAGCAATTTGTAAGTGTTAGACAGGTGACCGCTTAACACAGCCCACAATGCATTGGAAATACCTTGTGATAGTGGCCATTGCAATATACAAAGTTGACCACTTGATTCAGTACTGTTAACACGGTTCCACTGTAGGAAGCATTATTTTCACCTGTGATTGTATTCTATTGGGTAGTCTCAATGGCCAGATGCTACTCTGTGCGCAGGATAATGCCCTGTGCAGAATAGTGTCTGGCCAGCAAGACTCTGTAGGGATCATACGTAGCTATGCACTGATTTAAAACTCTGTATGTGAATATTACAAAACAAAAGCCCAAAGTACAATGTATGTAATATTTATGTATTGGCGATTAAGTCCAAGTAGAACTGTGCGGCACCTGGTTTTTAGAAGTAGACATCAAATATAACACTCCTTACTTTATGACCTGGAATCAATTAAAAATCTAGAGACAGAAGGACGTGATGTACTCGGTCGAACTGCAAACTGACTGAACAGCTAGAGTATGCAATCTTGTACGCAAAATTGTATGCAGCAGAGTAACTGTATAACAGAAATTCATATTTCACTAAATAGAAATTTGCCAACTAAGTTTAACTCTGCAAAAGTTTCTCACTCTCTATATGATAGTTAAATTATTGTGTGCTAGTTACGCCTTAATAGTTCATTAGACTGTTACCTTTTGTTTTTTTGTTCTTTAGTGATTTGCCTACAAGATCAAATGACGATAGGGAGACATTGCAACGGTAAGTATTGTGTTTGTTGTAATAAACTGCTGTTCAAGCTTTTTCGCATTGTAGTAAATCGTTGTTGCATGAGTCCCGCAGCAGGAGAGACCCAGCTACTAATAGGTATTTCGCTGTTCTACTGTAGTATTTACACATCAAGAGACACGGTAGTGTGTCGTGCGGCCCAAAAAGCCGTCGTGCCACCCGTGAGTATATTAACAGGAAGAAAGAAAACGCAATTTTCACACCTGTGTAGCTCTGTGATCCCTTATCCGATTGAAACCAAATTTGCTAGAGAGGTGCCGGCTAGCAAGGGGAGTCAACACACCAAATTTGAAGAAAATCGCTCCAGCTATTTCCGAGATACGAGCGAACACAATTTCGTTTTAATTTCTTCGTTTTCTTCTTCTACTTCTTCATTTCGCACACTTCGAAAAATCCGCCATAAAACACGAATGCGTACTCGGATCGAGCTGAAATTTGGCACACTTAAAGGGCTCATTAAGGCGGATCTCTGTACCAACCTTGGTAGGAATCCGATGAACATTCACGGAGTTATTAACGGTTATTTGCGTAACATAAGGTCGAAGGTCTGTCACGCCTACAGGGTAAACTCCTTTGAGGAATCAGTTGAAAATTACTATGTAGATGGAGCAACCATCGTAGGAGTGCCTTTTTGTGGTTTGAAAGGAATCGGGATAAAGACCACGGAGATATGACACAAAACCCGACCTGTGTCAAAATTACGCGATCGATTTTTATGAATAAAAATACTATTAGTTTTCGTGTCTATCAGGCAAACCGCTTAGAGCAATGAGCTGAAAATCAGTATGTAGCTGGAATAATCATCGTAGAAAGTCCTTGCAGTAGTACAGAAGAATCGGATTACAAACCACTGAGTTATGATTCGAAATGCAACTACGTGTAGCAAATGCGAGATCGAGATACTCTAATAGAACAGTCACCCTAATAGAGCATTCAGCTACGTTTATAACTTACTCCATTACAGAATTATATTACATTGCAGGATATTCTGTACAGAGTTCAGCTACAAACAGTTAATCTGATAGACAATTCAGCTACATGCAAGTCACCCTGTAGAGAGTTCATCTAGAAACAACTCAAACAAGTCTCCCTGAAGAAGTCACCTTGTAGAGAGTTCAGCTACAAAGAAACCATCACGTAGAGAGTTCAGCTGCAAACAAATCACCCTCTAGAGAGTTCAGCTACGAACAGATCACCCTGTAGAGAGTTCAGCTACAAACAAATCACCCTGTCGAGAGTTCAGTTACAAAGAAACCACCATGTAGAGAGTTCAGCTGCAAACAAATTACCCTGTAGAGAAGATCAGCTAGAAGAAATCACCTTGTAGAGAGTTCAGCTACAAAGAAACCATCATGTAGAGAGTTCAGTTGCAAACAAATCACCCTGTAGAGAACTCAGCTACAAACAAATCGCCTTGTAGAAAGATCAGCTAGAAGAAGTTACCTTGTAGGGTGTTCAGCTATGAACAGATCACCCTGTAGAGAGTTCAGCTACAAACAAATCACCCTGTAGAGAGTACAGTTACAAAGAAACCACCATGTAGACAGTTCAGCTGCAAAAATAACAATCATTCTGTAGAGAGTTCAGCTAGAAGAAGTTACCCAGTAGAAAGTTCAGCTATGAACAGATCACCCTGTTGAGAGTTCAGTTAGAAACAAGTCATCCTGTAGAGAGATCAGCTAGAAGTATCACCTTGTAGAAAGTTCAGCTACAAACAAATCACATGTAGAGAGTTCAGCTGCAAACAAATCACCCTGTAGAGAGATCAGCTAGAAGAAGTCACCTTGTAGAGAGTTCAGCTATAAAGAAACCACCATGTAGAGAATTCAACTGCAAACAAACACCCTGTAGAGTATTCAGCTACAAACTAATCGCCCTGTAGAAAGATCAGCTAGAAGAAGTAACCTTGTAGGGATTTCAGCTACAAACAAATCACCCTGTAGATAGTTCAGCTACAAAGAAATCATCATGTAGAGAGTTCAGCTGTAAACAAATCATCCTGTAGAGAGTTCAGCTATGAAAAGATCACCCTGTAGAGAGTTCAGCTAGAAGAAGTCACCTTTTAGAGAGTTCAGCTACAAAACAACCACCATGTAGAGAGTTCAGCTGCAAACAAATCACCCTGTAGAGAGTTCAGCTACAAACAAATCGCCCTGTAGAGAGACCAGCTAGAAACAAGTCACCCTGTAGACAGATCAGCTAGAAGAAGTTACCTTGTAGAAAGTTAAGCTGCAAATAAATCACCCTGTAGAGAATTCAACTACAAACCGGTAACCCTGCAGAGAGTTCAGCTAGAGTCAAGTCATTCTGTAGAGAGAATCCTGTAAAGAGTTCATCTACATACAAGCAGATCACCCTGTAGAGAGTTCAGCTACATTTCAAGTCACCCGGTAGAGAGATCAGCTGCAAATTATCCTGTGGGGATTAATTGACATGTAATAAATATATGCTCTCTTTTTATATTATGAACTCTTGATATATGCATTATATATATAATTTGTACATTTACTGATAAAATCAGAATGACTTAAAGTATTTATAAAATCTGCTTCATCTTTTTCTTTTCCCTGTGGTAAGGAAAAATATATAGGTTAAAAAGCCCCAAAGCTGGCCATAGGCCGGCTTTGGGGTATACAAATACAAAAAGAAGTGAAATCTAATCAAAAACAGCCAAGCTGTAAAAAAAGAGTGCGGCCCTTGAAAAGGGTATGGTGAAAAAAGATGTGAAATCCAAGGTGGTGGCCAAGAAATGGCTGTGATTGTAGGTTAATGGTAAAAATTTTAATAACGACAATTCAGGTGAATTTTGTGCCAATTGACCAAGCGGCACCAAATTCACCTGAATTGTTGTTATTAAAATTTTTACCATTAACCTACCATCACAGCCATTTCTTGGCCGCCACCTTGGATTTCACATCTTGGCTGTTTTTGATTAGATTATATGTACTCTTATTTTTTAGTCAGATCAGCTCATCTCAGCCTTTGCAAGGGATTGATAATGATGACTATGATAGTGATTATTAATCGACCATATCAGCAACTGCTAACAGTGTGATTTTCATTAAATACAATTTAAATGAATTATGATCAGTATTTTAAAATTAAAATTTAACTGAATTATGATCGCTATTTTGAAATACGGAAGAGCATATTGCTAGATATGGAGGCTTAGTGGGGCCGAATACTATCGATCAATTGACGAGAAAACTGAGTAATGTGTCTGGTGAAACAGAGGATGAACTTCAAGAAGGCGGGAAAAGACTGCCGGCAAACTGCTGGTCAGTGTAACTTCTGTCCCACTACAGGAGATAAACAGTGATAGTTTTGCCGATGAAACTGATAGCAGTCAGACTCAGGATCAGCGAGGTGAGCGGTTGATACACTGTCGACAAAACCGTCCGTGTTTTTGATTCACTTTCGCTGTGGATATGAATGTGTTTATGTCATACAGCCACATCATGGACATCATCACAAAATCTATTGATGCAATTTACAACAGCACTTATAAACAGTATTACATGGAAGGCAAAACACCACACTATGCTAAGCACAGAAAATTTACAATTTACAAGTATTCATTTTTCCTCAATATATTCAGTATGGTATAAGAATAATATAGTCGAATCTGAAAAATGGTAGTTTTGCATATAATCATACGTAATTAGTTGAAACTATAGTTTGCTCTTAATTGCATACATTTGTAATGATAATTTAGTTGGTGTTTTGTACTGCTTATTGTATAGCTATAATTTTGATTCTTTCTTTTTTACCTTTTCCCAGTATATATATAATAGTTACAAATAAATGACATTTATTATAACAAAGTGCATTCAAAGATTAAACAGTCAACAACATCATGCAATGTTTACAAATTACATACCAAGGGAGGCAACATGTTGCTGTGTACCAACACAAAAGGAACACACCCTCAAACCAAACTGACACTAAGAGATTAACCCACAAACTTTTCTTAGTAAAATCTGACATTAACCTTGACCAACAATCCTATATTATATATCACTATAGATAAAAGGGAAAATTACTACATTAAACATTTTTATCTGTAAAGCACCACACTCTTCACACTGTAGATATTCACCTTGTTGTCATTACGTCCTGATAGTATGCTACAATAGTTCAGAGTTATCTCTGATCAAAATTTCAGCTAGTGTTGCAACTATTGTCAACTGTTTCTTTTGAGCTATGATGTCTTTTGGATAAAATGATATACTGTAGTAAACAGTTTCAGTGATATACACCAAATAGTAATTTACAACATGAGAAGTTACATGAATTGCTTATACTTGTATTCCCTTCAAATTATACACTCTCTGATCTGTTTAAAGTTCTCCAATCTTTCACTGTGCAATTTTGATTTTCATTAATGAAGCCAGCACCCCAGACTACATACTCCATTAAAATTGTGTACGTTTTATGTGTAGTATGCATACAAAATCTGCAAAATTTAAATTATCAAAATACATCATGCACCACATCAGTAAACATGTGCGCGCAGAACTCATAAGCACTACAAGGTGTAAGGATCCTGATTTGATGCACAACGGTTTAAGTATACATAAATCTCAATGGATATAGTCATGGAATTGTATGATTATAATCATGTGCTGTTTGATTCTTCTTTCAAATCAAAAAATCTAAATTTCACATCACACTCTATCAGGCAGCTCTTTGTGAAAGTGACTAGTGCATAACAATTCAGAAGTTTACTGTACATTTTAAATACTAACCATTTACCACACTACATTAGCTCGGCAATTGAAAGAAGTACTAATATTAACCCGCTTGCAGTACCAGGTACTCTATTTCCTTAAAAGAAGTACATGTACATGCAGTGTGACGTGTTTGACATGTGATAGGCACAAATTAATACTATTTGTTTATTCCAAACAAATAACCAACATAATCACAATTGTTGGTTTCAATCCCCTGGAAACTTGTCACATGATCCATGTAGCACTTTTATATCAACTGTGGATTGCCCACTAACTTATAGGTGCAACAAACACTTAGGTGTGAAATGCATAAAATGCTAACAAAGCAAAAGTTTATCTCTAAGAACCTGATTTGAGAACTTGCTGAAACTTGCAAATATACTTTTGATGGTTGCAACAACTACATGTCAAGAGTAGTGCAGTAAAAGTACATCCACAGAGATGTTAGAAAGACCTTTTCTTCATCATCAAAATTGCAGATACTTGCACTACTGCACTACAGAGTGAGTAGTATTAGCTGTACGTTAAATTATCCAATACTTTGTAAACAACAGAAATGGCATGATCTATTATACTGATGGAGTATTGATGTTATACACATATCCATACATGTGAGCCCCCAGTTACACACACGCATAAAGGTTATGTATATGGTGGTATGAATGTATTTACAGTGTATGCACAAACTAATGATTTTGCACATTATATATGTACTGACAGCACATATGATGCACTTACCACAACATCCAAAAACAGTGTAAATTTATATAAAGAAATCAAAACACCACACTAGCTATATGCAAAGCACAGTAAAATAATACATTCATACAAGGAACATTCAAAGAGTAAATATGTGACTGGGCCTGCAAAAACAGTGCAAGTGGGCACAAGCTACACTCCGTCACTTTACATGTCATATCTCAGTACTGGAATAGAATATTTACATTCTGTAACTTGCATGTTAAAGCCAATTAAATGCTTACTATGAACAAACAATTGCATTACCATAGCATTATGATATAAAACGTTATGGGTAATGAAATGTTTTGAGAAAGTAGGCAAAAATCATGTGCCTACATGCCCTAATTTCACAGGCCCAGTCACATATAGATATACAATGCTTACAGATTACACACAGAATGAGGCAACTTGTTATGCACAAACAAGAGAGAACACATCCTCAAACCAAATGAATCTGAAAGCTTGATGCACAGACCTAGTCTGATATTAACTTTTACCAACAATAATATTATTTTATCACTATGGACAAAAGGGTGAACTTACTGCATTAAAATAATTTTCTTATTTGTAAAGTATCACACTCTTTACACTTTAGGTATACCTTTCTGTAATTACATCCATACAGTTGGTTTGACAGTTTAGAAATACCCTGGCTAATCAAAACTTTACTGTTGAAACTACTGTCAAATTAATGTTTCTTCCTATGCATAGAAAGCAGTTTCAGTAATAGTGACAATCATGGCGTAACCAGTTACATGAATTGCTTGTACCAAGTCTTGTGTATATTCCCTATTAGATTAATATACATGCACTGACTCACCTGTTCTAACCTAATTTGGATGTTTCAAGATCATGAGGGATTTTCATTGAAGGAAACACACCAGACTACATGTAAGACGTTACAATAATTACTATACTACACTAAAATGTGTGTATGTTTTCTGTGTACTATATATGTGACCGAATTTTGGAAAACCACCCTTATGGGTGCATTTGACACATTAAATATTTAGTTCTGAAACACAGCATTATAAGTTAAAGTCCTACCCATGTAAGGATAGAATAAACTATAGATAAATTGAATTACAAGAAAAAATTTGAAATATTTGAAAAGTGTTTTCTGCTATTAACAGCACTATGCTAGTTCAGAAATTCTAATTATTTCAGGCGCGACCATAAGGGTGATTTTCCAAAATTCGGTCACATATACAAAATCTACAATCAATAAACAAGTGATGCTTAAAATCAATGTGCATGTAGATTCTATCAGGAACTCATAAGTACTGCAATGTGCAAGGCTCCTAATTTGATGTGTCCAATCACAACAGAAAGCTATATAAATTATATATCCCAATGGTTTCTTTATTTAAATTAATACACCCATATGTTTGACAACATAATACACTAATCACAAAATAATAGCTGGTACATTACAGGTTTAGGCCTTCTCACAAATCCCTATACACTAGGAAAGCAGTTTGTGAATGTGTTCATATTATTATAGTATTCTTCTTCTTGTTGCTGTGAGTTCAACCTATGAAGCATTTCTAGGAAATAAACCACAAACTTTCAATGTGAATAATTGGCTTTACTGTTACTTGTAGTAGTGAAAGCATTCCTTTCACTTACCTGAATTACTTTAAATGGTTATCCAAGCACTTTCATACAGGATAGCACCACTGTTGCAATTTGTATCAATTCTCTCAGGCCCGTAGCCAGGGGGAGTTCAGAGGGTTCTGAAGAACCGCCCTCTTGGAAAAAAGGTCCACAATTTCAGCAAAAAGGTCCATAATTTAACCAAAAAGGTCCACAATTTTAGTATACAAGTCCAAATTTTCAGGAGCAAAAGTCCATTAGCTACAGTTTACAGGCTAGATACCACTAATAAGAAGCGAAATTAATTGCTCCGAGTAACTCATTCAGTAGTCTCGCGTGGCCAGACCGCTTTTTTTCTTTTTCATTTTTCCCGAAAAAGAAAAACAATCGGTCTGGCCATGCGAGACTACTCATTCAGTGCTTGTAATAATGCAATGCAAGATCGAGATACTCTAATAGAGCAGTCAATCAGTCTAATAGAACAATCACTCTAGTAGAACAGTCACAATTCAAAAGCTACTTAATTTACATGTAGATTGTCTAAACTGAACTTTCATTAAAATAAAAGATTTTGGTGGACATGCCTCCCACCATGCAGACCCCACGAATAACATCCATGCTTCAACTCCATGCAATGTGTAAATTTCATTGTTTAGGACACCCTTTGTTCTGCTCCACTGCCCCTGTTGATTATGGCAGAGTGCTCAATCTTTTCCATTCTTATTCACTGTGACATCCAATATATTATATTTAGACACATGCATGTGCAGATAGTGTAATACAGTTAGTAGCAGTTGATATAGTTTTCCAGATATCATCCATACAGCTGGTCTTCAGCTTACCTTAAAAATTGTTATTTTATTGACTGAATTGCGACTAAATTCAACCTTTTATTATCAATTTTCAAAAAATTTCCTGGGAGGTGGGCATGCCCTCAGACCCCCTAGTTTCAGCATACTTTACATGCTGGGTGAGTGCACCATAATATTATCTGAATCATGTCACATAAAAAGGTCCACTTTTCTTCTAAAAGAACCTACCCAGACAAAAGTCTGGCTATGGCCCTGTCTCTGTACAGGTATTAATGGATTAGCTTGACAACTATCAATGTACATCAGTCAGCACTGCTTGAAGGTTCTTAGTTTACTAATTTGTTATGATGCCTTACTGTAGTTATACTGATAGTAAAGTGTCAGTAAACTTAAGTATATGGAACATAATTATTTTACTAAGTTTTAAACTCTCAGTAAAACATCAGTGAATGCGGGTTTACTGAAAAACTACTAAAATAACAAACAATTAACTGTTCCATATACTGGGGATATACCACTGTAGTAAACTAAGATACTTCAAGCAGTGCAGTCTCTTGGGGTAACGTTAAGGATATTGAGGAGTCATAATATTGTGCATACAGCATTTAGAAATGTTTGGTGTATATAATAACCTGCTTTACTTTAAACATGAAACTTAAATTTCTATAGCTCCTTTGTAAACATAATATTTTGCACTATAATATCTCTTGTAGTAAACTCATATGATATTAAACACGTTTCTAGTATTGTTACTAAAGCATCTAAAACACTTAATTTCCTGAAACGTAACTTAAACAAATGTTCAGAACAAGTTAAAGAATCTGCTTATCTAACAATGGTCAGGCCACAACTAGAATATGCATCTGACGTCTGGGACCCTCACCAAACTGGAGATATTGTAGAGCTAGAAAAAATACAACGAAGAGCAGCACGCTGGGTAATGAATGATGGTAGACTTAGTTCTGTCACCTCAATGTTAAATCAGCTTTCATGGCCAACTCTCCAGACTCGCCGCAAATTATCTCGACTACAAAATTTACACAAAATTTTTTTACCAACAAATATCACTTACAATTCCTCCATACTACCTACCAACATCACGATCCACGAGACAGTACCATCCACTGCACTACATCTTACCACATGTATCTACCACTGCACACCAAAGTAGTTATTTTTCAAGAACAATTAATGATTGGAACTCCTTACCAGTAGATCTTGTTGAAGTTGCAGATGCTGACATTTTTAGAACTGGACTACAATCATTATTGTAATTGTGTTACATGTATTCGGGAAAATCTGAGCACACCAGCAGGGCTGACTGCTCAGTAATAATAATAATAATAATAATAGTAAGTCGCTCCATAGAAATAGTTGAAAAATGCTATGTAGATGGAGTAACCATCGTAGGAGTGCCTTTTGGTGGTTTGAAAGTAATCAAGACACAAAACCCAACCTGTGTCACAATTACGCGATCAATTTTTATGATTAAAAAGTATTAGTTTTTACGCTTACTAGGCAAACAACTTGGAGCAATGAACTGAAAATCGGTGTATAGCTGGAATAATCTTCATAGAAAGTTCGTTCAGTAGTATAGAAGAATTGGATTACAAACCACTGAGTTATGATTCAAAAGCCAACTCCGTGTAGCAAATGCAAGATCGAGATACTCTAATAGAACAGTCACCCTAATAGAGCATTCAGCTAATTTTTACTTAATAATAAAATTCTATTACATTGCAAATTATTTTGTAGGGAGTTCAGCTGCAAACAGTTAATCTTATAGACAGTTCAGTAAGAAGCAAGTCACTCTGTGGAGAGTTAAGCTACAAATATATCACTGTAGAGATTCAGAACATTACAAGTCACACTGAAGAGAGTTCAGCTATAAACAAGTCATGCACCCTGTATAGAGATCGGTTACAAACACATCAACCTGCAGAGAGATCAGCTACACACAAATCAACTTGTAGAGAGATCAGCTACAAACAAATCACCTTATGGAGAGATCAGCTACAAACAAATCAAATTGTAGAGAGATAAGCTACAAACAAATCAATCTGCAGTGAGATCAGCTACAAACAAATCAGCTTATAGAGAGTTCAGCTACAAACGAGGCTACAAACAAATTACCCTATAGATAGATCGGCTACAAACACATCAACCTGCAGAGAGATCAGCTACATACAAATCAACTTGTAGTGAGATCAGCTACAAACAAATCATCCTGTAGAGAGATCAGATAGTAACTAGACACAATGTAAGGGGTTCAGCTACAAACAAATTACCCTGTAGCGAGATCAGCTACAGTGTGTACAAACAAAACACTTTGCAGAGAGTTCAGCTACAAACAAATCAACGTTTAGAGCAATCAGCAACAAACAAATCAACCTTTATAGCGATCAGCAACAAACAAATCAACTTGTAGAGAGATCAACTAGAACAAATCAATTTGCAGAGAGATCAGTTACAAACAAATCAGCTTGTAGAGAGATCAGTTACATACAAATCAACCTGTAGAGAGATAAGCTAGAAACAAATCACCCTGCAGAGAGTTCAGCTACAAAGAATCACCCTGTAGAGACATCAGCCAGAAACTAAACACGATGTAAGGAGTTCAGCTACAAGCAGATCACCCAGTAGAGTGATCAGCTAGAAACAAATCACCCTGAAGAGAGGTCAGCTACACGCAGATAACCCTGTAGAGGGATCAGCTACAAACAAATCACCCTGAAGAGAGGTCAGCTACAAACAAATAACCTGTAGAGAGATAAGCTAGATTTCAAATCACCCTGTAGAGAGTCCAGCTACAAAAAAATCACCCTGTAGAGACATCAGCTAGAAACTAGACTCAATGTAAGGAGTTCAGCTACAAGCAAATCACCCTGTAGAGAGTTCAGCTAAACAAATCAACCTGCAGAGAGATCAGCTACAAGCAAATCACCCTGTAGAGAGTTCAGCTAAACAAATCAACCTGCAGAAAGATCAACTACAAACAAATCACCTTGTGGAGAGATCAGCTACAAACAAATCAACCTGCAGTGAGATCACCTACAAAAAATCACCTTGTACAGACTTCAGTTACAAATAATTAGAAATCAGCTAGAAAAATTCACCTTGTAGAGAGTTCAGCAACAAAGAAACCACCATGTAGAGAGTTCAGTTGCAAACAAATCAGCCTGTAGAAAATTCAGTCACAAACAAATCGCCCAGTAGAAAGATCAGCTGGAAAAAGTTACCTTGTAGAGAGTTCAGCTACAAAGAAACCATTCTGTAATAGTCCAGTCATTTTAGCCAAAAAAATGGGTCAACCTTTAACTAATTGCAACAAAAACAGTTTCAACTGTTTCTGGTACAGAAAAATGTGCTCTACAACATATTAAAAGTCTCGGTGAGTCTCGTGAGGGGAAAGTGCTTTTTTGTGACCTTTTATGGCCAGTTTTAGTGATTTTCAGTTCTATTTCATCTGTGCATTATCAAAACCACTCAAATTGGGTATAAAATGATTGGTCTTACCATAAGAAATAATGTGATACTTGTTTGATGTCCATAGCTTAATCTGTTCAAAAGTTATTACCATTTTACCTGTCACTTTAGTCCTGCCCACGCATATAATAGAATTTTGTTAAAGCAATTTCTTTCTGGATTAATGATACTTTAACCATGGCAGGAGACACATTTTCACAACAGAGGGTCATGATGAAACCTTAGATGTATTTGTTGCCATGGAAACACATAAGTACATACTTTTGTACAGTTATTGTAATTATTGTAAGATATGAACAATACTTCAGATGATATGCATTACAGAAGATGTACACAACTGAGTTGGTACAAGTTTAAAGTAGAATTGTTTTCAAGTACTTCTGAATTAGTACATCCTGGCCTTCCCATAAGCAACAGAGCATTTCACATTGTGCTTCTTGCATGTGCAGTTGTACACTTCATACTGCCAGCTAAAGTCAGCCTCACTTGGTGCTTGTGGCAAATCAGAAAGTAATGGAGTTTCATGCCCATTGTAGGGGGTTCATTTTGCCACAGCTACCTCTTCACTCAAATATTTGAAAATAAACTTAGCATTTTGTATGGATGGGTAAAAGATGCGTTTGTGGCAAATTTTTGTTGATATGTTTGTGGCACAGAATTTTAGTGACTCACCAGGTGTCAAATTGTACAAAATATCTAATGTTTGTTCTGCATCGTAAATTTCTTCAGGGGTAGCTGACTCTTTAACATTACAAGTTTGGCTTGTTCTCAAATGACTTGATGGATATGTGCACTTTACGATACCATACAGGTGTGAGGTAGTATCACAGCCAAGGAATGCATGCAGAGAAAGGACCCAATTACTCATTTATAGCCTTGATGTTCAGCTTTTTTGCACATTTATTGGAAGAAAAAGTAGACTGAGACTCCAGACTGGCATGATAGCATAACCAGATGTGACTGTCAGGCTGAGTGTACTATCTAATAGACTTACCAGTGTTATTGATTTATAATTACTAGAGATTTAGATTGGCCGTCACTCGAATCTAGACAAAGAATTGATCAACTGCAAACATTTTATGAAGGGATCAAAAACTTATCAGGATTATCTGTTCCACCAAATTTCTTGTCAAATCAGTAATCCACCAGACACCACACTCACCAATTTTTCCAACCCAGTACGGTCCAGTTATTACCAACACTTTATTTTCGAGAACAATCAAAGATTGGAACAGGCTACCAATAGCTGTCTCATAGAATCAGAAAACATACGTAGATACATCTACCAATTGCTTATTGTCTATCTAATCATTTGCTGTATGTTTTGTGTAAATGTGATGTCTTTAGTGTTCATCACTCCCTGGGTGCATCGGCAATTGCTGTCTGCCCAGTAAAAATAAATTAATAAGTAAGCAAAACGTTTTCTGTTGCTTGTGGCAAATACAGAGAGTCGGGATGTACTAATTCAGAAATAATCAAAAGCAATGATGATGATGATGATTATGATGAAGATATGAGTAACTATATTTGTATTGCACTCATTCTACTTTAGACTCAGTTGTGTACATCTTCCGTAATGCATATCATCTGAAGTGTTGTTGATATCTTACAATAATTATCACAATAACTGTACAAAAGTACACACTTAACAAATACATATAAGGTTTCATCATGACCCTCTGTCGTGAAAACTTGTCTCCTGCCATGGTTAAAGTATCATTAATCCAGAAAGAAATTGCTTTAACAAAATTCAATTATATGCGTGGGCGAAACTAAAGTGACAGATAAAATGGTTATAACTTTGAAACAGATTAAGCTATGGACACCAAACAAGTATCAAATTGTTGCTTATGGTAAGACCAATCATTTTGTACCCAATTTGAGTGGTTTGGATAATGCACAGATGAAATAGAACTGAAAATAACTAAAAATGGCCATAAAAGGTCACAAAAAAGCACTTTCCCCTCACGAGACTCACCGAGACTTTTGATATATTGTAAAGCACATTTTTCTGTACCAGAAACAGTTGAAACTGGTTTTGTTGCAATTAGTTAAAGGTTAAACAGTAAAATGACTGGACTATAAATAGTTCAGCTGCAAACAAATCACCTGTACAGAATTCAGTTACAAACAAACACAGCAAAAAATACCACATTTCCGGCGGTTATATCGGTACAGGAAATGTCAAGGAAATTTTTATGTTTGAATTTCTGACACATTTCCTGTACTTGTACATATCGCCTTTCCAAGTGATTTCCAGTTTTGCAGGAAATGCCACTTTCAAGAGTCTCAAGGAATATTTTGTTCATATTTCTGGCATGTTTCTTGCACTAGAACATGGATAGAGGTATCTTTCCATCATCCTATTATTATACCTACAAAGTAAAAAACTTTAGCGCTTGGCGCGCGCCTTGCTTTGAAGTTATGGAAATTCGATTTCACCAAATCCAATTTCCAAAGTTGAAACTGTTGAGCTTTACCATATCTGGTTGGCTTGCTTTTGTGGCCACCCAGCGTTAATTGGCCAATTAATTGAAGCCATTATGCATGCACGTTATTACACTGCTCTCAGTTACAATAAGGTTTCTACACACTATCGCGATATTATCTATCCTCCTTTAAAAGAAGCACATTGAATGCATCTCCCCTTCCTTCCGTCTAGGCTGAGGCTTCCCTTATAGCTATATGCTTCACTGACAGACTAAGTAAAATAAGTGTATGCACGAGTAGAATAAGTGTATGCACTAGGTAGAGGGAAAGGGGTGAGCTACCCCTGGGATCTTATCCGTAATCTGAGAGTTGGTAGCATAGGCTATTCTAAGGTAGTGGACCTGGAGAGACATGTGCCTCCTTCCTTTGCTGAACAATGAATTACTTAAACTATTGGGGTAAGTTATAGTACAGCTAGCTATAGATAGGCATTGTTCTTAGCATTCTTAACTTATCAATTAAACCATTTAAAGCCTTTAAATTGCAAAAGTCAAACAACCTAAGTGTTAATTTACATTCCCCCACTCCCTCAAAATTCCAATTTATACTAAATCTATAAATTATGCAACAGTATCGTGACCGGATTTACAAAAAAGGGTCTTCCACACACATCCAATTCCATGAACTTGGAAGGCCATAATTTTGTGTTTAAGAGACGCACAAATCTGAAATTTTCCCTAGCCATTACGCAATGTTGGTACTAACCACTGACCAAATTTCAGGTCAATAACTTGTTGTATTTCAATTTTATGTATCGTCAAAGTTGGTAAATTAGATGCGTGTTGAAGACCCCTTTTTGCAAATCCGGTCACATCTCCCCCAGGTCTAGAATCACCACTTAAGGTGGTAGGGTGCACCAGGGTAAAGTTCATGCACCGGTCACTTTAATGTCAAGGTGGCATTTGCTTGGTAGAGTTTACTAGATGTGTTATAATATTATGGTAAGATTACCATGTACACTGTAACTCACTGCATACAAACATAATTTGTATTTCTAAATTTATTCATGCACTGATGTAGATAGATATATATGTTGTGCAGTTGAGGGAATATGACCCAGTGATGCTTATAAATTTTATAGGCATTAGTTTGGAATGTGATTGAGGATTCTTATTTTGTGTAAAATATGATTACAGGACATTATGTATCATAAATACACCCTGTCCATATTTTCAAAATCAAGCCACTCTGCCCTTATTTAAAATCTAGTACGGATGGCAGCAGTATTCTACTCTGGTTTGATTGAGTAGATGTACGCACCTGTGAAGTCCTGTGAACTGAAAGAAGACATTTTTTATACCTAGCAATTCAACTGCCTACCAGAGCAACAAAAGTCAAATACACCTAATAGAACAGTCAACATTAGATTGACATGTTCACTACATTTCCTGTCACACTGACACATGCCACTACACACCAACTACTTTGTTATGACACACCACTCCATCATGGCCCTTTTCCTTGGCTTATTTCAAGTAAAAGCACTAACCACCTTGGATGCCGATTTAAATGCATGCTACTACAACAAGGCAATGTATTAAATTAAAAAATATTACACTAGAATGGGTGAAGCAGTTATCTTGTTAGGGTGATAAAAACAGGCTGTAAGATAAGGTGATTCACTGGCATTGTTGATAACTCCAGTGTACAAACTTGTACTGGAGAAGCAAGAGGACAAAATAAACAAATAAAAGAAATTACAAAGTAAGCACATAATATTATAATTATTAAAGCATGTGGTCTGTGTGCACCACCAGTGGTTTAACCTTGGAACTAATACTACCCACAATATGTCAGTTATATTTTCATACTGCTCAACTTAACTTAAATTAATTATAATTTTGTTAACACTTCCCAACAAAAATAATTATATACCTGTATGAGGGACCCAATGTAAGAAATCAAATTGAGGATAAAACAATCAAATAATTGATACCATACCAATGAATGGACTAGAGTTTCAACACACAAACTCTTTCCTTACATAATTCATTTAATAAAGTAAAATAAACCTGATAGAACAGTTACTGTATTTACTACACACCCTATTACACTGACACATACCTCTACTCACCAAACACATCTTTATGACATATCACTCCATCTTAACTGCTGCTGCTAACTTACCTGAAGCACAAGACACTATCAGGCCTGGATGCAGATATAGATGTACATTATAGCAACAAGGCGGGTAAAATCAAACTACACAAGCATGGGTGAGTAACTGATCTTGTCGACAGGCTCCATGCAAGCTACAGTGACCAAAATTGCAAAAAAAATACAAAGTCACATCATACTATTTTAACACATGTACAGGGTGATTCAGGGACCTAGTTAATACTCCAGTATACAAACTTGTACTTGGTCTGGAGAAGCAAGAGTAGAAAGTAAACACATAGTATGCAGCTCATCACAGTGTGCACCACCAGTAAAACTGAAACTATCAATAATTGCTCAGTTACTTTATTTCTTTCATATAGGTAAAATTTAAACTTAGATTTTTAACTATTCTGCCAAAAAAAACCTGCATGAGGAATCCAATGCAGAAGTACTATGTAGGACAAACATCATTGCAGAAAATGTACCATATGTTGGCACCAAAGAATGGACTATAGTTTCCACTGCATTAACCTCTTAATTTCCTCACTTCTCAACCACGGTACATTCAAAATTTGCAGCAGAACACAATCATCGGACTACTGACTTGATGTCTGCATGATTACTGTATATTCTGCATGTACAATACATACAGTATTCAGTGTTGGTGATTCAATCACTTGAAGTGGTATCTCACTATAGTCAATGATGTATCAAACATCAAGTAGCTAGACTAGTCAATAGTGTCATGTAAACAGTCAATGGTGATCCATCAAGCATCAGTAGCTACAACAGACCAAGGTTGTGTATCAAACATCAAGAAGCTTTACTAGTCAATGGTGATGTGTAAACCATCTCACAATAGTCAGTGATGTGTCAAATATCAAGTAGATGTAATTAATAGTCAATGGTGGTGTGTAACCCTTCTCAGAACAGTCTATATTGATGTTTGAATAGCTAGAATAGTCAATGCAGGTGTGTTAACTATTTCACAATAGTAAATGATGTGTCAAACATCAAGTAACTAGAATAGTCAATGGTCCGGTGGTGTGTAAACCATCTCACAACAGTTGATCGCCATGTGACATGTCATACATCAAGTATCTAAAATGGTCAATGGTGGGGTGTTACACACCAACATTGGCTATTAAAGCTACTTGAAGTTTCATTGACTGTTGTGAGATGGTTTACATACAACCATTTACTATTCTAGCTACTTGATGTTTGACGCATCACATTGACTGTTGTGAGATGGTTTACACACAGTGTGTAAACCATCTCACTTACAGCAGTCCATGGTTATCTTTCAAGGATCAAGCAGCTAGAATAGTCAATATTGTTGTGTAAACCACCTCATAATAGTCAGTGAAGTGTCAGAAATCAAGTAGCTAGAATGGTCAATTACCCACAGTGTCACAACAGTCTATGGTGATGCATCAAGCATCATGTAGTTGGAATAGCAAAGGTTTACATGCCACCTGGTTACTTGATGTTTGATACATTACCACGGACTGTTGTGAGATGGTTTACACACCACCATTTACTACTCTAGCTACTTGATGTCTGATACATGACATGGATTGAATCTACAGTGACACCTGTCTTAGTGGCCATCTGCTAAAAAGGCCATCTCTCAAAAAGTTTCTCTAGTTGGACATTTTTTATGTTAACCCACCACAACCTTTGGCCTATGAAGGCCAAAAAGTTTCGGCCCGAAAACCATTTTAGACAAACAGGTGGACTCTGATATTAAAAAGATTCTAGCTTATCAATGACTGTTACATTGAGATGATGATGATGGACACCTTCCAGCATAGAAGTACTATGATATATACGTATAGCTCTGTCTTCCACTTTCGAAAATTAAGTGCATGTTTCTATATAGGAAAAGTTTATTCCCCACTGTAAGTGTTGTATTGATATAATACTAAAATACATGCAACTAAAGTCAGTTCAGTAGTTTACCAAAAGCTCAGTGTAACTCATAAATGTGACTGAATTTTGGAAAATCACCCATATGGATGCATCTGACACCTAAAATATTTAATGATCAAATCACAAACATTATAGTGCAAATCTACTTGTTGATGGTTTTAAGCCATTCTCAATACCTTAAATTACAAGAAAATGCTTGAAATATTTTCAAACCTGTTCCCAGCTCTTATTAGCAAAACACTAAACATGAAAATTCTAATTACTTCACGTGCATCCATATGGGCGATTTTCCAGAATTCAGTCACAAATATGCATGGTGCACGGTGTAGCTACACTACACCACAACAATAGTCAACCACAACTTCTCAAGTCAATAATATCCTGCTGGGATGGTATATATACAGGAGTAATGTATGATATATACAGGAAATGGTCAGTATAATGAGGTGATATTATTAATGAGGTCATAAAATGTACCTTAGTTGTGTTCCAGACCTACTTGACTTGGCCACTAAAAAAACAGTTTAAAACTGTCAAAAGTCATTAGCTAGACATTGCACTGCAGTTTTTTACCCTGCTATTAACAGAATTCTTTTAAGATACACAAGATTACTGTAGTTGTACATTTATAATAAATCACCATATCATAATTTTGTTGCGCCATCATCGATCATTGAATTTGAGGTGGTCTACACAGACAACCACTGACTATTCTAGCTACTTGATGGTTGACTCTTCATCATCAAACATTGCATTGTGAGATGATTTTTAAACATACGACCATTGACTATTCTAGCTACTTGATGGTTGACACATCACCATTGATCATTGCATGTGAGGTGGTCTACACAGAAAACCACTGACTATTCTAGCTACTTGATGGTTGACACATCAACATCGATCATTGCATGTGAGGTGGTCTACACAGACAACCACTGACCATTCTAGCTACTTGATGGTTAACACATCTTTAGTATACATACGTCCATATAAAAATAACATCAAAATGGATATCTCGACGCCTGATTACAGTAAAAACCAAAGGTCCCCCTGATTACAGTAAAGGTGGCAGTACTATCCTTTAATAGTTTGATAGATGTATCATACTTATCATTTAAATGACCTTAAGTACACTGTAATCCTCTGCATTTATGGTGGCACAAAAAAATCCTCTCTTATTCTAGCTCATGCTACCAGGTGTAAAAGACAAAAGAAGAAAACTTTGACCCATTAGCCTTTTTGCTTTTGATGTTATCATATCATTATCAAGCATAATATCTTATGTGCCAACTTTATGGTGTACATGCAGTGTCATTCTGATTTAAGGAGATGCCCATCTCATACGAATCAGACACCAGTGAGCCACACAAAATGTGCCTTCTCAAATTTGCTTCCAGTCCTGCCAATCCAACAGGGTTACTGTCACTATGACTATCAGACCAGTACAGAGTTCGAGTCTAAAAATCTGAAACTGCATCTGAATCAATTTTGATGTTGTCATTGAATCTGGATCATCAAATGAGTCAGATTGATGGACAAACATTGAATTAGACCATTATATTATGTATCATATTACATCACTTATTTAACAAAGTATCATGATGTCACATTTGAGAATCACAATATTTAAAACCAAAATGTAGAAATTTTATGTTCAATCAACTTTGTTCAAACATTGGTCACAATACCACTGCTGGATGACTCCACTATTGTTGGAAATTTTAAAAGGTATACAAGATTACACCAATTACGCATGTATATTACTGCAGATAAAACTAGATTCAGTGAAAAAAGTAACATACATGTACAAGATTCTAGATCTTACAGTTGTGCTTTAAGCTGCATGGTTATAGCAACAAAACATAAAAGTCCATCACGAAACATTGTTTTGTTATTGCTCACTAAGCCGTGAAAAATATCTTCAAAGCTTGGCAATTGTTCAGTAAATGTCTCCATCCTATAGCATTCACCAAATCCTCCCGTTCTGCTAATGGATCTTGTCCGAACTCGCTGAACAGAGTCAATCTACCTCAATTCTCTTCATATTGTCTGCCAGCTGCGTCAGCTGCTGGGGCCATGGAGTTGTCAATAGGTTTTGTTTGATTGTTTTGAGCCATCAGCACGTTTGGAATACCCCTTCCTGTACAAAAAGAAATGATGATATAACTTATAAGATTTAGTGGCAGTTATGCATAAACACCGTGCATTAATTTTTGTTGATATACCTTGGATCCGATGCTCATTCCAGGCAGCCACAAACTTTTTCATCCCTACTTGGCTAACTTGGATGCTGTACGAGGAGACGCAAAATTTGACATCGTCAAGTTCCAAGTTGAAATCGTGGTTTTCTTGCATTTCAATTAGGATGGCCTTAATCGGATAGTTTATCCTTCCATTGGCTTCAATCCAGATCCTTTCAACCACATGATTTTATTATACAAAAGTCAACATATTATCCAATACTAACAAGTACTCTGTATAGCATAATAGTGCGTATGTACTGCTTGTTAATTAAAATTTTATTTTGCATCAATGCTAATATTTTATCCAATTTTAAAATGTATCAAAGTTATTTAATATCCTGTATGTGTATCCAATTGAGATATCTACTTTAGCTAGTTGCTGACATTGTTAATTCTACTATCAGAAGGTTAAGGTTATTTCATCACGTCATAAAATCTCACCCGGGTTGAGGATGTTTGCAAATGAGGTGGTGCAGAAGGGTTTCTTCTATATTCTGCCAGCCGTTCCTGAATATACAGCATTAGATACCACTCCTTCCCCTGATCAACCCTGAGTTGATCCCACATTCCATAGTGGCAGATGATCTGTCTAAACAATAATAAACAGACACTTGTACATATACATGAGATGGTAGTATGTACAGTACATATAGTATGTATTATACTTGTGGTGCGTAATGTAATACCTGTACACTGTCTCGTAAATAATGTAGCTGTTTTTGATTGGCATAGTAGTAAACACCGCAATTTTGCGGCTAAATCCATCAACTGCACATATGTGCATTACTCCGAACATCACGTTCTCATTTTGGTCAATGTGCAGTTTCTGACCAAAATAATCTTCCTCGTAGGTTCCAGGGTTTGTCATCCGAGCAACAGAGTGTCTGCAGGCTTGAGAGTACAGAGGCGAAACAAGCCTCAGAGACTCCCCTACTCTCTTCTCTCCAGCTTTGAGTCCTTTGGATGCCAATACCCTAGTCAATGTTCGACGTCCATACACTGGACCCACCTGGTTTTCAAATGTTAGACAAATCTGATAATACTAACAATGAAATAAACTAAACAATGTAATAGTATTTGTTGTATTTTTTTCATGTTAAGATAGATAATGTCACTTTATCACTTATCCAATCCAATTGCGTATTACTGTATATACTAGCTAACTACCTGTTGAGCAACCTTGCCATGTGTAAAGGCTCATGATATTTTAAAATTTAAATTCAACTAATTCCAGTACTACATATTACTGGGTTTGCACACTATGATATATTTAAATGTATAACACATTTATATGTATTAATGTCAATGAATGTCAAATAACTTTGATACATTTTAAAGATTGGATAAAATATTAGCATTGATTCAAAATTAAATTTTAATTAACAAGCAGTACATACACACTATTATGCTATACAGTGTACTTGTTAGCATTGGATAACATGTTGACTTTTGTATAATAGAATCATGTGGTTGAAAGGATCCGGGTTGAAGTCAATGGAAGGGTAAACTATCCGATTAAGGCCATCCTAATTGAATGCAAGAAAACCACAATTTTAACTTGGAACATCATCATGACGATGTCAAATTTTGTGTCTCCTGGTATAGCATCCAAGTTAGCCAAGTAGGATGAAAAAGTTTGCGGCTGCCTGGAATGAGCATCGGATCCGAGGTATATCAAAAAAAATTAATGCACAGTGTTTATGCATAACTGTCACTAAATCTTATAAGTTATATCATCATTTCTTTTTGTACAGGCTGGGGTATTCCAAACGTGCTGATAGCTCAAAACAATCAAGACAAAACCTATTGACAACTCCGTGGTCCCAGCAGCCAACGAAGCTGGCAGACAATATGAAGAGAATGGAGGTACTGTTCAGTGAATTCGGTGAATTCGAGGAAGATTATTTTGGTCAGTGACTGCACATCGACCAAAATGAGAAGAACATGATGTTCAGAGTAATGCACATATGTGCAGTTGATGGATTTAGCTGTTGCTGACATTGTTAATTTTACTATCAGAAGGTTAAGGTTATTTCATCATGTCACAAAATCTCACCTGGGTTGAGGATGTTTGCAAATGAGGTGGTGCAGAAGGGTTTCTTCTATATTCTGCCAGCTGTTCCTGTACGTACAACATTAGATACCACTACTTCCCCTGATCAACCCTGAGTTGATCCCACATTCCATAGTGGTAGATGATCTGTCTAAACAATAATAAACAGACACTTGTACATATACATGAGATGGTAGTATGTACAGTACATATCGCACGTATTATATTTGTAGTGCATAACGTAATACCTGTATATACACTGTCTCGTAAACAGTGTAGTTGTTTTGATTGGCATAGAAGTAAACGCCACAATTTTAAAAGATAAATTGACACAATGGAAAGAGCTAACTCACCTCACTGACAGCAGCGGTTACAATCCTATCTAATTCAGCTTTTGTGAGCCTGCTTGTCTTGTGTATGTCTCTTTCACGACAAAATCTACAGAATGAAATAACTAGCTGACTGTATACGTATATATAAACTAATGCATTATGTCATCTTATGATCTATACATTAATCCAATCATTATGTGAAGTGGCAATGAGATTCATGGTCGGAAGAATTTAAAGCTGTTTGTCGGTCCCAATATGGCTACCTACATTTTTCAATCAGACTCTTTTTTAGTCTTATAATAGATTGTCTTTATAGAATCTACATTACTCTCGCCATCATGTACTCACTTGCAAACCTTGCCATATGCATCCTACTTTGGTTTAAAAGGCACGTGGCACACATATCAATGATAGCTATACGTGCAACCACATTTAACAAGTATATTAGTATACATAGCTAGATGTTCTTCATGGTCATAATGTTCGGTGAGCCTTAGCTAACAGAGATAGAAATGCATTCCATGTGACCAGCAAAAATCATATCTGTCTAGTCACTATTGAACAGCACTCGCCACCAGGATCAACAAGTTTGAGTGTGTAATTTCACTTTGACCACTTGATTTAATTCAAACTACGTAAAAATAATGCCTGACTTATTGTTAATAATATATTATTTCATCTGAAGGTTTTGTAACTCCAGGATTTTTGTCACATGGGAAGGAAGGGTCTGCAACAAAAAAAAGCTGGCTGCAAATAAACCTTGTTGTACAAAACTCAACTTAGTTTGAGTTCTTACTTCAATTGATCGAGTATGTGCCAGATGTATGCACCCAAGTATTTGCATGATCATGGTAGCTATAAGTTTATTTATATTCCATGCTCAATGTACTGCAGACTAGCATGCATAAGTTCACACTTAGCTAGTTTTGTACCACCTACAGTATCTCGTCTAGAAATTCATCCTGAGTTACATATTCTGTATTACTTATTTCAATAGCTAATATCCATTTCATATGTGTTGATAATGATAATGTGATGTGCATGACTGTTTTGTTACATGTATAATCTTTGTAACTATGTAAATGTTTGTAACTAACCAGCACTGGGTGCTTCCATGTACAGTAATAATAAATAAATATCAGGGGCGGATATAGGATTTTTCCAAATGGGGGGGGGGGCGGAACTGGTTACAGACACAACAACACATGCACAGGTGACTGAGAAATAATTTTTGTGATGCTGAATGGTTATTATGCAGATATTAAGAGATCATGTTCATCAATGCATAGTCATAATAAATTATTTCTGGAGCATCACGTGAGATCACGTGACCTGCCAAGGATCCTGGAGCAGTGGAAAGAAGTCTGGTCAGTGTGTGGTGGCTGGCACTGGTCATGGAGTGATTCCAAAGTATGTTTTTGTGTGTTTGGCTCCTTTACAGCTAGATAAGTATTATATGTGACTGAGTTTTGGAAAAACGATCCAAATCGCACATTAGAAGTTTCGAGATAAACGGTTTTAAAGAATTGAAGCCAGCATAACTCTCCAAGGATAGCAAGCACGCGTATGAAATTTACACAAAAGATGCATCAATCTGTTACCTTTCAAGCCACTTCTAGTACTTTTAGCTGCTTGTACAGTTTCCCGCCAAATAAGAAAATCTGAGCAGTTGGACGAGCGAAGTAGTATCACGAGTGCTCACAAAGGGGTGGAGGCTGGGGGGTGGCAGGAAGGGCAAGAGATAGACCTCAAAATGGAGGCAGACCACGATTGGAGTCCAGACACGAGATTACAGGGCTGTGCTGGCTCCTTAGTGGCTGATATGTAGCAAAATCAACAGAGAACACGTCTGGCCAACATTATAAGGCTGTCCACCAGTAAACCACTGACTCTTGCCAAGCCAGGTCCTTCACAAGGCCTGAAACCGCCATTTGAGCACTCCACACCACCCAGAAAAGACGTGTGTAAAAACCAGCCTCGTGTAGTTTGAGTAGTGCTGAGGGTCAAAACTTGTAGTACGATAGTGTAGCTATCCACTGGTGGTGTTAGTTTGATTTTGCCTGATGTGCGATTTGGATCGGTTCTGTAAAATCTGGTCACATTTGTACATTTACTCATAAAATCAGAAATATTTAAGGTACATCTGCTTCATCTTTTCTTCTTCCTGTGGTAAAGAAAAAAAGATAGGTTTAAAAAGTCCCAAAGCAGGCCATAGGCCGGCTTTGGGGTATACAAATACAAAAAGAAGTGAAATCTAATCCAAAACAGCCAAGCTGTAAAAAAGTGTGCGGCCCTCAAAAAGGCTATGGTGAAAAAGATGTGAAATCCAAGGTGGCGGCCAAGAAATGGCTGTGATGGTAGATTGGTAGGTTAATGGTAAAAATTTTAATAACAACAATTCAGGTGAATTTTGGTGCGGCTTGGTCAATTGGCACAAAATTCACCTGAATTGTCGTTATTAAATTTTTACCATTAACCTACCATCACAGCCATTTCTTGGCCGCCACCTTGGATTTCACATCTTTTTTCACCATAGCCTTTTTGAGGGCCGCACACTTTTTTACAGCTTGGCTGTTTTGGATTAGATAAGAGTTACTGCTTAATTAATGGGAGTCTTGACTACTTGAATGAGGTCAATTGGTGCTGGTCCTAAAGAGTGACCAAAGGAGCCCTTTGAGGAGGCCTACTTTATTCACGGACTGGACTGGACTGGACTGGACTCGTGGACTGAGCTGGAAACAGCTTTTAAACAATAATCCAGGAATTACCCTTCTCTTGCAACACTGGAGACACCACTATTGAGCTACAACTGTGCTGATTCTGCTGGATCTTCCTTACAAGTCATGACAGCGGCTAGCGCATAGCCGGACTGGACTCATGGACCGAGCTGAAACAGCTTTAAACAATAATCCAGGCATTATCCATCTTTTGCAAGACTGGAGACACCACTATCGAGCTATAACTGCTGGTACTGCTCTTCCTTACAAGTCAGATGACACTAGCGCATGCACTAATCAATTAGAATACACTTACAAGACACGTGTACTCGCGGTGATAAAGTGTGACAGAAGCTATTGTTGTAGTGTACATGTTTTCCTTTGTTGCTTCAGTACTTAACACTAGCGTTAGTGTTGTAGTGATGAGCCAGATTATTTGCATAACCTCATCACCTTGCCTGGTGGTGCCATCTAGCTACCTGCTAAGAATAATTACTGGCTCATCTCTACAGCTGTAACACTAGTGCTAAAACAACAAAGGAAAACATCTACGCTACAAGAATAGCCTCTATCACACTGTATCACTGCTAGTACACATGCATCGTAAGTGTATTCTTATTAATTAGTGCATGCGCTAGTGTCATGACATGTAAGGAAGAGCCAGCAGCAGCGAAATTGTAGCTTGATAGTGGTGTTTCCAGTGTTGCAGGTGATGTATAATTCCTGGATTGTTGTTTAAAAGTTGTTTCCAGCTCAGTCCGTGAGTCCAGTCCAGTCCAGTCCGTGAGTCCAGTCCAGCCCGTGGAATAAAGTAGGCCCTTTGAAGATCTAGAACCCCTCAGACATCTAATTGCTAACCTCAGAAGTGAAAAGACAAGCAGCACCAGATCCACCCCATTACAGCAGCATAATTTGAATCCCATTTATCTAATAGCAAGGAAGCAAGGCGTTTGTAAAATATGGTTGCTTCATTAGCCATTCCTCCTGTGGCTGAATACGCGTACTATACAAAAATAATTTTACGCGCATTTCAATCACTTCAGTAAACAGCGAAACAAGGCTTGAATCAAGATAACTAAGTGACCAACGGATTCATCTGTTAATGGTAAGTAAGAATGTCTTTGTTTCATTTCAGTGGCATGAAGCAAACTTGAGTTACGGGCTATTGTTTACGTTTTGGTAAAATATTACGTAAACGTAGTCGTTTCTAAGTTTAAACATCATTCTGGCTTTAGAAAACCTAATTGTATAAATACATGGGTGTATGTAGGGCAAAAACTATATGTTGCTAAATGCCCCCAATTCATTGTGAATACAATGAACCAAATCCCATTTCCATAGCTTGTTTCCTTCGTCAGTTATGATCGATTAAACAAACACCTGTAATTTTCCCATATATAGTCACTGTACAAATCGACTGTTTTGTACTTTCTGCTGTCTATCGCTATAACTCCACAACTATTCTCCAGATAAGGCTGAAACTTTGAGACAGACCATTGGTTATTCCCTCTGGATAACAAAGAAGTTATAAAATTAGTTTGATAAAAGTGCAAACTAGTTGGGTTTTCGCTCAGCGGGTCACATATTAGTTTGTTGAATTGCAATTAGCTACTTTGGCATGCACAGTTCTTAAGAATAGGGAAAAGGTACAATTTTACTTTGGGGACTACTGTACATTATAAAGGTAAAATGGCACAATTGAATATGTATCACTTTCACACCTCAGATCAAAGGAAAGCCAGTGCATATATATCACATATTGCACTGACTCAAAATGTTAACGAAGTATACGCAGTGTGCATATCTCGTTAAGGCAGTGTGTATATCTCGTTACACACTGCCTTAACGAGATATACTAGTTACGCAATGCCTTAACGAGATATACATACTGCGTATATCTCGTTAACTTGAGACATTGCATACCTAATAGGTGTGCACACTATATCCAGAAGTCATCAGATTTCTTTGATATTTTACTGTTATCCTCTTCTATTATATAGGGAATCAAGCAAGCTTCGATTGTGGGATTGAATTCTGCCTAACAACCTGTGATTGTGGGATTCAATTTTAGCCCTTAAACCCGCATAATCCAGAAAACTAGATTTGATTAAAAAACAAATTGAAAATGCACACTACTTTTGCCAATCTACATAGGCGGTGTCTCAGTGATATGTGTTTCCCCGAGTTTCGTGTTTCCCCGCACACATATCACTTCCAAGAATCGTGCATCTAACACCTTTAACCACTTGTAATTAAGTATGTAAATGTTAGTGTATAGTTATTTTTTAAGTAATAGTTAGACACTCGCAATAGGTGTCTTCGAGGATTTAAAAACCTGAGGTGACGTCAATAATTACCGAGGTGCAGCCGAGTTAATTATTGATGTCACCGATGGTTTTTAAATCCTCGAAGACGCCTATTGTGATTGTCTAAGTGTTTTAGACAACGGCGTAGAAGCAGTGAGTTAGTATAGAGAGTTCCCATTGTAAACACCTAAAGTATTTCAGCGAGCAAAAGAGGTCACGCAAGCCATGAAGCGCGACTAACTGAAGGTTTGTAAAGTCGATAAAAAGTATGTTTGAGGCATTATGGATACGTGTGAATGGCAGCAAATGGGAATAGCCAGTGCCAACATGGCTGTCTTGGTCTACAGAGCGTGCTTTAATATGGCGAAGGCCACAAATTGAATTAATGGCTTGTACCACGAAGGTCTATAAATTCACTGAGCTACCCACGATAATAATAATAATAATATAGATTTAATGTACATACCTCCATAAGTGGAGTATAATCGTACATATCTGAATCACAATTATGATTGTGTGTGAATGTATATTAACATTATTTGTTGTCAGTTAATTACAAGTGTGTGCATGTGTGTGTGTGTGCAAGTTGGCTTGAAAATTTTCCACTGAGTTTTGATTGATAACATCTCCTGGCAAAGTATTCCAAAGTTTAATCGATGATGGCATATATGAATATTTGTATGTGTCCACTCTTGTGTATGGCTGCATGAGGTGACCACGTGTATAGTGACATGTTACTGGTACTAGTATATTGTCATCAATATCAACATCAACAATACCGTTAATTATTTTGTAAAACATTATCAGTTTTGCATTTGTTCTTCTGCTTTGCAAACTAGGCCATCCCAAAGATTCCATCATTTTAGTCACACTAGCATATCTGTCTTTCTTATTTAAAACAAATCTTGCTGATCATCTTTGCACCATCTTTAGTCTGTCGATGTCTATCTGGTAATGTGGAGACCATACCACTGATGCATACTCTAAAACTGGTCATAGATAAGTTTGATAGCATGATGATTTTACAGCGATTGGACAGTTTGTTACGTCGCAAAAAACCAAGCACAGAATTTCCCTTCTTGACAACGTTGTTGATGTGTTCATGCCAGTTCAGTTTTTGGTCTATGGTGACTCCGAGGTATTTAGCATGTTCAACTTGTTGGATATTAGTATAGTCTATGTGATATATAAGGTTAGGTACGTTAGACTTGTTTGATATTCTTAAACACTCGCATTTACTTGGATTAAAGTACATTTGCCATTTCTTAGCCCACTGAGATAATGAATTTAGATCTTGTTGTAAAATAGTAATGTCTTCCTCTGAATTAATATTCCTGTATAATAAAGCATCATCAGCATATAACTTGATCTTAGATTTAACTACTGTTGGGATATCATTAATGTAACACAAAAAGAGTAGCGGTCCCAGGACAGAACCCTGTGGGACTCCTGATATTACTGATTGTGGTTGACTGGTTTCTCCATTTAGTACAACTTGCTGCTTTCTATCAGTTAAAAAGGCATTGATCAAATTTAACAATTGGCCACGTATACCATATGAGGACAGTTTATGAGATAATTTATTGTGAGGAACGGTGTCGAAAGCCTTTGACAAGTCCAGCAGAATTGTATGTACCTCTCCACCATTATTCAAAGTAGTCGCAAAGTCGTGTACAGTTGATATCAGTTGGGTTTCGCATGAGCGCTGCTTACAGAAGCCATGTTGCTGTCTGCATATAATATGATATTCTTCTAGATGTTGATAAATACTGGTGGAAATTATATGTTCGAGTATCTTACAAACAATGCATGTTAAGGAAATCGGTCTGTAGTTAGAGGAGTGAGTACGACTTCCCTTCTTAAAGATTGGCACCACGAGGGCACTTTTCCAGTTTTGTGGAAGGACACTCTGTTCAAGGGAAGCTTGGTAAATTAGAGAAAGTGATGGGGCAATTTCACTTGACATTAGCTTTAAGAGTCTACCAGGGATCTGGTCAGGTCCACTAGATTTGTGTGGTTCTATGTTAGAAAGGAGTTGCTCAACTCCTTCGACAGAAATGTTCAGGCTTCTTAATTCAGAGGTAAAATTGGCATCAGCAATAGGTGGGCAATTGTTGTCTTCTCTGGTAAAGACAGAACTAAAATACTTGTTTAACTCTTCAGCCTTTGCCAAATTATTAGTAACAACTTCACCATTTACCTCCAAGGTAGGAATTCCATTACAGTCTTTTCGCTGACTTTTGATGTATGAAAATAGTTTTTTGTTTGGACGATTTGATTGTGGATTTATCAAGTTTGTTAAATAATTATTATGTGCTTTTCGACATTCACGTTGGGCTGCCCTTTTAGCTATACTGTAAGCATTCCAGTCTTCGGTAGAGCCAGATGTGCTAGCACGGTTATACAATCGCTTCTTCTTTCTAATATATTGTTTGGTGTTTGCTGTTATCCAGGGCTTGTTATATCTATTAGTAATTAACCTGGATGGTATTAAGTCAACACATTCCAAACAAATAGCTTTAAACTCTTCCCACATCTGTTCTATTGATGAACCTGGTGAATACTTACTTAGAAATGTCCTAGTAAAGTTATTAATCAAATCTTTCAGATCATTCATGTTGACTTTTGACCATAACAATTGTATCCTTTTAGCTGGAGGCATATAGACAGCCTTCACAGATGATTCAACGTAAACTATGTCATGGTCACTTATTCCTGGCAGAGGTATACATTTGTTAACTAAATTTGGTCAGTTAGTGGCAAAAATGTCAAGGGTGGTCTTATTTCTTGTAGGGAAATCAACCAACTGAGTCAACCCAGTATCACAAAACGTGTCAAGGATGATATTACAGTAGGAAGAAGGATAGTTGTTCCCCGAGATTGAACAATTTGACCAGTTGATGTTTGGAAGATTCACATCTCCAGCAAACCATATCACAGCATTGGGATTTTTATCAGCTAGGTCATTTAAGCAGTGACACATTAATTCTAGGTATCTTAAATCTGTGTTAGGTGCTCTATACACTAATACTACTATTAAAGACTCACTTCAAGATAATTCCAGTTCAGAAGCTATGAGTTCACAAGGTTAGTTACTAGTATCAATTTCTCTCCATGAGTAAATTTTATTGCAGGCTAGAAAGACACCTCCAAAACCATCACTTCTATCACGTCTAAATACTTGGTAATCATCACAAAACATTTCACTGTTCTGTATGTCCGACCTCAACCAAGATTCTGTTCCTGCAATAATATCAGGTTTGTAGACAGAAACAAAGTTATCAAAGAGTGGTTTTTTTGCATGAATACTTTGGCAGTTAATGACAGCAAATGTCAATGCAACATTATCATTATTATTGCTTATATTAAGAGTGGATGAGACATTTCTGAAATTACATACAATTGGTGTAGTGAGATCATGATTACTGTCAGTTGTTAGATTAGAATCAATGGGAGACAATGGTAAATCTAATTGAACTTTAACACTTTCTATATTAGGTACACTGATCAGCAAGATCAATCAGACTGGGCTGTTTTATTGGTGGGATTGGTTCAGATAAAATTTCCGGCTGTCGTCTAGGCTGTCTTTTCATAATTGTGCCATTTTTGATAATTAGATTCACTTCACCTTGTTGTTTTCTTTTCTTAAATTCCTCTACCAGCTTCTTGTGTTTTAATCTCTGGAGTTTTGTCATGTCTTGTGCAATAAATATGTTTTTATTCTCTTCATGAAATCTGAGTTTGGGGGTTCTAGACAGAAGTTCTAACTTTTCGACTTCAGACTCTAATGCAACAAGAAGGGATCTAGCTTTATTATCAGTTTTACAGCCAAGACGGAATAACTTATGGATTTTAATATCCAAATCAATAGAATCTTTGCACATTTTTAGGAGCTTATCTCTTTCTGCTGTGTCTTCTGGAAAGTTGTAAATAACTATGTTGTTTTTCTTTCTTTCTCGTTCAGCTAATTCGTCTGCAATAGTTGTTGCTGTGGATAGTTCTTGTTAGTTGGAAATGTTTCCTGTTGCCTAAGGTTGCTTTTGGCTAGAGAGCAAATCGTTAAATTTCTTTTTGAGAGACAGGTTGTTCTGGCTTAGTTCTTTGATTTGGGACCCAAGTTTTGACACTGTAGTCTTTAAAACTCCATACTGTTCACCAATCATTTTCAGGTCCTGAGAGATATTAACAGGAGAGTCATGGTTGGAAACAGAGGTGAATTGATTTAGACGCGAGTAGCACTGATTGTACTTACAACAATATACTAGATTAGGGATTTCTCCTACTACTTGGTTAAATAGCTTGTGTATTTTTCTTTAGGTATTCCCTCACAACTAGCGTGTACCCATCCATAACAAATTTCACATTGAATAGCATCACTTGATTTACCTTTCGACGTGCAGCGTTTCATACAGTGACTACACGTATCACCTGGCAACTTAACTAGCTTGCTCTGGCTTTCTGTCGGCGAAGTATCCTGTGAGGCTTCAGTAACTTGATCCAATGACCGTTTCATAGCCATGTCGTTCTAATTGAGTCGCACTGTAATGAAAAACTGCCACAAATAACCGTAGCTATACACGATAACTTTACGCTCGCCTTTAGCGGTACCGTTAAAGGATGCCACGGTACAACAACTTCTCGGTGTGTTAGTAGCGGAAAAGTGCTTGAAGAGGAGGAGCGCAAAGAAGGACATCTGACTCCCACAATTCAATAATTTTTTTTTTACAACAGCGTACCTGAGTGTAATTTCTTTGTAATAATCTGCTCGCTATCGCTTGGTGTTTACTGATGTGCGAAACACTAATTGTCCACAAAAGGCTAATTGCAATACTGTAGGCCACATTGTGGTTGTAAACAACTGTCTGGTGTCTTACCAGTAAGACACCTGATACCAGGTTTCTTCGCAAATAAGAGACCTCCACACATCTAACGAAATGCTGCATACCATTGTCTAATGTATGTTGGGCTATCAGTGTAGGTCACTGGTACACCCTTAGAATTATTATTCTGTAAAGCATTATTATTATTATTACTAGGGATCTGTGTTTCCCTGCACCCATATCACTAGGGATGCGTGTTTCCCCAAAAAAAGCACTAGTGATATATGTTTCCCTGCCAGTTTCTCAGTTTTTATAGCTAACTCACCCAAAACCCACGTTTAAACTCTGCTGCTGATATACTACGAGTCGACTAGCTACGTAGCTACTGCTGCTCTATAGCACGCATCACAGTACTAACTACTGCTGCTAATACTATGCTCAGGGGTGGATCCAGAGTTTGGAAAGGGGGTGCACTTTGCTGGAAAGTCGAAGAACAAAAAAAAAAGATCACAGCAACATTGGCATGTCCTTTACTAAATGTATTTACTACAAAGTATATAAAGATTTCATAGTTAAGCTACACTGCCTCATGAATACTGAGACTGCTTTATTAGAGTGACTGCTCTATTACAGTATCTTGATCTTGTATGCAATTTTTATTGAAAGGGATGGAATGGGAGGGGGGCACGTGCCCCCCTATCCGCCACTGTATACTATAGCTGCATGCTACTGCTACTATACTGATACTACACTGCAGTCACTGTTTACTACCTCTACTGCTACTACACTGTAAAAATTTAGTAGTGAATTGCTCTGCCACAATACTCACTACTTTTCGCAGTGAACGTCACTACTTGGTGGTCAATGTAGTAACGTTCACTACAAAATTAGTAGTGAACGTCACTACACAAAAATAGTGAGTATTGTGGTAGTCATTAGTACTGACATTCACTACATTTAGTAGTGTCGTTTACTAGTTTGTTTTTACTGTGTATAGCTGTAGCTATAGATCTATTATATATACTCATGCTATTTTTATAGTTACTAGGTGCTGCTTATACTGCTAGATGCTATTGCTACTATTACACTAGCTATACATGCTTGCTGTTACTGCAGTTGCTACTGTTGCTATATTGCTTGCTACTACTGGTGTTTTGTTTATATTGTATAACTGAAACCGAAAGTCATTGACATTTGTTTATAACTATGTCAATATATTAAATTTAAATTGCACATTTTACATTCTTGATGAAGCAATCGAACTTTTTACTTTTACTTTACAGTGTCCAGCAACAAGATCTGACAGCAACTAGTGCGGCTGCAGCCTTTAAGCTAGAACATGTAGACATTCACATACTTATAACACAGCCAATAAGATGAACTGAAAATGGGCCAAAGAAAGGAAATCCCTCCTACCCCAGGATTCAAACTGCAGGCTACCCGACAGTCTCCTCTGTATTTGGTTAATTCTCTGTTTCTTTGCACACAAAATAGGATTCATCTACCCTGCTACATGTTATATGTTGTCTGTGAATTTATAAGCTACAATATAGAATGTGCTATACCAATAAAGACAAGCAGTTGGTCTTAATTCAGTGCAATTCTAAGAGCTGCACTGCATATTGTATCTCTTGTATGCATCAGTTGTGTACATTGAGCTAATACTTGTGTGCATGCATGCATGCTAAGTTCATATTCAAGTATGTAGTTTTTAGCTATATACTTGAGAGATTTTCACTGGACATGCAAGGTTTGCTCTACTAGAGTGAGTTTCCTTGAGAGGATTTGGACAACTTAAGATATTTTACTTTCAACTGATAGTGAGACTTTCAAGTTCTTAAGAGACTTTAGTTACTCAAACTGCTTAAAGATTTTTGACTACTTAAGAGACTCTACTAAGAGATTTTACTAGAGTGACTTGACTAATTTAGGTATTTGAGAGATTTTAGACTATGCTTGAGAGCTTTTCACTTGAGAGGCTTTTGACTACTTGAGAAATTCAGAGACATTTCAGCACTTGAGAGTTTTTACTTAAAAGTTATGTGACTACCCGAGAGACTTTCATCTGCCCAGAGCTTAGACTACTTGAGAAATTTTATATCTGAGAGATCTCAGATTTTTGCTTTACAGATTTTCCAGTTGGTTATGTACTTCCAAATTCACTTTACTGTACAGGTATGAATCCATTGCAAGATATCTGCATGGACAAGAAAATATTATGTGCAGAGCATGCAGGAGATGAAAGTTTAAGCCATCCATACTATTGTGATTGGGTATGCCAGCATAATGTGAGTGTTAGATTTAGCTACGTTTTTCTTGTTTTCTCTTCACAGGTGAAATGTGACAAATGGACACACATGCTATTTGGAAATTGCTGAAGCCAAATTATATATACTGTTATAGAATTCCATCAAACTATTTGCAGAAAACATTAGACAGTATAGTAGCTAACATAATTTTTATTATTGTATGTGTGTTAGTTCTCCACTTCCAATCCATTCTCATACATATTTGTCATCACTTGTACTAGTAGTAGCACGTATAGTATAGTTGTACTAGAAAGTGTTAGCTATAGTAGCAGCAAGTATAGTATAGCAGCAAATAGTAGCTGGTAGTATAGTGGCAAGTAGTATAGCTATAGTGGTAGCAGCAAGTATATAGGAGCAGTATAAGCAGTAGCTATAGCAGTAGCAGCAACAAGCAGTAGTCTAAGCCGTCACTTGTCTCCAGTCAGTTATTGATGTTTGCAGATGATATATAGCTCTATCGTACCATCCGTTCTTCTGAAGACTGCCTTGTACTGCAAAATGACATAAATATCTTGCTTGACTGGTCAAAACGTTGGTTATTATCTTTTAATATTTTAAAATGCAAGGTCTTACATATTGGCAATGCTCCATACACCAGCAATTATACTATAGCAGGAATCCAGCTGGAGCTATTGGATAACATTCGAGATCTTGGCATACAAATTGACTCAAAATTAAAATTTCACATTCACACAGATATGGTAGTTAAAAAGGCCTACCGGATTCTAGGTCTCATCTGTAAATCATTTGAGTGCAAGGACTCTGATGTCATGGTAAAACTATATAAAACACTTGTTCGCCCAATTGTTGAATATTACAATGTCATATGGGGACCTTCTTACACACTTGACAATCAAAAACTTGAAAGAATGCAGCGTAAAGCAACCAGAACGATTCTATCTATCAATCATTTATCATACTACGACAGATTAAGACATCTAAACATACCATCTTTACAACACTGTAGACGAAGGGGTGATTTGATATATTTGTACCAAATTCTCAAAGGCAGTTATGATATAGAAAATCATTTATTTACCCCATCCACTTCTACTGTAACAAGAGGTCACACAAGGAAATTATTCAAACATCACACTAACTCGTATACAAGATCTAATTTTTATAGTAACAGAGTAATCAATGACTGGAATTCATCTATTGTTGATTCTCCCTCTGTCAATGATTTTAAAACACTGCTGGACAGACACTACAGTAATTGTTTATTTGATTTTGTATAGTAATTAGAATAGCTAAGTACATACACTGCTTGAAGGTTCTTAGTTTACTAATTTGTTAAGATGCCTTACTGTAGTTATACTGATAGTAAAGTGTCAGTAAACTTAAGTATATGGAACATAATTATTTTACTAAGTTTTAAACTCTCACTAAAACATCAGTGAATGCGGGTTTACTGAAAAACTACTAAAATAACAAACAATTAACTGTTCCATATACTGGGATATACCACTCTAGTAAACTAAGATACTTCAAGCAGTGATAATAATTATTAATTTTGTTTATGGATGTACAGGCATAAGCCTTTATCCTTAAAATACAAATACAAATACAAGTAGAGCAGCAAAAGGAGTTACTATCCTGCATACAGTAGCTGACGCAGCTACAAGTAGTATAGCTCAGGAAAATGGTAACAGTGGATAGTAGCAGTAGAGAAGCAGCAAAGCATACATACATGCACTTCAAAACTGAACGACAGTGAAACACGCATCCCTAGGGATATGTGTGCGGGGAACGCTTTACTTGGGGAACATAATACCCGGGGAAACATATGTCACTGTGACTTGTAGATTGCTAACCAGTTAGTGATATGTGTGCGGTGAAACACGGATCCCTAGTGATATGTGTGTGAGGAACACAAAACTCGGGGAAACACATATCACTATGACAGCGGTTACAAACAAGCATATCTCATGAAGCGTTTATCTTATCGCTTCGGAAAACAGATTTTATTAATTGGCAAAGAATAAGCTATCTGCCAGTATATAAACTTTCAACATACATACAAGGAACTCACCCACTATGATGCGCTGAATCATTTTCAGTCTTTCCATGTTCGTATCATCACTGTTCTCATCCGGCAGTAATGTTATCACGTGATACCTATATATCTACTGAATCACCATCACGTGAGAAGTAAAATGAGACCACGTAAAAGTTGATGTGACAAAGTACGGCCAAGTTGTGTTTGAAAAATTGGCTTCTCTTAAAACTGGTAAGGCACCTGGACCAGATAGATGGCCAGCGGAGGCTTTCAAACAGTGTGCAGATCAGTTATGTGTCCCTCTGTCTATCCTTTTTAACAAATCTTTAGAAAGTAGTGTACTACCAGATGATTGGAAAATTGGTTACATAACACCTATATACAAGAAGGGTAACAAGACTAAAGTAGATAATTATCGTCCTGTTTGTCTAACGTCTATTGTCATTAAAATATTTGAATCTGTTATAAAGGATACTCTGTCCAATTACCTCTCCGACAATAACTTACTCTCACCTAATCAGCATGGGTTTGTTCCTAGAAGATCATGTTGTACTCAACTACTACATGCTTTAAATGATTGGACCTTATCACTCGATGAACGTCTCCCTACTGATGTAGTTTATTTTGATTTCTCAAAAGCATTTGACAGCGTCCCACATACTAGACTTTTATTGAAACTTCAAGCATATGGAATTAATGGTCAACTTTTGAGCTGGTTCAAAAGTTTTCTTATGGGTCGACGTCATTGTGTTAAAATTAATGGTGTCTTGTCATCTTGGATACAAGGTTCAATACTTGGTCCGTTATTGTTTTCTCTATATGTTAACGAACTGCCGTCACTTGTCTCCAGTCAGTTACTGATGTTTGCAGATGATATATAGCTCTATCGTACCATCCGTTCTTCTGAAGACTGCCTTGTACTGCAAAATGACATAAATATCTTGCTTGACTGGTCAAAACGTTGGTTATTATCTTTTAATATTTTAAAATGCAAGGTCTTACATATTGGCAATGCTCCATACACCGGCAATTATACTATAGCAGGAATCCAGCTGGAGCTATTGGACAACATTCGAGATCTTGGCATACAAATTGACTCAAAATTAAAATTTCACATTCACACAGACATGGTAGTTAAAAAGGTCTACCGGATTCTAGGTCTCATCTGTAAATCATTTGAGTGTAAGGACTCTGATGTCATGGTAAAACTATATAAAACACTTGTCCGCCCAATTGTTGAATATAACAATGTCATATGGGTACCTTCTTACACACTTGACAATCAAAAACTTGAAAGAATGCAGCGTAAAGCAACCAGAATGATTCCATCTATCAACCATTTATCATACTACGACAGATTAAGACATCTAAACATACCATCTTTACAACACCGTAGACGAAGGGGTGATTTGATATATTTGTACCAAATTCTCAAAGGCAGTTATGATATAGAAATCATTTATTTACCTGTCGTAACTTGACAATAACTTTAATAACTTTAAGACAGCAGCATACAACAATTGAATAAGTACAACTACTACACAGTATTTATACACACAAATAAAACCATAAAACCACAGGTACAGAACAATGGATAATTGAACAGTACAAAACACACATGAGAAAATAAGTACAAGGGCAATTAATTACAAAACCAAAGGAGGGAAAACAGGTTACACAAAAACACATGAATATATTTAACTAAGTACAAAACATGTGAATAAGATTAAGAAAGTCTGTACAAACAATGCATCTAATCACTAAGGAATGTCACTAATTACTACAGTCTGTCACATTCCTTCCCATTTCAGATACTGCATATCACTTGGGAGGGTACTGTAGGTCAATCTGTCTGGAGCAGTTCTGACTCTGGTAGATCGACGTAATGGTGTAGGTAGCTCTGAATTGGCTTGTTGTGCAGTAGTGGTAGTAGTGGGTGATTGAAATGGAATAAAGTCACCACTCACATCAGGAACAGTAGCATAATGATCAGTAATGTCGGTTTTCCTCAGGTGATCAATGTGACGTTTGAAATAACGCCCATCTGACAACTTCACTATGTAGCAAAGTGGTCCCTTGGTGTTGACAATTGTACCAAACAACCACTCAGGCCATGTTGAGAAGTTACGTACTAAAACATTAGAGCCAATCTTCAAAGTTCGAGGCTTGCTCTTCTTGTCATGCTGCACTTTCTGGGCGAGCTGTTTACTTCTGATTTTGCTTGCCAGGTTAGGTAACATAAAATCAAAATGTGAACGTGGATGGCATCCTAGTAACAGTTCAGCAGGAGATATCCCAGTAGTTGAGTGAGGTGTCAGACGGTACTTAAACAGAAATCTAGATACACGGGTGGACAAAGATTCTCGAGTATCTGCTCGCTTCATGGCTTCTTTAAAAGTCTGCACATCTCTCTCTGCCAAACCATTGCTAGCTGGGTGGTATGGAGCACTCTTGACATGCTTAATGCCATTCTTAGAGCAGAAATCCTGGAATTCAACACTAGTAAAACAGAACCATTGTCACTCACAATCATCTCTGGCAGCCCATGTGTTGCAAACAAGGAGCGTAAATGATCAGTTGTATTAGCAGTAGTAGCACTCTTTACTATTTTGACTTCCAGCCACTTGGAGTGGGCGTCAACCACAATCAAAAACCATTTCTCAAGGTAGAGTCCAGCATAGTCAATGTGGAGTCGAGTCCAAGGGCGATCAGGCCATTCCCAGGGATGTAAGGGGGCAGGTTGTGGAGCATGGCGAGTCAGCTGACATTGGTTACATGATTTCACTCTGTCAGCAATGTCATCATCCATCTGGGGCCACCAAACAAAGCTTCTAGCCAGACTTTTCATTCTTGATGTACCTGGATGGCCATCATGTAACTGCTCCATTACACTCTTGCGTCCTGCTTGTGGAACAACAACACGACTCCCCCACATAACACACCCATCACATACAGTCAGTTCATTGTGTCTCACTTGATAGGGTTTCAGATTAGGGTCATTAGAATACTGCCATCCCTGAAGTAGCAGTGTGTGCACCTTGGAAAGGATTGGATCTTGTGTTGTCCACTGTTTCAACTGGTTAAATGTTATTGGAGCTTGTAAGCTTTGCATTAGAAGAACAGTTTCTCCCAGAGCAGGAACTGATTCAGGCATCTCTGGAAAAGGTAATCTACTAAGTACATCTGCATTAGCCATCTGAGATCCTGGTTTGTAAGAGACTGTGTACTGGTATGAACGGAGAAGTAATGCCCAACGCTGAACTCTAGCAGAAGCCATAGCTGAAATAGCTTTACTAGGATTGAAAAGGTACTGTAGTGGTTTGTGGTCTGAATCAATTGTGAAAGAATGACCATACAAGTACACATGAAACTTTGTGACACCAAAAACAATAGCTAGAGCTTCTTTGTCTAATTGAGCATACCCCTTTTCTGCTGGAGATAAGGATCTGGATGCAAAAGCTATTGGTCGCTCACTGCCATCATCTAGTCTGTGTGATAGCACTGCACCAACTCCATAGGGAGAGGTGTCACAGGCTAAGGTAAGTGGCTTCTGGGGATCAAAATGAGTTAACAAACACTCAGATGTTAGTTGAGATTTGACTGCAGAAAAAGCTTTATCTTGCTGAGCTCCCCATTTCCATTTGGAACCTTTCTGTAGTAAAATATACAAGGGAGCTAGCACTGATGATAAATTTGGCAAAAATTTACCATAATAGTTCACTAACCCCACAAATGACCGTAGCTGTGTCACATCAGTAGGTACAGGAGCGTCTTTTATGGCTCTAACTTTGTCTTCAGTGGGCTGTATTCCTTTAGTTGATATCTGGTGACCCAGGTACTCGACAGATGGCATCATGAAGGTACACCTGCTGCGTTTCAAATGAAGGCCTGCAGTTTGCAACTTGGACAAAACAGCTTCCAGATTAGCAAGGTGGCTTGCTTGTGCGTCACCCGTCACCAACAGATCATCCAAATAAATGCAGGTATTTGGGATGCCCTGCAAGACATTCTCCATTGTACGCTGGAAGATTGAAGGAGCTGCAGAAATACCAAATGGCAATCTGTTATAACAATACAAACCTTTATGAGTGTTAATTGTTACCAACTGCTTTGACTTCTGCTCCAAGGGAATCTTTTGATAAGCATTAGCCAGATCTAATTTGCTGAATGTTTTACCACCAGACAGTGAAGCAAAAATGTCATCAATTCTAGGGAGTGGGTAAGTGTCAGGCTTAGCCGCACGGTTGACTGTCAGGCGATAGTCACCACAAATTCTCACAGAACCATCTTTCTTGACAACTGGCACAATTGGAGCTGCCCAGTCAGAATGTTCAATTGGCTTAATGATGCCAGTCTGCTGTAGTCGTTTCAGTTCTATCTCCACTTTAGGCTTTAAAGCATGTGGGACTGTACGGGCTCTACAAAACTTTGGTGGTACAGCTGGATCAACAACAATCTTGGCCTCAACTCCTTGGAATCTTCCAGTCTCATCATTGAACACTGTTGAATACTGCTGGAGGAGTGACTGCAGCTTATTCTCAGCTTGTACACTGTGGATAGTAGTCCAGTCAAGTTTCAGTTCATGAAGCCAGTCACGACCAATCAAGCTAGGTCCAGCACCTGCAGCAACTAATAACTCAAGCACTTTACACTGATTATGGTGATTAACAGTTACTGTAGCCACACCTAAAACAGGAATCAGCTCACCAGTGTATGTTCTTAACTTCACCTTGGCTGGGGTTATGGTTGGTTGCTGCTCTTCAGGCCATAATTGCTTGAAAGTGTTCTCACCAACAATAGATCTGGATGCCCCTGTGTCAATCTCCATTTGTAGTTTTGAGTTGTTGATCTCAATTGTGGCAACAATTGGGTCAGAATGGCCAACAGTGACATTGTGCATGCCATACTCAGGGCACTCTGATTCAGAATCTGAAGACAATTCATCTAACTGGAGTGAATGCTGCTGTTGAGGAGCTTTAGCTGCTGTGGACTTCAGAGGTTTGGCCCTGGAATGACACACCTTAGCAAAGTGACCTACTTTCCCACACTTGTGGCACTTGGCCTTCTGGAAAGTACACTCTGGAGCTTTGTGAGGGCCTCCACATCTATGGCAAACAATAGGTTTTGAAGATCTGTCTTTATTAGGTTTCACAAAGTTGACACTGGAGGATTTGGCTTGCAACTCTTGAGCACTTTTATCCGCTGCTTCTAAAGCAAGAACAAGTTCACATGCCTTCTTGTAGTTAAGGTCTGGTTCAGCCAGCAACCAGCGTTGAATATGGCTATCATTGATGCCACATACCAGGCGATCACATAGCATATCTTCCAGTATGCCTGCAAACTCACAATGTTCAGACAGATGTTTAAGCTCAGCTATGTAGGTAGCAACAGACTCACCCTGCTTGCGAACACGAGAATTAAATAAATAATGATGCACAACTTTGGAAGGTTTTGGCTGGTAATGTTCAGTCAACAGTTTCACAATGTCCTTGAAGGTAGCGTCAACAGGCTTAGTAGGAGCCAGAAGGTTCTTGATGAGCTTGTAAGTAGCAGCACCACAGACACTGAAAAGGACAGCTCTCTGCTTCTCAGCCTCCTTCACCTCATTGGCAGCAAAGTAGAACTCCAACCTCTCTGCATAGGAGGTCCAGTCTTCTACAGCAGGGTTGAACTCTCGCAGGCGGCTATGTGTGGCCATGGTTTATCCTCGTCGCCAGTACGTCGTAACTTGACAATAACTTTAATAACTTTAAGACAGCAGCATACAACAACTGAATAAGTACAACTACTACACAGTATTTATACACACAAATAAAACCATAAAACCACAGGTACAGAACAATGGATAATTAAATAGTACAAAACACACATGAGAAAATAAGTACAAGGGCAATTAATTACAAAACCAAAGGAGGGAAAACAGGTTACACAAAAACACATGAATATATTTAACTAAGTACAAAAACATGTGAATAAGATTAAGAAAGTCTGTACAAACAATGCATCTAATCACTAAGGAATGTCACTAATTACTACAGTCTGACACATTACCCCATCCACTTCTACTGTAACAAGAGGTCACACAAGGAATTATTCAAACATCACACTAATTCGTATACAAGATCTAATTTTTATAGTAACAGAGTAATCAATGACTGGAATTCATCTATTGTTGATTCTCCCTCTGTCAGTGATTTTAAAACACTGCTGGACAGACACTACAGTAATTGCTTATTTGATTTTGTATAGTAATTAGAATAGCTAAGTACATAATAATTATTAATTTTGTTATGGATGTACAGGCATAAGCCTTTATCCTTAAAATACAAATACAAATACAAATATAAAATTTATAGAGTATCTCGATCTTTTGTACAATTTTTATGCCCACTTCACAAAAATTGCACCTATTATGCCAGAATTTTGCTCATTGCTTTACCACCAATTATTCCAAACAATTTGCCGGAAAAATCTACGGGTCCCTAGAAGGGATATTTGATAAGTTTTCTTTAGTGAAGACTGACTCAAAATAGTTGTTTAATGCATTGGCTTTACTCTTTGTATCTGGGATAGATTCACTATCTACAATTAGGGTGGAGATATTATGGTAGTCCTTACGTTTTGCTCTAACTAGTATACTTCCAAAATTGTCTACGATTTCCATTAAATGAGTTGTCAAACATTCTATTAAAATAATTATTGTGTGCTGCTTTAATTTTGCTATTTATAGAGTTTTTAATCTAGCGATAGGCAAGATTTTTATTTCTTCTTCCACGCAGTACATTATGGCTGCAATTGCTACACATATATTAATTCCTATTGGATTCATGATCCATTGTTTAATTGATATAATGAAAATTCAAAAATCAGGCCATTATTACATAATGCTACTCCTCCTTCATACCTGTAATAGAGTTTATGATGTAATGTAATGATGTGACATGATGTAATAATTCATTATGCATATACTTGTAATATTAATATTGTGTGCTGTAGTTGTAAGAGTTATAGTTGTTATTGTGTGCTTTCAATTATTGATGAATAATATTATATACAGTGGTCTGTTCTGCTTATAAAAGATTTGCCCAAGAGCCTACACTTCCCTACAATTATAGAACAATACCTACAATATGTGATAGCAGCCATATTAATTAATTTGCATCCATTGGAAAATATAGCCAATTTTTTACAGTCACATATATGTATATTATTTCATTAAATATTTTATTCTATTGTTGTTACATAATCTATTGTTTAGCTTTAATTTGTTAGTACAGTATAGCTTCCACTTAAAAATGGATATTTATGCCTGATGGTATAAAGGAGTGTTGAGCAGACAATTTTAATCAGATGAGCTCGAGAAGTACAATGTAATGATTGCTCAAACAGAGGAAGATCTGGAGAATTCTGATGCAATAACATCGAGGGAGGTAACAAAGAGATTTTACTGTAGAGAAAGCAATATTCCAGTTTGCAAATTTAATGTAAATCTAGCTGTAGCATAGCATTATTAGCATAATTAATTGCATGTGTAACAAATTCTTTTTAAACTGAATCTTTGCTATTGAATGAGGTGTGTATATTGCCTACTGAGGAAAACATAACATGGCGGAGATTTTATGGTGAGTTTATGAGTTCTAATGAATATTTCAGTAACGAATGTATGTATATATATATATATTATCTGGCATTGTTTAATTGTTAAGTGTGTTGTAACCACTCACTACTTACTGTGGATGGGACAATGTGTTTAGCTACTCTTATCTGAATGTATAGCTATACTCTTTAAAGTTAACAACATCCACGTTAATTTGTGCTGTAGGTCCAGTGTGATAAATGTGAGTGGTGGTACTACTTACAGTATGTACAAACAAGAAAAGTACGCAAAATAAATTGGATCCTCAAAAGAAGAAGAGTGTATATAATAGATAAAGATGTAAAGACAGTGAGGGGCCATGTTGCACAACTGATAACACTTACAAAGTTCATTTGTCAAGTTGTTAACTTTGCACAAGCAGTGCAAAGCTAGAAATGCTTGTAAAGATAGCCCATTGTAGCTAGGTGATGGCAAGGCTAGAAGACACTGAGAAAAGGCATAATACGCATATGGTACGTACCATACGCGTATGCCTATACCGTACGCGTATGGTACGGAAAATCGTACCGTACGCGTATGGCACATTCGCGTATGGTACATACCATACGCGTACGGTACAAAATACGCATATGGTATAGAACATTTGTATTATCTATATTATAATGGAAGACAACGGCCTCGTGGTCCGACATTCCTGGTGCAGTAGTTAAGTCCAAAATGGTAGAAGAGGTAGAAAGTACAAGATCAAGTATGTTGCTGTTTCTAGTCGGAGTATTGACAAATTGATTAAAGCCAGTATCATTAATTTGATCAAGAAATACATTATTTAGTTCTACTCCGTAGCTAGGATTATAGGTAACCTGACCACTTCCATCTAACCAATTAATACCTGGAAGGTTGAAATCACCCATTACTATTATATTAGGTAGTTCAGTAAACCTACGTGTAAGAGTGTTTAAAGATAATCCCAATTGCAGTATGGGGTCAATGGACAGGTCTGGTGGATGATAAAATGAGCAAACATAAATGGGGCCCTTTTAAAAGGAGTCACTTTTGCCCAAATGATTTCAGCATTTACATCCAATTGAGGTTCTTCAGATACATCTAGGCCTTCCTTAATGCATAAGAATACACCCCCAGCACCCTAAATAAGTAGTTTGAGTTTGGCCGCCTTTCCTGTATACGGCAATGCTATGAACAAAGGAAAGGTAGCCAAACTCAAACTATTTATTGCTATCAGAGAATTTATACACATTGCTTTATTGAGTATCAAATCTGTGGGGCATTTATGAAGATGCTCATACACTTAAAAACTAGCAACATCACATTGTTCCCATTAACACTTTAACAACAATATTGTATTATTCGATTAGCTAATATTTATTTTACAACTTACTTGCACACTTTGCACCAGGCCGCATAATGATATCACTACTTTTTGTCACAGTTAACTCTGCTTTACTTGGAATCGCACCTTTTTTACAGCTACAAGTTGTTTTTTGATGGGATTTCAATACTTTTTGTTAGAATAAGCATACACTGTTGAAAACAGTAGGTGAGTTTCCATGGTTTTGACAGAAATCCCAGATTACAGTGACAGAATATTATTACAACGGTAATTTTAGTGGCATGCAACAGCTGTCAACTAACACCCATTTTAACTAGTAAACCCTTAGTAACACTTTGCCTTTTTATCTTGTACTGCATTAAAACGATCAAGATATGCTAATAGAGCTGTCACAGAACAGCTATAACACAGCAATAAAAGTTAAAGCATAGTTACAACTTATGCCTAGCATTGCTTAAATTACTAGCTACTTACAGACTTTACAGTGTAACAATACAGCACTTGTAGAAACGTGACTATTCTATTAGAGTGATTGACTACTCTATTAGAGTATATCGTTCATTGACTAATTCAAGCAGAAAATCCACGCCCCTGCCCATATCAGTACGAGCTCTTGTGAAATGAAATAAGAATAGTAGAGTAATGGTAACTATGTACAGAGACAATAGAGGGGCATGTAATTATATCTTGTTGAGTGTTGTAAATAAATGCCTTTAAAATTTATAGTACTAATAAATAAGTGCACGAGAATAGGTTGTAATCTTTACTGGAGAGACTCTTAAGGTCTTAAGGCTGTTATCTCGTTGCCTGAAGGCTGTGTTTTCATGTTGAAGGGATTTAGTGCCACTGAGAGACAATTGGTGAGTTTAAATGTACATGTATTTGTGTTGTAAAACTTAATTGTAAAAGGTGATTAGTGACTTTAGACCAGGGTGAAATTTTACTGCTATATTTGGAGGTTGTACAGTGTATCGTAGTATCGTATGTATATCTTCGCATCTTAACTAAATAATCCTTCATGATCACTAATAGTACAGTAAGTCCGGATGGATTTCAAGTAAACGGAAATTCATGTCACAAATAAAAATGTGTGAATGTTTGCCAAAAACTGTCTTACTGATGGAATAATCCCGGAATCCCTGTACACTGGAGAGAAGACTGAGGGAGTCTCGAGTGGAGTAAATTCACTGGCTCGATCATGCTCAATTGTAGCTAGCTATCTACCATAGATTCTAGAGCAGATGGCATCAATTCCCATTCTGGATCACCTGCTTTCTGGTTATCGGTACAGTAATGATAAAGTTTACCCATTATCATCAGCAATACCAAGCTAAAACTCGAGGAATACACAAGAGAATTGCCGAAAGTTGGACTGTTGCTTTCACTTGTGGGAATTTATTTTGAAAGAACAACCACACATGGGAATTTATTTTTGAAGAGAAGAGCCTCTTCGAAATATCTGAAAATAAGCACCTTTCGAAAATTACCAACTATATGGTATAACACATTTAGAGCTTATCACATACACACATGCACTTTTTTGCAGCAGAGGTAGTATCATGGCTGCTCACAAAGGGGTGGAAGGTGGGACGTAGAAGAGTGGTAAAAATACAGACCACAATTGAAATCCAGACATGCATCAGGTTACAGAGCTGTGCTGGTTCCTTAGTGCTTAGTATATATGTGCAGCAAATCAGCACAGAATGTTGGGCAAGTAAAATAGGTCATCCACCGATTCTTGCCAACCCAAGATGATAAACTTTACCAAGGCCAGAAATTTTCATTGAGCTTTTCACACCACCTACACCATTAAAGCCAGCCTCAAGAAGTTTGGGCTAAAAACTATGCACTAGCTAGTATGGTAGTATGGCTACCCTCTGGTGGCATTAAATTCTGGTGTGCAATTTGTATGCAGTTTTGTAAAATCTGATACTGTTAATACTGTTATATTCATTTTAAACTGCAGGTGTTTATCTTGCATGATAGTTCAGGGCAGCTGCTGTTGTCATGGGGGACAATAAATCACTTGGCCCATAAAGAAATTGCATTCTAGTGTTTTTGCCACACTTCTAAGAGTGTTAGTAATTATATGCAATTGCTGTTATCAAGACACACGGTAGTGTGTCGTGCGGCCCAAGAAGCCGGCGCCCAACACCGTAAGTATATTTACAGGAAAAAAGAAAACGTCATTTTCACACCTTTGTATCTCGGTGATCCTGTATTCGATTGGAACCAAACTTGCTACAAAGTTGCCCGCCAGCCAGGGGAGTCTACATTCCAAATTGGAAGTAAATCGCTACAACAATTGCCGAGATACGAACTGCCAAAGTTTCGATTTTTTCTTCGTTTTTATATTTTTTCTTCGTGTTTTCGCACACTTGCAAAAATTGCTATAAAAAGAAAATGCGTACTCCGATCGCCTTGAAATTTGGCACAAAGAAAGGGAGTCCAAAGGCGAATCCTAGCATCAACTTTGGTGCAAATCCGATTAATGGTTCAGGATTTATGACTGATTATTCGCGTAAAACAAGATCGATTTATTGTCACGCCTACAGGGTAAACCGCTTCATGGAATGAGTTGAAAATTGCTATATAGATGGAGTAACCATCGTAGGAGTGCCTTTTGGTGGTTTGAAAGGAATCGAAATAAAGACCTTGGAGATATGACACAAAACCAAACTTGTGTCACAATTACGCGATCGATTGTTATGAATAAAAAGTATTAGTTTTCACGCCTACTATAGGGTCCGCAACGTGAAATCTCGACTTCCGAGAATCAACTACCAAACCACCCACAAATGCTAGGCTAGGTACCACTTAGAAAATGCCAGATTGGCGTTATTTTTCATTAACGTCTTGTCGAGTAAATCGGTGAGTATGCTTACAAATTACGAGATTTTTTGCTATATCTTCAAGGAAATGTCTTTTAAAGCTATAATACGCACTTTCAACCTTTCTTACTAACTGTACTTTAAACTAAAACCATCAGTGGCTGCATTTTCTGGAGCAATTTCCAGCCGCAGCATAGCGAAAATGAAATTTCGGACTCGAAAAAAGTTTTGATGCCACTGAAGCACACAGTAGCGATGCCAAAGTAACCCTCCCAGGTCAAACTGGTCTGGCATGAGTCCAACTACTACCACACCAAATATCATCGGATTCCAAAATTGTTTGTCATCTGGCTGAGGTCCACGGCTGTCAAAAATTCCGATTTTATTCACTGACGGGAACCTTTGCTAGCCAGATGTTCTAGTTTACTTATCAAAAGCTTGCTAGACCCATAGCCAGTAGCTTTCATTCATGGGGTTGGTCTGGCAGCTCTTCTAACGACATCAAAAACCGCCAAATGCCGATATCCACGAATTTTGCCGATATAGACCAATTTATAACTGTTAAAGAAATCTTGCACATCAAACGTGATGCTTTGCCTCTCTAAAGTCATGCTGCATCTTTATTTAGTTATATTCGTCCATAGGGTGGTACTGGCGGCTCTCTTGTCGAAGCCAAAATCCATCAAAATGTCCATATCACCATTTGTAATCAGTTTTAGGAAGTTTTACAAGTCAAACATGCTGGTTTACCTTTCTACATCCTTGCTGGACCATTCAATCACCTTCGTCTGTGTAGGCAGCTTTCTTCAGTCTCTTGAAAGCGTCAGAACACGCCAATTGGGCGCAACCATCAATACCAGTTAATGCTCTTTTTTTCATTGGTTCCACGAAAAAATGACAGGAAAATCAGCAGAAATGTAATAGAGCGCAAATTGAGTTAGTCTAGCTCTAAATATTGTACTATACAGGTTTATACAAATGATTACCGAAATGCAAATTCCGATTATCAAAAACCACAATTGAAGTTTCTATTCGTGTAGAGTTCCGAAGGTGGATATTTAAAACTAGACTAACTCCAGTTGGGTTATGTAATATTTCTGCTGGATTATCGTGGAATCAATGAAACAAAATAAGCAGTAAGTGGCGTTGATGGTTGAGCCCAATTGGCATGCTCTGACATTTTCAAGAGACTGAAGAAAGGTGCCTACACAGACGAAGGTGATTTAAATGTCCAGTAAAGATTTAGAAAGGCAAACCAGCATGTTTGACTTGTGAAACTTCCTAAAACTGATGACAAATGGCGTGATGAACATTTTGATGGATTTGGCCTCGATAAGAGAGCCGCCAGTGCCACCCTATGAACGAATATAACTAAACAAAGATGCAGCATGACTTTAGATAGGAAAAGCATCACGTTTGATGTGCAAGATTTCTTTAACGGGTTGTTAATTGGTCAATATCGGCAAAATTCGTGAATATAGGCATTTGACGGTTTTGAGGTCACTAGAAGAGCTGCCAGACCAACTCTATGAAAGAAAGCTACTGGCTATGGGTATAACAAGCTTTTGAGAAGTAATCTAGCACATCTGGCTAGCAAAGGTTTCCGTCAGTGAATAAAATCGGCATTTTGGACAAATTTTTGACAGCCGTGGAGCTCAGCCAGATGGCAAACAATTTTGGAATTCGATGATATTTGGTGTGGTAATAGTTGGACTCATGCCAGACCAGTTTGACCTGGGAGCGTTACTTTGGCATCGCTACTGTGCGCTTCAGTGGCATCAAAACTTTTTTCGAGTCGGAAATTTCGTTTTCGCGATGCTGCGGTTGGAAATTGCTCCACACAATGCAGCCACTGATGGTTTCAGTTTAGAGTACAGTTAGTAAGAAAGGTTGAGAGTGCGTATTGTAGCTTTAAAAGATATTTCCTTGAAGATGTAGCAACAAAAATCTCGTAATTTGTAAGCATATTCGCCGATTTGCACAAGACGTTAATGAAAAATAAAACCAATCTGGCATTTTCTAAGTGGTACCTAACTTAGCATTTGTGGGCGGTTTGGTATTTGATTATCGGAGGTCGAAATTTCACGTTGCGGACCCTACCTACTAGGCAAACCGCTTAGAGTAATAGGCTGTAAATCGGTGTATAGCTGGAATAATCTTCATAGAAAGTCCTTGCAGTAGTACAGAAGAATCGGATTACAAACCTCTGAGTTATGATTCGAAAGCCAACTCCGTGTAAGAAATACGAGATCGAGTTACTCTAATAGAACAGTCACCCTAATAGAGCATTCGGCTAATTTATTTACTCCATTATAGAATTCCATTACATTACAAGTTATTCTATAGGGATTTCAACTGCAAACAGTTAATCTTATAGAGAGTTCAGCAAGAAGCAAGCCACCATGCATGTGGAGAGTTAAGCAAATATATCACTGTAGAGATTCAGAACTTTACAAGTCACACTGAAGAGAGTTCAGCTATAAACAAGTCATGCACCCTGTAGAGAATTCAGCTACAATTAAGTCACTCTCTAGAGAATTAAGCTGCACACAAGTCACTGTGGAGAGAGTTCATCTACAAACAAGTTACCCTGTAGAGAGATCAGCTACGAACAAAACATTTTGCAGAGTTCAGCTACAAACAAATCAACCTTTAGAGCGATCAGCAACAAACAAATCAACTTGTAGAGAGATCAGATCAACCTACAGAGAGATCAGCTACAAGCAAATCAGCTTGTAGAGAGATCTGTTACACACAATTCAACCTGTAGAGAGATAAGCTAGAAACAAATCACCCTGTAGAGAGTTCAGTTACAAAAAGATCACCCTGTAGAGACATCAGCTAGAAACTAGACACATTGTAAGGAGTTCAGCTACAAGCAATCATCGTGTAGAGAGTTCAACTAAAACAAATCAACCTGCAGAGAGATCAGCTACAAACAAATTACCTTATAGAGAGTTCAGCTACAAACAAATTACCCTGCAGAGAGATCCGCTACAAACAAAACATTTTGCAGAGAGTTCAGCTACAAACAAATCAACCTTTAGAGCGATCAGCAACAAACAAATCAACTTGTAGATAGATCAGATCAACCTGCAGAGAGATCAGCTACAAGCAAATCAGCTTGTAGAGAGATCAGTTACACACAAATCAACCTGTAGAGAGATAAGCTAGAAACAAATCACCCTGTAGAGAATTCAGCTGCAAAAAGATCACCCTGTAGAGACATCAGCTAGAAACTAGGCACATTGTTAGGAGTTCAGCTACAAGCAATCACCCTGTAGAGAGATCGGCTACTAACAAATCAAACTGCAGAGAGTTCAGCTACAAACAAATCACCTTATAGAGAGTTCAGCTACAAACAAATTACCCTGCAGAGAGATCCGCTACAAACAAAACATTTTGCAGAGAGTTCAGCTACAAACAAATCAACCTTTAGAGCGATCAGCAACAAACAAATCAACTTGTAGATAGATCAGATCAACCTGCAGAGAGATCAGCTACAAGCAAATCAGCTTGTAGAGAGATCAGTTACACACAAATCAACCTGTAGAGAGATAAGCTAGAAACAAATCACCCTGTAGAGAATTCAGCTGCAAAAAGATCACCCTGTAGAGACATCAGCTAGAAACTAGGCACATTGTTAGGAGTTCAGCTACAAGCAATCACCCTGTAGAGAGATCGGCTACTAACAAATCAAACTGCAGAGAGTTCAGCTACAAACAAATCACCTTATAGAGAGTTCAGCTACAAACAAATTACTCTGCAGAGAGATCAGCTAGACACAAATCAACTTGTAGAGAGATCAGCTAAAAACTAGACACAATGTAAGGAGTTCAGTTACAAGTAAATCATCCTGTAAAGAGTTCAGTTAAAACAAATCAACCTGCAGAGAGATCAGCTACAAACAAATCAGCTTATAGATAGTTTAGCTACAAACAAATTAACCTGTAGAGAGATTGGCTACAAATAAATTTACCTGACCAGAAGTGTTTTTCCAAAACTATTTGATCTCTTTGGTTTCATTTGTACCTTTGTATTGACATTTAGGCTATTACAAAAATCTTTTTGAATAATACCATTTTTGATAAAGAAATTTGTCCAGGTCATTACGCTTAATATCTTTAAGCATTCCTGAGATACGGCCAATTTTCTGTCCTGTACATTACAAACTAACTTTTATGGCAATGAATTGAGTTCTGTGAGTGATTTAGGGTAACAAATGGTGACAAATCACTTTGTTTACCATTCTTACCATCTAAAATACTTTATATAAGACATTTCTGATAGTTTAATGAAGTATTCCTGGTACTTTTCTGTCATTAAATGGCATGTATCATTGTCTAAGACTAAGTTTTAGCCATTCCAGCAGCTGAATAAATCACCCAATTTGTAAGTTAATTTTTATCCCACTCATGTGAAATTACTACATGGTAGGATATAATCATTCTTGTCTGCTAGGAAAAAAGAAGCTATGAGTGTGAAACTTCACAGCAAGAAAGTTTAATAGTTGCTTTATCCAAATGTGCAAAATTTAAATTTTAAAAAATTGTTGCAAATTTCATTTCTGTTTTCCCAAAAGTTTTGTTTGTGCTATAAATGTAGGTTTTCCAAGATCCGATCACACTTAAAGGTAGGTTGATTTATGAGAAAGGTAAATCTGCTGCTTTGCAGCCAGATAGCATTGCTGTTCTTGGCCTTCTTTGATATCAACTTTTGGTCATTCCATACTTTCAACCCTATTGGGCTCACTTTTTTACAGTCAAATTAAAATGTTTGGGTTATCTTAAGCAACATGCTGTTTGCAGCCAGCTAATATCCTGAGATAATATGTGACCGGATCTGCAAAAACCTGACACAATAGTGCAAGCCTAAATTTCCAGTATACATGTAAAGCATTGAGGAATTTGAAAAATGCACTATTGTGTCAATTTGTGTAGATCCGGTCACATATGCAAACTAAATTTCTCTTTAATAGCTTATTAATTGTTCTGGCCAGACATTGTGACAACCAAATATACACATAATTATTATACCTATTCTTACTTTTGCAGGCATTGCAGTGGCAATATTTCAGTAGTAACTAGCAGTAACATAATAAAATATAAAAGACTACAGCACTGACAAACTAACTTTCATACTTTTTTTAAATGATGACACATGATGACTTGACATTTGGTGGGATAGTTGCCACCTAACATCCTCTACCAGTCTCTGTGCTTCAATGTGATTCTTTCCAGCAGCATACTCCTCCAATACCTGTAGCAGTCCATCAAATCGATCATTGTATCCACACAGGATCCCTCCCTCCATATCATCTAGTAGACACTGTACTTTCTGCTGTCTAGTGTCTTTTACTTTGATTTGATCTTTAAGGTTACCAGGTAATAAATCCTTTTCAATCAAGTAATGGAATCAGATCATCAATGGGTAATGCATTGGTCATCTTTGGGTATATGTAGCGGAAGGTATTCAAGTATGCATTGGTTGTAGGGTTTTCTGAAAATTTTGCCATGTTTTCTCCCTCGTTGCAATTGCTCTGTATAATTATAGAAAATTTAATAATAACTATATTCACTGCTATACAGTATTCTACACTGTTAATACAGAAGTGGTCATAATGCACCAGGACATGTGTGATTTTTGCTGTCCAAACTGGCACATCTTTACAAGGGTGGTATATATGCACACCACATCAATGACACTAATATTAGTGTGACCATAAATTTACAACTGATAAAAGCACTTAATGCATTTTGGAGTGAGAGGCATGTCATGACATGCTATTATCAAAGTCAACTACTGATCTCAGTATTATTTGTGAAATGCTGCATCATCTACAGTTTCACAATGGGTGTTACAATCCTGGAATGTCAGCCATCTACAAACAGTACACAACACTATGTGTCAGTCAGCATCTTACCTACTTTAACATTTCTACTTGAACATTGTTTTCAAAATGTACTTAAAACCTTTGATTGTGGCTTTTAATTTAACTCAAAAAAGTGTTCTACAGTATAATAGAACGTGTTTTATTTAGCTCTGAGCTAATGGAAATTAATTTTGTTGATACAAACCAGCTCTGTGCATTGATCTGAACTGTCTGTGTGTAATGGCTTAGCACAAAAGGAGTGCATTGTCATGGTTATATTTTAATAACACATAAACTCAATGAAATTGATACTTTGAGATCCTTCTTACAACCCCTCAATGATAAAGGATGTCACAAAATATCTCCTTTAAATACTAGAATCATCTATGATGGCAGAGAATAGCGTTTCATGTATAAATGCGACTGGATTTTGGAAAAACGATCCAAATCGCACATTAGAACTTTCGAGATAAACGGTTTTAAAGAATTGAAGCCAGCATAACTCTCCAAGGATAGCAAGCACGCGTATGAAATTTACACAAAAGATGCATCAATCTATTACCTTTCAGGCCACGTCCAGTACTTGTAGCTGCTTGGAGAGTTTCCCGCCAAATAAGAGGAAATCTGGGCAGTTGGACGAGCGAAGTAGTATCACGAGTGCTCACAAAGGGATGGAGGGTGGAGGTGGCGGGGAAGGGGAAGAAGTAGACCTCAAAATGGAGGCAGACCACGATTGGAGTGCAGACACGAGATTACATGGCTGTGCTGGCTCCTTAGTGGCTGAAATGTAGCAAAATTAACAGAGAAAACGTCTGGCCAACATTATAATGCTGTCCACCAGTAAACCACTGATTCCTGCCAAGCCAGGTCCTTCACAAGGCCTTACACCGCCATTTGAACACTCCACACCACCCAGAAAAGATGTCTGTTAAAACCAACCTCGAGTAGTTTGAGTAGTACCGAGGGTCAAAACTAGTAGCATGATAGTGTAGCTATCCACTGGTGGTGTTAGTTTGATTTTGCCTGATGTGCAATTTAGATTGGTTTTGTAAAATCTGGTCACAAATATTGATGTCATACACACCAATTTACAGTCACACTGCTTGTCTTATGTGCTTTACACACCATATTCTGAAAGTATGACTGCACCCCAAGGGTGTGCTGCTGGTTAAATGTGCTATGACCACCTGAGTTTTAACAGTGTACCAGGTCTTGGGAGATCATCCTTAACAATCAAAAGCAAATTTGAAGTCCAGCGTTTGAAAAGGTAGGTGCACCATAATCATTGCACTGGAAGTAGTAGGTAGCTATATAAATAGAGCTGGGGCACCCCCCAGAAGACAATCATTTTATGGATAACTGAATGTTTGATGAAAAGTAGTTTTATACACAAATATTTAAATCATACTTTTGTAAGTTATTTGAACCTCAATTATCTGAACACTCCAATTATCCGAATTCCAAATGTTAATGTTCTATTAGAGTATTTTGTCATCAGTGTGAATTCTAATAGAGAAAATGACTGTTTTATTAGAGTAATTGAACTAAGCTCTGTATATAATACATATCAATGGGCTTCAGTTATCCAAACAATTTCATTTATCTGAACACCTCTGGCTAACTGTAAGAACGTTTCTGTAGCTTGCATTTTAAATTTTCACAATTTTCAGGTTTTTAAATAAAAATGGGCAGTAGATTCTGTGTAACATAATTATTTCAATGTTTCCATGAATGGTACATTACCTGGTGGTAATCATACTATCAAAAACAGATGCATAGTCTAGGGTATATGGAGGCTACGAGTTTCTAAATCAAAGTGTGAGTGAGAGCATCAGCTTGCATTTGCATGTGTCATGTGAACCCTATAAAGCTTCACTTAATAAGGTCCAAAAAGGTGTCTGGGAGTTAGTAAAACACCCTTGAACTTCGTTACGAGAGTTGATTTTTCATTGCAAAGCCGTCAAGTGCTGGAAATTGAAGTACAGCAAATCACCTTTTAAGTAAGTGTATTTTGTAGAGCATGACACCTATAACCCAAAAAAGTACTGTACAACATTCTAGAAGTTCCTTCCCATTTTTTTATGAATATGAGCCAAAATCCATCAAAATTTATGACATGGTTATAATTATGTGACCCAGTCTGAGAAAACCAGTCTTATCGCCAATGTCAGCAGATTTGAATTTTCACCCAGGACACAAAGCTACATGAATAAACTACATAATTCCACAATCAAAATCAACTATACTTGAGTGGTCTGGTTTTGCTGGATGCTTTTCCCAAGCCCAGTGGCGATCCGTACGTGTGTTGTGGAGCCTTAATGGAGCTCTGGTCAGCCTGGGAATGACTGTATGTGGCTGTACAGCTATGTGGTGTTGAATATGTACCTCTGCTGTGAATTTCCTTTCATTTTTCCGGTTTTGAGACCTCAATGGCCCAAAACTTGGCCTAATTCATCCCTTGACCTTCCTTTTCACTTTTTGAACACCATCTTTCCCGCCTTCCAGGGCCCCCACCTCCCACCCAATTTGCAGCTCGCCTGATACAGTCAACCTCGGCTTAAAAACTATCTAAAATGGCGGGAAACGTAGTTGTTGGCTACTTGCACAGTGGATGGTCTGGAAGATAAAGAATTGGTGTAAAATGTGTGAAAATTTGGTACAGATAGCTTCCACCATTGGCGAGCTACAACACACTAAATACTTAAAACCGGCGTTTCTCAATACTTTTAAATAGGCGATAAGCCTGGTTTTCCTAGACTGGGTCACATACAACTACAGATTTATAGCCAGATACTCCAGAACAGCTAACTTACCGATTTCAGCCATGAAAGACATCCACAAGTAGTGCCAGCTACTTAAAACAGCCACAGCAGCCATTTTATAACTTTGTATTATTGGGTGGATCACGTGATCTCAGGTGACACAGTTGTATGTGACCCAGTCTGAGAAAACCGGTCTTATCGCCAATGTCAGCAGATTTGATTTTTCACCAAGGACACAAAGCTACATGAATAAACTATCTAATTCCACAATCAAAATCAGCTAGACTTGAGTGGTCTGGTTTTGCTGGCGGCTTTTCCCAAACCCAGTGGCGATCTTTACGTTTGTTGTGGGGCCTCAATGGAGCCTGGGGATGACTGTATGTGGCTGTACAGCTCTGTGGTGTTGAATAAATACCTCTGCTGGGAATTTCCTTTCATTTTAGCCTGCTTTGAGACCTCAATGGCCCAAAACGTAGTCTAATTCATCCCTTGGCCTTCCTTTTCAATTTTGAACACCACATTGCCCGCCTTCCAGGGCTCCCGCCTCCCACCCTATTTGCAGCTCGCCTGATACAGTCAACCTCGGTTTAAAATCTATCTAAAATGGCGGGAAACTTAGTCACATAGCTATATCATAATTGGAAGGCATTTGATCACACACCCACCATTTAAAACTAGACCATTGGTAGGCTCCATCCCCTAAGTAACAAGTTACTTAATCCAAAGTTGGTCAATTTTTTCATTGCCAACACTATTATCTTACCACATTTTCACAAAACTTCATGATAAACCCTTCTGCACATTACATAATTCTACAGTATCTTTGGTACAACTCCAAAACTACCATCACAATAATTCAGCAATTGCCAAAATCAAGATCTGGTTGGTGTTTCCTGTTTTCTACAAAATATTAATTTTGAATTCTAAAGTGACCAGAACTTCCTCAAAGTGACCAGACCTTCCTCTTAAGGGTGCCGTCAGCCTAGTCAAGCCCTACTCCTCACCCCCTGGGGTCCCTATACACCTGCTGGAATTTGGCATCTACACAATTATTTCCCCACCCCTGGGGCTTTTAAAATATTTTAATATAAATCAAATTCCGAGGTGGGGACATAGTGGAGTTTTGACAAGCTTCTTAGGTGGCCAGTATTGGGGAATTCAGTTGACACTAGACTGGCAAATCCCTCTGTATTACCCCAGCTTACCTCGACGATGGGGGTACATGACATTGTTAGGTGCATATGTGACCGGAACTGCGAAAACAGGACATAATCGCATTTTTCGAATTCCTGTTTTAGTCTCGCGTGGCCAAACCCACTCTTCGCGCGGCGCTTATCGATTGATAATTATAAGCGCCTAGTCGCGAGAGGGTCTGGTTAGTTCGAATAGTAAAGTTGTTCTGACACCCTTACCTTTTTCAGGGTGTTAATGAAACACCGGGTTAACTTTCATCACGCCACGTCATATTGCTGCAGACTGGTGGCTTACTGTCAACAGAAAGGAATTGGTTATCCCACAATATGACGTGGCGTGATGAAACTTAACCAGGTGTTTCATTAACACCCTGAAAATCTCAGGGTGTCAAAACTACCTTGCTATTCGAACTATATCAGACCCTCTCGCAGCTATACAGGCGCTTATAAGTATCAATCGATAATCGCCGCGCGATTAGTTGGTCTGGCCACACGAGACTATTCCTGTTTATTGAATATTTATATTCTATGTAGCGGAATGTACCCACTGGCAAAATTTCAGCTCCATATGCCAAAAACTCTGGCAGTTATAGCCCTACAAAGTAGCAACAACAGAAAAATCGATTTGTACAGCAAGTGTATAGGGAGAATAATTTACAGGCCCTTACAAAAACGGTTATAACTTACGAACGGGTCGAGGTACAGAGCTAAACGTTTTACCATCGTGTTCGCCATGAACAGGGAAATAAATTACTGGGTAAGTTGTTCCTTTATACTCACCCTTCTTCACTGCATACAAAGGCGAAAATCATGAAGAAAAATCGATCGCGTATGATTGCTTCGACATGACGTAAACAAATGTTCATAACTTACGTGTCCTTAGGTATACTGCAACGAAACAAAGATTTTCCAACTCCTCGGCGAATAAGATGACATCCAGGGTTTTATTGTTAGTTCCTTCTTGCACTTAAAAGAGGAATTATAAACATTTGCAAAATTTTTAATAATACGCAAGTATTTTACTCAATGTATTCAATGCTTTATGTTGTAAATTTAGGATCGTGCGACTATGTCCCTTTTCGCAGATCCGGTCAGATATTAAATGCTAGAGTTTAGCTACTAGTATGACAGACAATACATGCAACTATAATTAGACAAACTCACTTTGCATGGCGATATCTAACAACAACTTTTACGATCTCTCTAAAGGTCTTTTCTTTATAGGGACCCGCCCATTTGTGCCAGCGTTGTTTCGGACTGACCTTTTCCAATATCCCATGATGGTTGTTGTTTGTTTTATTTGACGTTTTTTATGAATTAATCTGTATTTATAGAGTAGTGATACGTACCTCGTAGCTACCATACCGCTAGAGTGTTGTCAAATTGCCGGTACAAAAGGTAATAAGTGTGTTCTGTGGGATACATCTGTTTGAGAAGTCAGTTATGGTGCTCAGTGTAGTATAGAAAGGGGCGTTACCTAGACGTATAAAGAAAGCGAAGGACAGGAGTAAATCCAGTCAGTGTTCAGTCGTGTGTGTCTATACTCTATAATTTGGTTAATGAATTTAAGCGATCAGGGGGTAGCCTTGGTATCACGCCTGGGAGCGTAAGGCCATACCTATTAGAAAAGTTGATACTCTGACCCGACCAACCTTCTTTTTATAAAAGACCAAAAACTCGGCTGATTAACAATCACGTGATGTTGGCGGACTTGTAGCCCAAATGGCGGCTAATGATTATGATTATTATTATTACTGACCAGTCAGTCCAGCTGGTGTGCTCAGATTTACCCAAATACATGCAACACAATTACAATAATGATTGTGGTCTGGTTCTAAAAATGTCAGCATCTGTAACTTCAACAAGATCTACTGGTAAAGAGTTCCAACCATTAATTGTTGTTGAAAAATAACTTCGATTCAATATTTGCAAAATTTTAGCAGAGATTTGGGATTCTAACCAGGATTTTATTTATTTTAAATATTTTGAAATACATTGAAATAAACCACTAGAATTATGCAAAGTATTTAATTACAGAATAGCAGTACAAGATCTACTAAATTTGAAGAATTCAGAATTATATTTTGGCTTTTTCCTCTTCAATATCTGTTTAACATTATGAATCTTCTATTAGAATAGTTTCAACTGCTGCAGTTGACTGCTCTATTAGAGTATCTCGATCTTGTACAAAGAATAAACAGAGAATTGAGGAATAGAATACAAAAAAATTACGGAATTTCAAGAAATTAAAGGATTTAAAGATTTGTTCAGCCTTAGAGATTTACAGGATTTTATCCAAGATTTAAGGATTTGAATCCCGCTTAATGCTGGATTCCATACGTGTCAGACCCCTTGGCTGTGGTAGATACATGTGGTAAGATGTAGTGCAGTGGATGGTACTGTCTCGTGGATCGTGATGTTGGTAGGTAGTATGGAGGAATTGTAAGTTTTTTTTAATTTTTTCTCCCGGGGTACCTGCACCCCTTGCCACCACCCCCAGCACCAGATGGTAAAAGTGCTGGACAAAAAGACTGTAAACTCAAAAAATCTATGAGATGGCAATGTTCTATATATACCATATGCGTATTTTGTACCATACGCGTATGGTACATACCATATGTGACCTGATCTTGGAAAACCTACCTTTTTGGCACATTGGTCAATTCTCTGTTTTATAGCTTAAATGAGGTACTAGGTGCTCATCTATCTTGTGTTAAAATTTCAGCTTAATATCTTTAAGCATTCCTGAGATATGGCCAATTTTCTATCCTGTACATTACAAACTAACTTTTATGATAATGTATTGAGTTCTGTGGGTGATTAAGTTTGACAAATGGTGACAAATCACTTTGTTTACTAATAATTCCATTCTTACCATCTAAAATACTTTAAAAGACATTTCTGATAGATTAATGAAGTATTCTTGGTACTTTTCTGCAATTAAATGTCATGTATCATTGTCTAAGACTAAGTTTTAGCCATTGCAGCACCTGAACAAATCACTCAATTTTTAAGTTACTTGTTGTCCCACGCATGTGAAATTACTACATGGTCTGATTTAATCATCCATATCTCCTAGGAAATAGAAGCTTTGGATGTGAAACTTCACAGCAAGAAGGATTAATAGTTGCTTTATCCATATGTGCAAAAAAATTAATTTAAAAAATATTGTTGAACTTTTCAATTGAGTTTCCTAACAAGTTAGCTTGTGCCCAAAAGGTAGGTTTTCCAAGATCCGGTCACATATACGTATACGCGTATGGTACGGAAAATCGTACCATCTGAGTATAGCTAACCTGGTATGCGTATAATATCAAGCAGAAGGTTTTTGCACTGTCGTACCTATTGACTACGCCTGATGGCACTCTGCTTTCATTTCTGTTCGGGGAAGAGGGAGAAGGGAGGTGCTATAGTCTTTCTGTTCAGTGAAGATCGAGGTACTCAATAGAGCAATCATATATTTTATTATTATTATATAATTGCAAGACCTCGCACAGCGAGTATAAATGCAAAGTATACAAATCAAAATATATAGCTACAGCTAACTAATTACAATTTTCTAGTTCATTTATAAGAGGGTTGTTAAACACGGTGATAGATGAAGCTTCAAAAGTCTCTGGTTGCAAGTTGTTCCATATAACAGTGGAAGGAAAGGAGCTGAATTTATATGTGTCAATTCTAGTGAATGGCAAGGTAAGTTGATCTGATTATAGCTATTCTATTCTCTAGAGCTAAGATCAATTTAGCTTTACTGCGATTAAGATATAATTTACTTTACTGCATGATGCAAACTTAAAGCATTCCTTAAAATAAAAGAATAGTATGATATCTCGCATGACTATATATAAGTGATGAAACTGACATCTTCATTTAGGACAATATATGATAAAAATAATCATGAATTCATCACACTGTTGGCAGATCCAGTCTTGAATTGTGTTAAGTCCTGCTGATCTGGTAGGATCTGATGGAATTCTACATTGTCAAAACTAATAAAGGTCAATAATTTGGGTTGGAAGCTTTACGAAAAACATGATAACACCTAGCTATATCTATATTATAAGAGTGAAAAGCCATCTGTCCGTCTGTCTGTCTGTCTGCATTCCATTTGATGTCACGCATTGTACTCTCGAACCGCTGCGCGTTTGGAAGCGTCTTTGGCGGGACGGAAGCGCTGATTATTGAGCTCAACAATGACGCTTTCGAAAAGTTCGTGCGAGTTATCGTTAGTCGTCTAGGGGCCGTTGAAGGCAGGTGTATAGACTAAAATTCGCTTGAATTCTTTCTATAAACCGCATGAAAACCGCAAGTAAACACCTATCTCAGTCCATTTGTACAAGCCTTTATAATACTAAAATAGTGCTGTAACAATGTGGTGAAGTAGATATGTTAATGGTTTAGGTGCCTGCCTTACGTTCGCGAGGTTGTGGGTTCGAGTCCAGCTGGTGTTAATTTTTTTTCGTTTTGGGCACCTTTTCATTACACCTTTTTCGCACTGTACCGCATGTGTTTTTGCCAACTGTACACACGTGATATTTCTAATTCAAATTCATTTGATGTGCTGTGTAAGCATGCCCGAGCATGCCGCCTAAGCGAAAACGATCGTCTACTTTTTGTGCGTTTCAAGCAAAGAGACGCAAGCAGAACCAAAGATTGGATCCAGAGAAGAGACGGGGAGAAGCAGAACGACAAATACTGCGCCGCCAGGAGGCTTCAACTGGAGCTACCACCTCATCCAGTGCTAGGTGCTAACTGGACTCACAACAGAGACGACGACAACGTGACGCAGAAGCCCATCGTGTGGCCCTCCAAGACGAAGAAAGAAGATCACAGGAACGGATCCACGATGCAGCTGCCCGTCGACTTGCGCGTGCTGACCCGGCCAGAGAAGAACAGCAGCGTGATACAGCTGCCCGTCGACTTGCGCGTGCGGACCAGGCCACCAGAGAAGAACAGTAGCGTGATACAGCTGCCCGTCGACTTGCGCGTGAAGACCCAGTAACAAGGAGAGAGGAGCAACAACAAGATACAGCTTCCCATCAACAAGCTCGAGCTGATCCACTCTACAGAGCTCTGGAGCAGCAGGCTAACACAGCACGCAGACAACAGGTACGTGCAAGCACACACCCAAGCTTTAGGGGGCTTAACTATCAGCCACACAACTTCTTAAACACTACAGATGTAGGCACACTTAGTGTAGAATGCACACACTGCGGCGCTTTAAAATTTCCCCAGGAGACCGAATCCCTTTGTTGCTTGAAGGGTAATGTCTAGTTAGAGGCATTTCCACAGCCCCAGTCATTCATGAGACACCTGTATGAAGGTACAAACACAGCAGGTAAACATTTTCTAGCTAGCATACGTAAGTATAATAGTGCATTTCAAATGACAAGCTTTGGCTGTAACGAGATAACTATGGCTGGCTTCAATCCTTCTTTTAGAGTACAGGGTCAAGTCTATCATTGTATAGGTAGTTTAGTTCCATCAACAGGTGAGTCTCCTAAATTTTCCCAAATTTATTTTATCGACAACCAGCCAACTGAAGTAGCTACAAGATGTGGGATAGTTGATGGGTTAAGGCTTGACATAGTTAGGGGTATTACTGAGCTTTTGCATTACAATAATCACTATGTTTAACTTATTAAGGTACCTGTAGCTAAAGAAATATTTGAGCAGCATGATGAGCCAGCAAATATTAGGGTAGTGATTAATGAGAACAAACGGCCTGTAGGAGAGCATGCTAGGAGGTACAATAGCCTGATGTGTGATGAGGTAGGAGTGCTAATGCCTAATGATAATGTAAATAATAGGGACATAGTTTTGCACTATAGGGATGGGTCTTTGCAGCGCATTTCTGAACTTCATAGGGGGTATGATCCTTTACAGTATCCTTTACTCTTTTCTTATGGCACCGATGGATGGCACATCAACCTGAAATTGGCTAATGGTAGGAAATTGACAGCCATGGTGTATTACCGCTACCACATCATGGTCAGGCAGCAAGTGCCTGTATTGCTTAAGGCTAAAAGGCTTTTCCAGCAATTCCTGGTTGACGCCTATTGTAAGATTGAAACTGAGTACTTACAATTTCTCAGGCGTGAGCAAAAGGCACTACGTGCTGATTGCTACCAGGATTTGCGGGATGCAATGGTAGATGAGGATGGTGACGGAATGTTGGTCGTAGGGTGATCCTACCGTCATCATTTACTGGTGGACCACACTACATGCATGAGCGTCAGCAGGATGCAATGACCTACGTTAGGAAGTATGGCCACCCCGACCTCTTTATCACCATGACCACCAATCCTAATTGGCCAGAGATTAGGAACAATCTACTACCAGGTCAAGAGCCTCTGGACCGTCCAGACTTAGTGGCCCGTGTGTTTAGGCTTAAGGTGAAGAAATTGTTAGAGATGCTCACAAAGGAGATGATTTTTGGGAAACCACGGGCTTGGCTCTACTCAACAGAATGGCAAATGGGAATGATAATCCAATGGGAGGCAAGTGCATGCTACTGTGTGGTGACTTCAGGCAGATTCTACCTGTCATTCAAGGTGACACTAGAGGTAACATTGTTGATGCTTGCCTCAAGCGATCTCATCTGTGGGACAGTGTGGTGGTTAAACAACTACACACTAACATGAGAGTGCACCTGTGTGGGAAGTTTCCTATTGACACTCTACCTGATGTTGTACAGCTACCTGACACCATGGGAACTTTTGTGGATAGCAAGGAGAAACTGGTTTCCAGGGTGTATCCAGATTTGCTCTCTAACTTTAGGGACTTGGCTTGGCTTTCTGAACGCTGCATTCTTGCTCCTCTTAACAAGACCACTCATTCCATCAACATGACTCTGGTGGAGCAGTTACCTGGTGACTGCTGTGACTACAGGTCCTTGGACACCATACCTGATGAATCTCAGGCTGTTCACTTTCCAACAGAATTCTTGAACTCTTTAGAGGTATCTGGACTACCTCAGCATCTTCTCTTACTTAAAGTAGACGCTCCTATTATTATTCTACGCTCTCTAGATCCTCCAAGGGTTACTAATGGCACTAGGTGTGTAGTTACTAAACTGTCGGCTAACACAGTAGAGGCCAAGATTTCTCACGGTGGATATGCAGGACACGATATTATAATACCACGCATTCCTCTCATTCCGAGTAACTTGGTTTTGCCTTTTGAATTTAGACGGCTTCAATTTCCAATTGCACTTTGCTTTGCCATGACCATTAACAAAAGCCAGGACCAAACTTTTAAGGGTTTAGAATTAGATTTGACGGACGAAAGCTTCACACACAGCATGCTTTATGTGGCACTATCTAGGGTAGGTTCAGCAGATAGATTGACACTTTTAGTTAGAGGGGATTGCAAAACATGTAATGTAGTCTATAGTGAGGTTTTTAGATAGGCAAACACATGCACTTTAGTTAGGTTTGTCTGCTGCTACTGCTGCTTTGTGATGTTGTGGATCAGCACCTGTGGATGGTGGTAAGGAAGGTATTATGGTTAAAAAAATGTATCGGATGGTTGCTTTGTATATTTATGTATGTGTGAAACTATTTATCTTTTCTATTCTTTTGTCTTTATGCATATCCTGGATGGTTTGCTCGGAGGAGGGATGACTGCAGCTACACAGTGAAATGACACGGTCCCGTGGCAGACTGTTCTTCACAATGTGGGGCACGTTGTGAAAATGGGAGCTATTTATAGACTTTGCAGCAATGATTTGAACTCTTTCTACACATGCATACAAAGCAGAGTGGAGCATTTTCCGGTTTTTCCTGTGCAGCAAAACAAAAGAAAAGACTGGCAGGTTTTTTCCATGAGCTGTCTTGGGCTGGATGACTCAAATTTTTTTGTTTTCATTTATTATTATTTCTTGCTAGCCCCCACTCTGTGCCCATGCTGTTATATTTTATAAAGCCATTATATTTTGTCATAACAGAATCGTTGTAGTGCAGATTACAGTAATTCATGGTATGTTTGGTTGATGGTAGAATTTGAGCAACTTAAGTCATAAAATATTCCAATAAGAGTGCACTTCTCCACAATTATTGCATTCATGCAATCCTTACACCACATTGTTTCCTTAGTCTTTTATAAAGTATGAATAATAGTATATTACCAACTGTAATTTCATTTAATTTCCATGTCATTGTACATACTGCCCTGCACAATAGGGCAGGTACTACAGCTAGTACAGTATAAGTCTGAAAAGTATAAATCAAAGGAAGGGGATTAAATATAATATGTCTTGATTATACATAGTCATTGGTGTATAATCTATAACAATGTATCTTGTTGTCTGTTTAACATTTCATTTCATCAAAGTATCTGACAGTTCCACAAAATACATGTAATAGAGCCATCACCCATATAATTATGATGGTTTATGTAAGCACCAGTGGATTATTTTCTTGATGTCTTCTGACTTTTGTACATATTGATTTATTACCTCTTCTTGCTGTCTACTGCCTTATTTGTCATGGATTTCCATCTTACATTTTTATAATAAATGACTTCATTTATCCACAGTGTAATTGATTTGAAAGTACACAAGCTGGTATACTGTATGCGTTCTTTAGAATAGTTGAGTTAAAATGACCAGATTTGTGAAAAGGTACCTTTCCACACATTTTACATACCAACAAACAGAATGATCTAACACTTGACTCCTTACACTGATAAACTTGCTCTTAATATCAAAATGCAGATAGATACTAGTAGCTACTGTACACTCATGGATAATTGCGTGCAGGCAATTATAAGGTGTATGTTCAAAAACTTATGAAACCCCAAATTTCAAAATATGCATGGGTCAAATTTTGTCTGTGAAAAAGATACATTTTTGCAAATCCAGTCACAAATTATCTAGCTGTTGCATAGCAACTGCACACACTGACAATGTATGGTAAATTTTAATTTTTGTTTCTTCTTCCACACAGTACATTGTGGCTGCAATTGCTACACAAAAAGGTAAAATCGTACAACATATTATTACCCGCTTGAAAAAAGCTGCTCAAAACAGGGCAAATTTTGGGTATCAGAAATGTATACACCCACTCAATAATAGCTAGTGAACAGATGAACAATTGGTGCAAGTTTTGTTTGCACAGCTGTAGGCACTTGGAAGTTATTACACAATGATTCCTTAAAATCGCCATATCTCCTAACAAAGCTTTGTGCGTTGAAGCCTTGTTTTGTCAAATTCAGTCACATATGAATACATTATAGCCCATATAAAGTGTAACTTACCAATTGACGCTTGAAAACAGGGCCACACTTTAATACCAACCCATGGAACACAAGGAATAGCAAGAGGCAGCCAAACAAGCAATCTGTATTATTGTTAGATCACGTGATGCCTCTTATAATATGAATACATTATAGCCCATATAAAGTGTAACTTACCAATTGACGCTTGAAAACAGGGCCGCACTTTAATACCAACCCATGGAACACAAGGAATAGCAAGAGGCAGCCAAACAAGCAATCTGTATTATTGTTAGATCACGTGATGCCTCTCATAATATTTAATATGACCGGATTTCATATAACAAGGCTTCCACACACACACAAAATCAAACTTACGACTTTACCAGAAATGGATTGCTGGTCTAATACACTATCATATTTCACACTGTACTTCCTTCAGCACTGGCAAGTCTGGTTTCTGTAGCAGCTTTCTTCCGACCCTGTCAAAGCCACGAGTGTGAGATTGGCACCATTAAATGGCCATGGCTTTGTGATAATGGTGTGTAGTGAGCTGGGACTTCACAGAGAGCTCGCCAATAGTGTTCTCAGTCAATTTGGAGTAATCTGAGGGCCATGGAGGGCCATGGAGAGCCCAAACTTGGCCTCTGGATTCCAATCGTCTTCTTACTCCATTTTATACCCGTATATTAAGACCACCGTCCACCCCACCCTCCCACCCTATTACTACCATCTGTGATATTATTACCCGCTTGAAAAAAGCTGCTCAAAACAGGGCAAATTTTGAGTATCAGAAATGTATACACCCACTCAGTGATAGCTAGTGAACAGATGAACAATTGGTGCAAGCTTTGTTTACACAGCTGTAGGCACTGGGAAGTCATTACACAATGATTCCTTAAAATCGCCATATCTCCTAACAAAGCTTAGTGCGTCGAAGCCTTGTTTTGTCAAATTCAGTCAAATATGTCCCACTTCTGGAATCATTTCATTCATAACTTTCACCCCCTCAACCCCCATACACTGCACTACCACTGTCCCTGTGGTCGGTGTGTTACTGATCATTTCTCGATTAACTACACACTGCTATAGACAATTTATCATGTGTTCTTTTATGATTATTTTATAATTACTACTTTTGGCTGCAGGAACAAGCCTACAGACCTTTAGTACACCATATGTATTGTCAATTCTTGTATCTGTGTGTGTACCTAAGCTCATGCTTGTATGTGTGTACTATAAAGCATTAATAAACAAAATAAAAAATAAATATGAATACATTATAGCCCATATAAAGTGTAACTTACCAATTGACGCTTGAAAACAGGGCCACACTTTAATACCAACCCATGGAACACAAGGAATAGCAAGAGGCAGCCAAACAAGCAATCTGTATTATTGTCAGATCACCTATCTAATCACAACAAGTAGTATCGAGTGGCTTAGCTTTAATAGTATCGACGTTTGTAACCTAAACCAGTTTTTTTTTGTTTGGTAGGACCATTTTTGCTGCCATAGCTGGTGTGGCCGGACCATTTATAGGGTCCGCAACGCGAAAAATCGATATCCTCCAATCAACTACCTAACTATTGTCATGTGTTAGGCTAAGTGTAACTTGAATAACACCAGCGTGGCAGCCAAGTTTGTCACTTCTTCTGGTAGAAAATGATACAAATATATTAAAATCAAGTGATTTTTCGTTGCAGCAGTTCGTAGGGTTCTTCGTATGCCACGATATTCACTCTCAACATTGTTCAAGTAGTCTATCATCAATTCAAAGTATTGGTGATTTGATTTTATTGGTCAGTTTCAGGTGGTAGCACGATCTGTGCAGCTTTTTGGTGACAGACAAAATGTTTCTTGCTCTGGAACACAGGACAAGAAGAGCAACAACTGCGCCGTGGGTAAAAAATGACCAGTACTAGGTAAAGTACCTGCATGCGAAGTATGGTTATAATTGAAGCTTGTTAGCCATCTGGCTGAGCCATCTATATGCTGAAATTCGGCCAAACTGACGCGATTTTTGCAAACAAATAGAGTAGTTTCAAAACCATGGTAACCAAAAATTACGCAATGGACCAAACCCAAGTCGCCATGTTTTTGTACCAGACTGCTTGATGTTGCAAGTTGAATTCCTCGCTAAATTCATGTCAAGACTTATTAATACGTAATTAAAATAGATGCCAGTGATAGAATAAAGTATGTAGATGAGTTATTAGGCATTAAAAGATATGTACTGCCTCCCAACAGGGCAATTTCGTAGGAAAGAGAAATGCGTAAAAATGGATTTGGCCAAATTGCGACCTATTCACCGCCCCAAGGTGGTTAAAACTAGGGGAAACTTGAAGTATAGGTCTTTATCAAGCACTACAGCAGCGTACAGCCACATCCAGCTATCCCAGGATTAGCCAGATCTCCTGAAAGGCACGAAACCGGTGATGGCGTACTGCCAAACTGTGATAAAACGCCAGCAAAAGAAGACTCTTAGTGGTGAATTTTGCTAGAGTTAAGTTTTATTGTCGAAGTCAACCATCAGTTAAAGTTTAGCGGTCTTGTTTTGGTGTCTGCTTTTTCACACGAAGTGGGAATCCCAGCACATGAACGATTCTGGCTAACTCGGGGATGGCTGGATGTGGCTGTACGATGCTGTGGTGCTGGATAAAGACCTATACTTCAAGTTTCCCCTAATTTTAACCACCTTGGGGCGGTGAATAGGTCGCAATTTGGCCAAATCCATTTTTACGAATTTCTCTTTCCTACGAAACTGCCCTGTTGGGAGGCAGTACGTATCTTTTAATGCCTAATAACTCACCTACATACTTTATTCTATCACTGGCATCTATTTTACTTACGTATTAATAAGTCTTGACATGAATTTAACGAGGAATTCAACTTGCAACATCAAGCAGTTTGGTACAAAAACATGGTGGTTTGGGTGTGGTCCATTGCGCAATTTTTGGTTACCATGGTTTTGAAACTGCTCTATACCAGAATGGTTGATACATCAGTGAGACAATCTCCAACAGCAAGGATACGAAACTTATAAACACATAACAATACGGCTATCTCGTCCAGTAAACGCATAGAGCAATCCAATGCATGAAATATGTACTCACGTGATCGATATTCAAATCTCGGAAAATACAACCATGATCTATTCCAATGACATTAAAATCACTTGGAATAAAGTGACAATCTATTTGCGTGCATTAGGTTCAGCATCTCGATTAGCCCAGCAGTCTGAGACTCTCCCTACTATGATGCCATCACTGCATAAAACACACCCGCACTGGCCCAGACCACGCCTGAGTGAACAATTAAAACAAATATTTACAAAAGGAACACACTGCAAGGTTCCTATTCAGAAATGAAAGCGATTTCATGTGTATTTCGCGATTTGAATTTCGATCACGTGAGTGTCTATTTCATGCATTGGATTGCTCTATGCGTTTACTGGACGAGATAGCCGTATTGTTAGGTGTTTATAAGCTTCGTATCCTTGCTATTGGAGACTGTCTCACTGATGTATCAACCATTCTGGTATTTGTTTGCAAAAATCGCGTCATTTTGGCCGAATTTCAACATATAGATAACTCAGCCAGATGGCTTAGAAGTTTCAATTATAACCATACTCCACATGCAGGTACTTTACCTAGTACTGGTCATTGCTGACCCACGGCGTAGTTGCTGCTCTGCTTGTCCTGTGCTCCAGTACAAGAAACATTTTGTCTGTCGCCAAAATCTGCACAGATCGTGCTGCCACCTAAAACTGACCAATAAAATCAAACCACCAATAGTTTGAGTTGATGATAGACTACTTGAACAATGTTGAGACTGAATATCGTGACATACGAAGAGTCCTACGAACTGCTGCAAAGAAAAATCACGTGATTTTAAGACATTTGTATCGTTTTCTACCAGACGAAAGTGACAAACTTGGCTGCCACGTTGGTGTTATTCAAGTTACACTTAGCCTAACACATGGTAATAGTTAGGTAGTTGATTGGAGGATATCGATTTTTTGCGTTGCGGACCCTACCATTTATGTCGAACATATGCGGTCAGGCCGGACCGTTTATGCACCAGGAACAAATATTTTGTTACAGTACGTACGAAGGTGCTGGGCGACAGTTTGACAGTTGTTTTAACTTTAGTTCAGATGACTATGCAATAAAGCTAAGTTTCCAGTAGCTAATAACTTAGTTGAGCTAATCAGTAACTTAGTTGAGCTAACAAAGTAGCGAAACAAAGCCTTTCTTTCTCTTTTCCAAGTTTTGCTGCAATTGCTTCACGTGTATTCTAATATATTAGAGCACGTGAATCCTTTGTAATTAAATGGTAGTGCAGTTGTTCCTCAAGAAATAAATTTATGACTACTTGGCATGCTTTTTCATGAAAAGGTTTGATTGAAAATCTGTAACAAATAATATACAATTATCCGCCACCTACGCAATTAATCGCCTTATCAATAAGCATACAAGGAACCTACAAAAAATTGTAATCCACCACGATGTTTATCACGTTTAGCTGTTACACAATGAATATTTTAAAACTTGATTTAACTGAATTTTAATAGCTAGCTATGTATCACAACAATGAAATTTCTATAATAAACATGTCTAGGCTTCAATGTATAGTATAGGTATCGGTATCGATTTCGGCAAATAATTTCAGTAAAAATACTCGTAGTGGAGATATTGTTAAAAAATGATATTGGTCCATCTCTAGATAATATGCAGTTTTATATAAATTGATTTTGGTCTGACAACTATGACAATGTATATAGTATTTCTATCAAAGAAAGTACACTGTTAAAAATAAAGAGTAACCACCACTCTGAGAGTTCCCAGTGTAGGGAGGATTTAACACCCCATGGAGAGTAGCCAACATTCTGAAGAGAATAACCATTACTCTGAAGAGTAAGCGACACCACCTTCAGAGCGTGTGTTACTCCCCAGTTACTCCTTTAGAGTAATGGTTACTCTCCAGGGGTGTTAAATCCTACCTACACTGGGAACTCCTTGAGAGGTGTGGTTACTCTTCATTTTAACAGTGTAGCTATGGCTCTTCCACTGAGGGAGGGGAGGGTGGCATTTGCCTCAAATGCCCCATCCCGGATCCGCCATTGCCTAGTTCATCTACTGTATTGTGCTGTGTGCTATTGTTAATCAATTATTGTCTATGTTCATCTGAGAATTGTACTGTCAAGTAGTTACCTGTAGCAAGCCGCTACATTTTCTTTACTGGTTTAAAGAAAAATCACATCTGAACAGATGTCGGTCGAACTTCTGTGACTTACTCCAGATTTTTCATTTACTGAATGCATGCATATGCACTTTAGCATGGATGATTGCATGCATGATGCATGATAATCATTAGCTATAAGCATATGAGAACGGAGGTATATTTTGCAATACTCTTTGTGAAGTGTCGTTGCAGTTTAAATTAAATTAGAACAAGCTGAGCAACTGAAACTTTTAAAAATGAATAGTAAAGTATCAGTGCACCACTGGATTAATGTTCTCCTAATTGGGAAGACCGGTGTTGGTAAAACAACCATTATTAACCGACTTGTTAAAAAATACCATTTCGAAGAAAAATGGTCTACTGATAGTGTAACGAAGTACATACAGTTTGTTAGCGCTGTTATAGAGTCAAATGGTGAAACATACAACTGTAGGTTTATAGACACACTGGGCTTTCTGGATGCTAATAATGAAAATAATCAAAATTTGGATGACGAAAAAGTGATACTTGAAATGCAAAAAGCCATGAAAAAATACACAGTGGATACCAAAACTATTAATTTAGTACTCTACGTCATTAAGAAGGGACGTTTTGATGAAAGCGATAAGAGAATTTTCTCGTTATTTAAGAAAAGTTTTACGGATAAAATTAAAAATGTGACTACTTTAGTAGTTACCCACTGTGAATTGATGAAGGATGAACAACGTGAAAAGTGGGTTGACGAAGAAATAAGGACTAAGGAAAGCGACTTCGCTAATTTCTTTATGAGTAAGATATACACTGTGGGATTTCCAGATTTGAGGGATCAAGAGGAAGAGGCATACACACTTTACAAAGACAAGGCTGATGAAGATGCAAAAAAACTGGAAGATCTCATCTTGAAAGCAAAAATGGAAACAGATAATGGATACTTAACAGCGGACGATATCATAGCAGTTCCTCCTCCTCCTCCACAACGTAGAAGATGTGTTATTATGTAACTTTTTTTGCAATCAGGTCTATTTCCGCATGTGTATTGTACCATGTAAGATTATCAATTCTCTAAAATTTTATTTCAACCACGTCATGCAGCCAAACGTTGCCACAGAAAAGTGTGCGTTATACTGGAAGCAAGTAAAAAGCGCATTCACGTATCCGCAACTCGATTGTGCTGGACAGAAATTAACAGCTATTGCTGTGAAAACTCCCAGGAAGATCACCTATCATATTAAACTAAATCGAATTTTCTAAAATCATTATTGATAAATTTGGCTCACAAGGCCACACTTATTTATTTGTTTATGATTACTGGGCAGTCAGCACAGCTGGTGTGCCCAGGAAAAAAAGGGAATCACAGTATTAGGTACAATTTTCTACAAGCGTCTGACTTCCCTCCTAGCGGCTAAGTAGGGTGATGAATACTCCGTAGTCATGGTTTGACTTCGGTGTTGTGTTGATTTTTCTCTATTTCGTTCAGCTATTCAATGCATTCGAGGTGCACGTTCATCCATTGGTGCTTACACTAGTGCTTCACCACCAATGGATCTAGTGCAAGTACTTTTTTTGATGTTAGAATATTTAACCCTTATGCCCCTTCAAACCGTTGTTAGGGTCCGCAATCCGAAAAATCAACTTTCACAAATCAATCCCCCTACCATTGTGGGATGTTCATTGTAGTATCCCATTGCTAGATCCACCATGAAACCGGAGGCACGATTGTTGTCTTCACAGAACTATCGATTTTAGTATTTCGTGAGATGCAAAAATTATTTTTAAAATTTCGTGCTCCACACAAACAACAGGATAGAACCTGCTGTTAAGCTAGGTATTATCTAGAGTTAATGTAGTTAAAAAGTACGCACAGTAATACGCAAATGATTCACTGGGTTACCGGCACAGGGTTGCTTTCTCTCAAAAAGCAGAAAACAAAATACGAATTTTCAAATTCAAACTACCCTACCAGCCAAGATAAGAAAAGCCAACTCTTCCTCATAGTGATGTGATAAGGTTGGATGCATAGTCTGTCTATGCTGTTAGTCTGGAAAGGATCTGAGACTTCTCACCATCTGGGTGAAGGACGTCAAAATTTTCGTGCATCATTTCAAGGGATTCTCTCAATGGTACCAAAGTGCTTTCCAGTACTTCTGATGCCACATTGATCACTTAATTTTGATTAGAATGATGATAAAAGATGGTTCAAAACGTTTGGTAGTGTAGTAGTTGGTATTTCTGTGATTTCATATGATGCAGTATACCAGCAGCTCACCAGGAGCTCCACCCAGCTCGAATCAAAAATGAAAGATTTTGTGCATTTTTCGGTTTGTTTTGGGATGTTTTGCAGTATAATGGTGATGTAGGGTGATCTAGTGAAGATTTGAAGCTGCTGTGGAGCTTGAGAGGTGAAGTCAATTTTGGACGATTTTGCTGCCTCCCTTGATGCATAGCTTAGAGCGAGACGTGGAAGCTGTGGATGAAGCAATAATAGACAACCGCTATTATCAGACGTTCAGGGACATCTTTTGCCATAGTTTTAGTCTATAATTGATGATTGTTGAGGCTGCAGAAGCGCTGGAAATGGCTAGAAAGCGCGACACAATTCTTTGATGCTGCAGAAAATTTTGACGCTCGTCACCCAGATGGTGAGAAGTCTCAGATCTTTTCCAAACTAACAGCATAGACGGACTATGCACCCAACCGTATCGAAACACTATGAGGAATAGTTGGCTTCTCTTGCCCTGGGTGGTAGGGCAGTTTGAATTCGAAACTTCGTATTTCTTTGTCTGTTTTTTCAAAGAAAGCAACCCTGTGCCGGGCACCCAGCAAATCATTTACTTATTTCTGTGCGTAGTTTTCAACTACAACAACTCTGGATACAATGTGGCTAAGTAGCAAGTTTTATCCGGTCCTTTGTGTGGAGCACAAAATTTTAAAAATAAATCTTGCATCTTGTGAGATACTGAAAATGATATTTCTGTGAAGACAACAATCGTGCCTCCGGTTTCATGGTGGATCAAGCAATGGGATACTACAATGAACATCCCACAATGGTAGGGGGATTGATTTGTAGAAGTTGATTTTTCGGATTGCGGACCCTACCGTTGTAATCCCTATCGCCAGCATGAAACTTCGAAGCGCCGTCAGTATGAGGAGAGAGTGCGAGAGGTGGAACATGGTAATTTTAGTCCTCTTGTGTTTTCAACTTCTGGAGGCATGGGTGCCTCCACCACTGTGGCTTACAAACGCCTGGCCTTCCTCCTATCCTGTAAGTGGAAATCACCGCACTGTAGGGTGATGAGCTGGCTTCGCTGCCGTCTTGGCTTCTCCTTATTGCACTCTGCCATCATGTGCATAAGGGGTTCTCGCTCCTCCTCTGGTCATCCCTTTAAGGGTCATGTTCCAGCATCAGTTGACCTTGCACTGGGGGAGGGGCGTCTTGGTGCCGTTTAAGCCCCATTTCCTTTTTTTTTCTATTCTGTGTTCTGTAGGTGGGGACTATTCTACGGAACTGAACGGAACGGAACGGAACGGAATGATGGACTAAACTGCGGAACGGAATGCTTTCTCAGATTAAAGCTTGCAGCTTACCATTGCTGTACAAGTTATCAGTGGCACTTCCAGCAGGTAATCAAACGTACCCCAAGAAAGATAAAACGAATTTAAGGATCGATTGTGGGTTCTTGTTGGTTGTCATTAGTAACGAAGTACTAATTGTGGGAATAGCTGACTCAGTGATTTCATCTTCGGATATATCAAGTAGGGAACTTAATGCATGACTTTTTTTTACTAGTATGTGAGTTATTTTTACTTACTTGACTTTAGAATGTACAGTCTGAGGCCCAGCCTTTCTAATCGGCATAAATCAGTATGTGTATAGCTACACTACAAAGGAAACAAGTATGGTGACAAGCTGAATCAACTCAGTCTAAGTAGAATCTAAAGGAATTTTGTTCAGTGTGTGAGGAGCAAACATTCAGATACCTCAAGGAGGCTATATTGTGTGAACATCAATGATTCATTAACAGAGTAGTGGACTATTGTCAGATATCTCAGCCTGAGTACTGAGTTGAATTCTGGATGGGGCCTATTTTACAGAATGGAGTGCTTTCTGAATCAACTTGCAGCTTGGCTAGCTGCTATCATTGCTGAAATTGCATTTTATCAGTGGAACCTCCAGGAAAATGGAATAGGATAATTATAAAACATTAATTAAGTGATTGTTTAGGTAATCATGACTATTCAGTCTAATAAACAGAATATATGGTTGATTGAGTGAGGTATCACTTTCAGAATGTTCAGACGACCAGTGATGAGATGCATGGATTCATCGAATTTTTGTTGTGGTTGGAGACATTAAATATCCAAAAGCAAACTGACTGTATAATATTAATTCACTTTCTTTATATTTTCTCAATTTTGAGCCTGTATACAAATAATTGAATTTTCCTTGTCAATAGAAATCCTAGAATAAGATGGGAGAGAAACTTATCTTTGTTTACCTATACTGTACAACCAAGAGTTCGTAATACTGATTTGTATGGGGGAGAGTGTCTAACTCTCAGTATGGCCTTACAAACACCCTGTGTAAAGTCCACCTTTCATCAAATCAACACCTTTACTGGGGGATAGAAAACTGTTGATTAGAGTTGCTGAAGGTAAAGCCTTTGTTCTGAAATAAGGCCGAGGTGTTACTTTAAGCAGGGTGTTTGGTGAATGCATTCAAGTTAGACACTCCCCGCCTTATTATGAACTCTTGGTACAACTTCAAAGGAAATGAAGAAAGCATACAGATGAATCAATAAAATCATTACAGTAAAGTGAATTACAGACTAGTGAGATCTTGGTTAATTAATGACAGTGGTTGGAGATTAAGTGTGGTAGCTTCTTGCTCTTGAATATGTTGCAAAGTGGAAGTACAAATCAAAATGGGATATCAATTTCATTATGAAAAATTTGTATACATAAATAATCTAGCATTACTATTTCATTTGTCCTCCACTTAAACATGCTACAACAGTACTAGTGTCAGTAAATTGGCAGTGAGTCTACCTTGAAATCTCAACTCTAGAGTAGATCCAACACAGGACAGCCCGCACTGTAACAAATACATGTGATCCCATTGTAATTTCATGGACCAGCTGGACTGGGAATCACTTGAAAATAGACGAACAAATTTAACCTGTTTTGTTTGAAGTGAAGCATGTGAAATGTTACACTTAAGAAATCCTAGGATTCTTAGGTGGTATGTAATTAATGTGAGTGTTCCATTTCAGGTCTGACTAGATACATTGAAATTACACACACATCCTGGTCCAAATCACGTTTGCCTGGTGGCTACGGGCATGGTTTCACATGCAGCTTATAATAGAGATTTGGCTGATCTTGGAGTTTTGACATTTAGCCTGATTCAAGGCTAGCAGTCAGACACATCCTTGAATTGTGCAACAGATAAAATCAGCTCACTATTCAATACGGCATTAGTCCACTGCACCAGCAGTTAATATATAAATAACTCCATGCATACACTTCAGGGATGTTTGCAGAATATACCCTCCTTGTGGTCTGCCAAAATATTTGCTCCTCACACACTGCACAAAATTCTTCAAGTTTTAATTCAGCTGGCTCTTTCCTGTTACCAGTATCTTCCTGCTTGCTTTATTTATACACTGACTTATGACTTGAAAGACCGGCCCAGACTGTTTTGTAAAGTCTAAATAAGAAAAACAGCTCACATAAAGTTCCCTTCCGTATGGATGAACATCACTGATACAGCTCATCCCACAATAATACTTCGTTACTAATGACAACCAACAAAAACCCACAATCGATCCGTTAATTCTTTATATCTTATGTTTAACCACCCACTGGAGATGCCACTGCTAACTTATAAGGGAAGTTTCAGCAATGGTAAGTTGCAAGCTTTAGTTTGAGAAAGCGTTCCGTTCCGTGGTTTAGTCCATCATTCCGTTCCGTTCCGTTCCGTAGAATAGTCCCCACCTGTTCTGTAGGGTCTGTTTCAGTAGCTCTGTAGGTGTAGGAAAAGGCTAAACCCATTTTATAAAACATCTTAGCGTAGAGTAGAGTGTGGTGGATGGGAGTGCCAACTTGGGCCGGTTCTTCTTTCTTTAAAAAAAATAAAATAAAATTAACCTATCCCTACAGCTACAGGGCTATTGAAACAAAACCTACAGAATACTGAACAAAAAAACAGGAAATGACCCCAAGACATACCTCCCCCAGTGCTAGGTCAACTGATGCTGGAACATGTCCCTTAAAGGGTAATGCCAGAGGAGAAGCGAGAACTCCTGATGCACATGATGGCAAGGTGCAATAAGGAGAAGCCAATACAGCAGCGAAGCCAGCTTATCACCCTACAGTAGGCACCACAAGAAAATATGTATTTGTCTATATTCAGAATAGCATACACACTGCTTGAAGTATCTTAGTTTACTAGAGTGGTATATCCCCAGTATATGGAACAGTTAATTGTTTGTTATTTTAGTAGTTTTTCAGTAAACCCTCATTCACTGATGTTTTACTGAGAGTTTAAAACTTAGTAAAATAATTATGTTCCATATACTTAAGTTTACTGACACTTTACTATCAGTATAACTACAGTAAGGCATCTTAACAAATTAGTAAACTAAGAACCTTCAAGCAGTGACATGTGTAGTACATCTAGTTAACTAAATGTACTGTGCATGCAAACTAGTGTGAAAGTGTCATGAATATGAACCGGGCTATATGTTACATTCATTTCACAGTACATATGTAGTGTATTTACTACACATCATATTTATTACAAATGTAAGTTCTGAACAAATAAAATTTGTAACGTTTTTACAAGGGGTAGTACTTATATGCATCAAAACTGTGTACAAGTGTAGTAAATATGTAATAAATACATAATACATATCACAGGAAAACGTTTTTCCGAATAGGGTTTATTGCCAGCACTTGTTCATTGTTTAGTGTAATTTCACATGTAACACAAACTTCTTTGATCTTTTCTAAAGGCATGAATGTTGTTGGGCCACATGGTTTATATAAGTCATTACACCATATTTCCGCAGGCTTGCACATATGAAACCTTGCATCATGTTCTTGGAACCATTTAAGTTTTGCCATTTTCAATTCCTTATACTCAGTTCCAACTAACAAACACTGACTAAAAAAGAATTCAATTTTTCCAGCACACAAATTTTCCGAACTGTCACATATCTTTCCATCTGAGCCAATCCAGTATGCTTGAATACAAGTGAACTTCTCTGCAGTGCATTTTGTACCTTTCAAAGTGTGTGAACACAATTGAGCCATTTTGTAATTACAGCATAATTGGGGAACTTCAAGTACATCAACACCAGGTAAATATTGACTATAATAATTTCTCAAATATCGAAGCAAGTCACTGTCAAAATAGTGCAAGACATAGGGAGGTAACATCTTTACATGACAGTCCTGTACTGTACCTTGTAGCAATTCAACAATTGTCAATTCACTAGTAAAAAATTTAAAGTTTCTTGTCTAAACAAGGTCTCTGATGAAGACTGAAGTGTCTGTAGCTGTTGAGTTTAAGATATTGTAGAATAACGTCTGGTGTTCAGATTCAACTATGGTACTTGAAGTAACAGATCTGATATGCATATTTTCAATGAATCGTCACATCAACTATATTTCTATTGAAACATGGTTTGGGTGAAACTTTCCTAAAATGCCATCATAACGTTCAAAACTAAACATCCAAAAGCCATAACAAGGGCCATAATCTAAATACACACTCTGCAAATGTAAATGCAAGTGTGCATTAATAGTCAAGAACTTTTAGCCATAAAGCTCTTCAGCGGCAATAAAAAAGACTGCATCATTTCATGTGCTTCTTCAATGTTATTCAAGGACGCAACAGAAGATGACAAAATATTGCATGCTGACACGTAAAACTGCCAGCATTTTAAATGATCCTCTGGAAGTATATCAGAAAGTGCTATGATTGAACACAGAAGTGTCCAGTTCTTCCACTCATCAGCTGTCAAATTTGAGAATTCTAAAGCAATTTTACATGGTATTCTTCCCATATCTTCTGAGTTTAGACACCTGTTGACTTTTTTGCGACTTCCCTTCAAGTTGTGATGAGTCAGCACCTCATCAACTTGATTAACTTCTTTGAGACTATCAACAACTTCATCCCAGAATTCTTCAATGTCTGAATCTGTGACATTTTCTTGAGAAATTGAGCAACCATCAACATTATCGATATCATAGTGAAGGTGTTCATCTTGAGCAAAATTATGTTCATCACTACCTACAGTAAATGTGCAGAATGCACTGTATATGATATAGAGATTGAGGTACACATCTCTGAAGATGTATGTGCGTGGCCAACTGATACCATAACAAGAATTCACAGTGTTCTATATCTACGCCAACTTAAAATTTCCAAAGCAATTTAAAAATTCATTAATTTATGTCCTTATTCACCTGTCTAAAGCAGCCACTTGTTTATTAAGGCCAAGAAATGATGACCAGCTATGATGTACCATAAACAGGGCCAGTTTCACGTGGTGAAAGTTGTGTGGTCAATACTATATGCAAAAACTTTTGTGGTACAATTTAACACAACACAGATTCTGTTACAGAATATAGCTAGCCTAAATTGATAACACTTAGTCTAATTTCATTTTATAGCAGGGAGACTTAATTTGCTTTGAAACTGTGAAACTTTGCCCAACAAAACTTCCCCTTTTACAGTACTAACATACAGATCAAGTAAAACAGTTTCCTTTTTAAAAAATTTTATGAACAATACCAATTGCTATTAATCAAGTCACAAAAACTGCATGAACCCCAAGCAAGGACATACAATATTAAAATTGCGTGGTATAACACCAGATGTTACATGAAGCTACTACAATAAGTGCATTATAGCTACACCCTTGTATATAGTGTGCTTTTCACCATCTCTAGCACTAGCATTAATGGGTTACTCCCAATTCATTCCCTGTTCCCACTCTCCAGAGATGAAAATTCCAGTATTCCAGAAATAAATTAAATAATGCATTCTAAAATCATGTGAAGTCTTCCAGAGAGCACAGCACAGAACATACTGTACAAGAGTGGGTACAATAGCAGTGCAATACATTCACAACTATGTTGGCTGATAGCTCAGAACATAGGCGTACTCATGAACCAGCTCAGTAGTTTTAGCCGGTTCATAGATAAGGCCCCTATTTGGTGATTATTAGTTTCTTATCAACTGCCCACATCCTTCTTAGGCCAACCGCATGGTAAGCCATTATTTACTCTGTGCATGCTCAGAAGAACACGTGACACTAAACCATCATAAGTTGCATTGAAACTAGATAGCATTTCCGTGCATCGCCGTTTTCCTTGGCAAATTACTGCAAGGAAAGAAAGACGATATGGGCAAGGTCTGTATATTAGTGTACAAATACTATAATGGCCTAATGGTAATGCCCTCCCGCCCGCATCATAATAATTAGAAACACTGGATGAGAGTAACCATTAGAAAAAGCACATTAGCATACCGTAAATTATCCCGTAATCTATATCACGTGATTAGTCTGGTCTTCCTGGCCACGAGGTAATGATGAAATGCCTCGCGGAATACAGTACGGATGTTCATACGACTGGTTAGTCTTTTATGTAGTCTATAGATTAGAATGGTAATGAAGGAACACTTTCCTGAGCCTGTTTCGTCTCGAGGTTAGAGAACTGACTAGCTTTAATGTCACATCGGGTAGTAAAAGTTAGGTTAGGGTTAGGGTAAGAGTTAGGCAATCTTTATAATCTGTTAGGTTAGGGTTAGGGTAAGAGTTAGGCAATCATTTATAATCTGCTAGGTGGGGTTAGGGTAAGAGTTAGGCAATCATTTATAATCTGCTAGGTAGGGTTAGGGTAAGAGTGTTAGACTTTTATAACTAGAATTAGTAAATATTATACAAGTAGTCACAGTAGCGAAGCGGTAGTGCATGAGGCTTGAAATCAAGTGGTCGAAGGTTCGATTCCCGCTGTAGTTCACTTATTTTTTCGCTCGAGACTTTTCAGTTTTTTTCTAAGTTCAGTACAGCCTAAAAACGTTGTTTATAGATACCCAACATCGATTTCAGCTAGGAGGGGTATAAAAACGATGCACTGAAATTCACACTTGATGTAGCCTTGGAGCTGCAAGTCCGGAGTGAATGCACCCGCACGATGACGTATCACACAACGTGGGATTGTGTGACGTCATCAGACCACGTGAGCTTTAATTTCACGGAGTGCTAATGTGCTCTCCCTAACGCCTAGTCTGGATGAGAAACTAATAATCACCAAATAGGGGCCTAAATACTTAAAATACTACACCCCGGTTACAGTACTGGTGAGTGATAGCTAGCTATAGATCTACGTATTTACTAGATACACCGCGATAGATCGTGAATGTATCTATAGAATGTCATACAAACTTATCACTAGAACTTGCGACACAGCCAACGATAATGCTGTCATCTCTTGCATCAAGGTCAGCACTCACATGTTCTCGTCATACATTCTCCACAGTGATTACTCTCGCAATCATAGTATTCCGCCTTGTGCTTTTGTAAACAGGCACGGATAAATAGGCACGAATAAATAGGCACGCAAATGCCCGCAGAACCTTTTAGGTTTGTGGTTGCTCTCACGTTGCCATCAGCCATCACGTGAGACAAACGAAAAGAAAGAGTTTGTCACGTGAGGCTTAGCAACCTCTGGTGTTGCACCTGGCTCATTAGCACCTGGACTACCTTGCGGCAGTGATCCTCGAAGCGAATGACATTAAGATCCTCGTACCTGAGCAGACAGCCAAGGATAACACCAAGTAAATTACTGCAACTTACTGATCAGGCCAAGTGAGGGTCATCAAAGATGTGTGAAAAGCACTTATTTGCAGAGCATGCTTTTCTAGGTGATCTTGGGAAATGCAACCATCTTGAAATAGCAACTCTGAGATTGCATCTGGGATCTGAAAGTGGTTTCAGACAGAGATGTAGATATTCAGCTATATTGTTTGATGACTGTTCGATTAGAGTAATTTTATTTCCTGGCTGTTCTATTACAGTATATCAATCATTCTGTACTTTTCAATGAATAAAACCTGCAACAGCCACTGTGTCCTGAGGACAACTTATATTAAACTTGGTTTGCCACTTGTAGAGCAAGATGCTTTGCTGAAGTTTTTTAAAAAAGAGATCACATACATCATACTATTATTTTTATTTCACTACATACATATCCTTACATTATACAGGTACAAGACACACACAAAAGGTGCAAACACTATAATTTGCATGTTCACGCATGCACCACATATCGGTTGTACTTGATGTAAACAAGTTAATATCACATCTCTTGAAATGCTCTTGTAGGTGAGTTGGTATTGCCCTTACTATGTGTTAAAAAGTTCTTGCAGAAAAGAAAATTGTGTTATACATTCTGTTTAGTGTCCATTTATTACACATGTCACTCCATAGTTAAGCCATGACAATCTACCAACCTGGAATATAGATTTTTTGTACATTCTAATTCAGTGCCTGCTAGATTGCATTGTGCTGTCAGATATCCAAGGAAGTGTCTTTGGTGTTGCGACCAATGTTCCAGAATGTGTGTTTAATTTTAGGTTAAGTTCAGTGACTGCTTGTTCTTTTACAGGTCTCACTTAATCTTGTGTCATTATGGAGACATTCATGAAATTTAAATATTGTGCAAGCTGTGTGGAAAAACCACAACCCATATACACAGTCACCGGCAAACCATTAACCACATTCAAGCAATCCGTTACAAATTTTGTTGCACCATGATAATATGTGCATAATGATTAATGAAAGCCACAACACAAGCTTCATGGTGAATTACTGGAAATAAATAACTTCCACCTGACCGACAATTATCACTTGACCTATTTAGGAGAAATCCCTTGGAAAGTCCCTGTGTAGTAACACTTCAAGTGAAAAGTTAACACATGTGATACGCGATTCATACTATTACTGATGGTGGTCCATGTCATAGATTATATTATACAATCTATGTCCATGTCTAGCATGTGACCTATAGGGGTTGGAAAGTCCCTGTAACACCTCAAGTGAACACACGTGATACGTAGTTTATATTATTAATTGATGGAAGTTATTATTATTATATTATTATATTTGTTACTGTGCAAAAATCAAAAGGATTGTTGTGCACAGGTGTGATCATAATGCATGTTCAGGTTGGTACAAAACTCATCTAAGGTAGGGGAGTGAATTACAAAGGGGGAAGTGTGTTCCAGAGTCTGATTGTAGAAGGAAAAAGGAAAATTTATAGGAGTCAATCAGCTGTTTATAATATCCTTTCCTTGATGGACAATGATTAGGTATTAGATCATTTGTAGGTATATATACTTAGATAGGGTTCGCAATGCGAAAAATCGATATCCTCCAATCAACTACCTAACTATTGCCATGTGTTAGGCTAAGTGTAACTTGAATCCACTCCAAAAACACCTTTGCTGTAAAAAAAGGCGTGTCCAAGAAACTACAAGTACCCATAATCGAATGTAATTAAAAACAGCTCAGTTGTAGGGAAAGGCTAAAAATAACTGTTAACTTAAAGAGCTGATATCTGGAGCGGCCAAGAATCAATCTTACTCATACAAATTTTTTTAATCCATGCAAGAACACCTTGCATTGGCTGTAAAAAAGTGCACCCATTAAAGTAACTGGCATTTGAAATAGCTGATATCTGAAGCGGCCAAGAATGAATGCTGATATACAACTAATTGTAATTAACAAAAAGTTTAATGTCGAACCTTTATCTTTTAGCTGTGTTCTACATTCACTTTAGCTGCATCATAAATTGATTTCTTTTAACTCTAATTGGCTGGTAATTTGGCCACCTTTTTTTTTTGCTCTATACACTGAATATTAAAAAAGGCTGCCAGATTTCCAGCCAATTAGAGTTAAAAGAAATCAATTTATGATGCAGCAAAAGTGAATGTAGAACACAGCTGAAAGATAAAGGTTCGATGTTAAACTTTTTGTTAATTACAATTAGTTGTATATCAGCATTCATTCTTGGCCACTTCAGATATCAGCTATTTCAATTGCCAGTTACTTTCATGGGTGCACTTTTTTTACAGCCAATGCAAGGTGTTCTTGCATGGATTAAAAAAATTTAGTATGAGTAAGATTGATTCTTGGCCACTCCAGATATCAGCTCTTTAAGTTACCAGTTATTTTTACTTTTATGAAGTCTTTCTCTACAACTGAGCTGTTTTTAATTACATTGGATTACAGGTACTTGTAGTTTCTTGGACGCACCTCTTTTTTACAGCGAAGGTGTTTTTGGGGGGATATCACTACTTTTTGTCAGTTATGTAAATTGACAAACTCAATGGTCAAGCCATGTGTGTGTGTGTGTGTGTGTGTGTGTGTGTGTGTGTGTGATGAATTCTGCCTTGTAGAGGTGTTGTGGCCAAACACAAATCTGCTGATTAGTGGTGAGCATATAACATACAATCCGATAGTAGCTGTTAATTTTTAAAATTAGGACAAGGCCCAGTGGAAATTACTGCAAATTACCGGTAAAGCCAAGTAATGGCTACAATTAGGGTTATCAAAGATGTGTGTAAAGCACTTATTTGCAAAGCATGTTTTTCTAGATGATCTTAGGTAATGCCACCATCCTGAAATGGCAACTCTGAGGTTGCATCTGGGATCTGGGAGTGTTTTCAAACAGAGGTGTAAGAATTCAACTGTATTGTTTGATGACTGTTATATTAGAGTATTTTTATTGCCTGTCTGTTCTATTAGAGTATATCAATCATTCTGTGCTTATCAATGAATAAAACCTGCTATGGCCACTGACATAGGGGCTGTAGTGTTCCAAGGACAACTTATCAACTTGGTTTGCTACTTGCAACACAACATGCTTTTCTGAGGGTTGTGAAAGAAACCACAAACATTAACTATTATTTTTATTTCACTACATACAGGCACACGCTTACATTCTATACAAGCACAAGGCAAACACAAAATGTGCAATACTATAAAGATGTGCATATAATGTTCATACAGGCACATATGCCACATAGCTATTGGTCGTACTTGATGTAAATAAGTTCATATCACATCTCTTGAAATACTCTTATAGGTGAGCTGGTAGTGCCCTTACTAGGTGTTAAAAAAATTCTTGTAGTGCTCCAAACAGAGGTACTAAGGAGTGAAGGATTTTCACTGACATCACAATAATTATTCAATGTTGTAGTATAAATGTACTGTATCACCATTGTTATGTTAATGTGCATGATTTACTCACAATATTTTGAGTAATTGTATTGGTGTATTGGTAGACTGCACTGGTATGAGGCAGAAGAGACAACTATTAGAAGGGAGGATAGGTGTATGTAGTGCAGATGTTTAGTGATGTTGGGGGGCCTGAGGATATGTGGACATACACATTAGTGTGCTTTTCACATACAGAGTATGCCAACTATGGGGACCTGCTGGGATGCATATGCCACACAGGATAGTTGTGAAAATTTATCCCTTTGAATTAAATCGGAGTTTCAGAAATTCAGCTTTAATATTTGGTTAATTGTTGGTAAAATGGCGATTGCTCTATTAGTGTATCTATATGTAGGTTTTTTAATAAGCACCCGTACAGGATACAGGATTTGGTTAACTGTATGGACGATTTTTAAGGTAAAATATTTGGCATAGCCATTCTTCCATATGCAAGAGCATAGCTACTTAAAACCAGTGACGTAGCCAAGGGTGGGCCTGGGTCGGCACATGCCCACCCAAATTTCCCTAAGAGAGCGGTGCCTGCTTGCTTTTGTTATTACGAACAAGGGATATGTTTGGTAGTGCACTGTAAATCAGCTCCGATGATTACATCACGTTATCCAAATAGTTTTGGTGCACACACAGAGCCACTTGATCCGAATTTTAGGCGGGAAAGCCGGGGAAGAAGGAGGAATCAAGTCTATTTTTCACATCTGGAACATTGAATTGCGAGCAACAGCACAGCTATTCTTTAGTTGGCGGGGTGAAGTGACCTAAAGTGATAGACGAAAAGCAGTGTTAAGTGGGTTGGAGGTGAAAAATTGCAATTCGTGGGTGAATTAAGCAGTGCGATTATCTCAAGAGTCAGGCTGGAGTACAAAGAGTTGTGTACAAATACAAATGAGTTAAGACAAGGAGGTGTAATAAATTAGTTTCAATTCTTGCTTCTAAATCATTCATGCAGTAACATTAGACTAGTGAAATAAGCTGCAGGTATAACAGCGTAGCGTATTATTAGCTATAGCTAGATACATTTATAAACTTTATGATTATGATTATGATTATGATTATGATTACTGAAAACACAGTTACAAACTGATATGTTCAGGTAAGGAAAAAACATTACAAATCACATAGATGAGAGTCAGTTATAATTTATCTAAAAATACTTGTAGAGATTGGGATTCTATTGTGTCAGTTGGTAAATTGTTCCAATCGCGGATAGATTTGGGGTAATAGCTGAATTTATAATGATCTGTTCTAGCAAACGGAATCTCAAAATGGAAGGGGTGGTGGTGGCGGGTGGGATATGTGGTGTTGGTGAAATAATTTGGGACTGTTAAGACTGATGAGGAGTAAACAATGTTGTAGAATACTTTTAATCTAGTCACGTATCGTCGGTGTTGAAGTGATGGCCATTGTAGATCTGCTAACATAGATGTAACACTACTGTTATATCGGTAGTCTGACTTGACCCAACGAGCAGCACGTCGTTGTACCATTTCTATACTTTGTATCTCCTTCTGCAAGTAGGGGTCCCATACTGCCGATCCATACTCCAACAGTGGTCTCACTATACTGGTGTAGGCTAAACATTTAGTTTCTGCAGAACATCTATAAAGGTTACGTTTAACAAAGTTTAGCATCCTTGTTGCTTTAGAGATAACTTGATTGATATGAGGTGTAAATGACATTTTTGAGTCTAAGAGAATTCCTAAATAAGGGTGTTGGGTAACTCGCTGCAAAAAGTAATTTCTGATAGTATAGTTGAAAGTAGAGGAGGGTGTTAGTCTACTACAGGTAAGTACCACACACTTGGGAGTGTTTAATTCCATTAACCAAGTTTCAGTCCACTTTAATATAATGTTGAGGTCATGTTGTAATAATAATTGATCTTGCTGACTATTGATAGTTCGATATAATATGCAATCATCTGCAAAAAGTTTCAAATGGGATGAGATTCCACACTTGATGTCATTAATGTAGAGCAAAAACATCAATGGGCCAAGAACAGTTCCTTGGGGAACACCTGACTGAACTTGCACAAAATTTGAATCATGTCCATTCACAACAACACGCTGTGTTCGCTGAGTCAGCCAAATCTTTATCCAGTCATAAGTTGTACCTTGAATCCCATAGTGAGAAAGCTTGTTTAAGAGTCTACAATGCGGAACTGTATCAAATGCTTTCCTAAAGTCAATGAAAATCATGTCTACTTGGGAAGTATTATCCATGGCCAATTGTACGTCTTCAACAACAGATATGAGCTGAGCCTCACATGAATGACCTGTTCTAAAACCAAATTGCTCGTCAATTAATATGTTGTTGGTGTTGAGGTGCTCTGCAATGTGGTGATACATAATATGTTCTAATATCTTGCAACAAACTGAAATTAGTGAAATTGGCCGGTAATTGTTGGTGTTGCTTCTATCCCCCTTTTTAAACACAGGTGTTATGTTGGCTTTTAGCCAATCATTTGGTATATGTCTAGATGTTAAGGACTGGATAAAGATAACAGTTAGAATTGGAGCAATCTCTTTTGCACAAAATTTTAGAATCCTGGTAGGGATGTTGTCAGGACCAGATGCCTTACATGGATCTAGAGTTTGGAGGAGGTTTTGTACACCATCACATGAAACTGCAATATCTGGAATTATAGGATGTGGAGTGTCGTCGCAGTTTGGTATGTCAGTGGTATTCTCTTGAGTAAATACAGACTGAAATTTGTTGTTTAGAACAGTAGCTTTTTCTTTAGAGCTGTTGATAGTATTACCATTTTCATTTAAAGGAGGTATACCATGTTGGTCTTTACGAATATTCTTTATGTATTTCCAGAAATTCTTGTGATTTGTCTTTTCATTTTCGTTGAATAGGTTAGTTTGATATTTGGTGTGAGCATTTCTAATACAGTTTGTGATTTTATTTCTTAGAATACGGTAGTCATTCCAAGCCTTTTCAGTTTGAAGAGATTTAGCTTTGCGATATAAACGAGTTCGACGGTTCATTAATCTTTTTATAGAAGGGGTAATCCATGGGAGGTTGTTTCTAGATTGTGGTGGTTTTTGAGGGATATGTGAAGTAATTGCATTGTTTATAGCTTGTTTAAAGTTGTTCCAATTACTTTCAACATCGTTGGAGTAGGGATTGCTTGAAAGAAATTGCAGCTGGAAGTCTAATATATCTGATTTAACACCCTCCATATTTCCTTTGTGGTACAGATAGATGGGATAGTCTATTTTATCAGACAGAGGTTTATTTGGTAATTCAAAGCAATAGAGAATTGCATCATGGTCAGAAATTCCTGGAGTTATTTCTACATTTGATATGAGACTGGGATGAGAACACAATATCAAGTCCAGTATATTGTTACCTCGAGTAGGTACACTAATAAGTTGTTCTAGACCATGATCATTGATAGTATCTACAAAAAGTTTGTTAGTGTCAGTGCCATATGTTGGGCTGGGATTGATGTGGGCATAGCCATCCTGCCATGAGATGTCTGGGAAATTGAAATCACCACCAACTAGCAAACATGGAGAGTTTTCAGGATCTTCAGTGTGCAGTTGTGATAAACAATTCTTTAAACTTATAATTGAACTACAAGAGTTATAAGGGGGCCGGTAAAGAGAGCATATATGCAATGGCTTTTGGTTATGAATGTGGAGTTTCCCCCAAATCATTTCGGCATCAGACTCACAAGAAGTAAGAGTTGTTACTTCAGACAATTGTAAGGAGTTTTTAAACCCGATAAATACACCACCACCACCAAGAGATCTATCTTTTCTAATAATTTTGTATGTATTTGGCAAAATCTCAGCAGATAAAAAAGGACTCATCAATGTGGGATTCACACCCAAGAATAATGTCTATATTGTGATGTAATAGGATACTAGCAAGTTGATTTCTTTTACATAAACTTCGTAGGCTACGACAATTAATGTTCAATAATTTGAGAAAATGAGTTTCATTAGTATGGTTGATAAAAGGGTCCACAGTGCGGAGGTGGGTGTTCAAGTCTCCGACCTCCGCACTATCTTCCCGTTTTTTATTCGATACTGGTTACCATTTTTGTTTTTCTCAGCTAGTTGGGACCTTAAAGTTTTATTCAACTCTTGTTCCTTAGGTGTGAGATCTGGAGTAATATAGATTCTTCTGACATCCTCAGGGTCATCTGATTTTCTAAGCTTTGTGCAGCTGCGAAGGACAGCAGCTTTTTCTTGACTAGAATTGAAAGTGATTTTGAGCAGTCTAGGTTTTTCTCTCTTTTTACCAATTCTTATTGCCTGGGTAATTGTTGTTGGAACACTAAGATATTTATCAACAATGGATGATGTTTTTGAAATGTCATGAGACTTTCTGTTGGAAGGGTCTGGATCATCACATTCTGGTAAATTGTGGACTATAACATTTAGCTTACGCTTTTCTTTCTCTCTTTCTTCATTTATCAATGATGTGACAGTGGAAGCAATATCATTCGAGGTATCATTCATGACAATATCAGTATTAGACTCTGGAGTTGAAATAGTTCGGACTGTGTCTTTCTTAGAAGCATTGGCTGGAGGAGGACTGCCTGTAAGTTGGTCTAACTTTTCACTAAGAGACTTTACTATATTTCTGAGCTCTTTTAATTCACAATTTTGCATTGATAACAGACAATATGGACACATGTACTTATCATCGGACTCACAGATTTTCTCAAACGCTTGGCTGGTTAGACCAGAACATTTTCGATGAATCCACGATTGACATTGACCTTCGCAAAAGACAGCATCTTGACCTTCTTCTCCTTCCAAAATAACTTCTTGACAAATAGTACAATAAGTCTCTGCTTCAGTATCTTTGTGTTTTTTCTCCGTTTTGTTCAATGGCGAAGAGTCAAGAGGTCGTCCGCGCTTAGGCAATCTATTCCTCGTCTGAGACATCTGTAAAACCAAAGTCTAAGTGTTCAATGGCGTCTGTTCGTTAATGGACGGCAAATTCTGATAATAATTGACTGAAGAATACAAGAGAGCAAAAAAGTCACTAACAACTCGCATCACGTGCGATTATTCTGGTTATTGTTGTACAAGTTTATTGTCTGCGTCCCGCGTTTCTGCGTTACTGTCCGCGCGACTCACTACCGTGAGTCTTGATGTATGTTGTGACCTGTGCACTATACTCTAGTAGAGGCCTGCACAGTATTACCAATAATAATAATACTAATAATAATAATAACATTATTATTAAGTTTAATACGCAAAACCTCCATTAAGTAGTATGACGCATATATCTTATATCTTACAAAATTATTCATGAGTTTCTGATCAAGTTCATCACAATACTTGCTTGAGACACTGCATCGCTAAAATCTGTTCTGTAGCTACTTTGATCTTGATATTATATGGCTTGATATGATGGACTTGGTCTAAATTAGGAAGCTTCTCTTAGAACTATTTTACCATTCTTAATCCATTACAATATATCCTGCTTATTGAGCTCACTTAGCCTGGCACGTAGTTGTTTGTTAAGTATTTGCTCTTGTGGGGCACGTAGTTGTTTGTTCCGTATTTGCTCTTGTGGGGTCAAGTAAGATGTTATAAATACTTTAGTGACATGAGTCGGGTGCTCCTTCTTACGCAAGTTCAACCTGTTGCGGAGAATTTTAAACTTTCCTCTCTTGTTGACAAAGTAACTTTCGTGAGTCTGGGCCTTCCAGTCTGTTTACCAATCCGTGTTACATTACTGATGTGAGCATTAACTCAAATGTATTTATTAATCAAGGATGTGACATTCTGAGTATCGTCGTTCTTCCGAATACTGGCTTCCGTTGATGTGGATTCTGGAAGGTTGTGCGCAATCAAATTCAGTTTCCGTTTCTCCCATTCCTTTTCTTCAGATATGATCGCTGCAGTCATTGATGCTATTGATTCAACAGTTACTTCCTTGCTATGAAACACTTGTTCAGATGGCTCAGTGTTTTCTACTACCATAGCGGTATCAGGCTTTTGTTCACTGTAACTAACTAAATTATTTACTTTCTCTGTCAAGTCCCCAAATCTGTTTAATAGATCCATTTGCAGAGTTCAGCTTAGTTTCTATTACATCACAAACTTCCTTAGTGTTGTCATAAGCCATTAAGGCGTTGGGCAATTTGTAAAAACAATGAGAACAGAAAATACAATATTGTTAGGTAAATCAGAAAGAGCGCCATATTTCCTAACACTTAAATTAATGCAAACTCTGTGCTGCCACTTTCTGCACCAAACGCACTCAAAAGCATCACCAGTTATTAACTTGTTACAGGTGATACACGTGTCGCTCTCCTCTTTATCCAATGAGAACGCTGGTGAAGTCGAATTTCCACTAGACGGCTTGACTCCCCTGATTTTTATCATGGTGAATAGTTTCTCTATATATTACAATGAGCAACAATATTTGTACGCCTGTAGAACTAAGAGAAAGGGCGTTTCAGCGGAGACAAATATTCAGTACTCCAACTCCCGTGTCTCACGTGATATCATTGATGTAGGAAAACACTTTACGTGCTTGCTCCAAATGTTTAGGCTTCACCACCAACCACGTCTTCTTAGCATTGGGGTAATAGCCATAGAGTGGTCCCAACTGAGAAAGTTGATCCCACCAAATGCGAAGGCCATGAAATGCGCCACATGCACTGGCATCATCGACATACCAGGCTTGCTTAACCATGTCAGGTAGTCTCTGGATAAGTGGTATAATAGCCAGCGCATAAAAAGGCATGGCTAGAGGATCTCTCTGAGTGGTTCCTTCATTAGAGTAAAGAATATCCCCATTGATATATGTGACGGATCTGCGAAAACCCGACATAATGGCGTATTATCAAATTCTTTAGGCTGTTGATATTTAGCCGGTCACCGATTTTTTCTAAGTTCTAAAAACGTGATACCAAAAGGTTCAAGAAACGAAGAAAAAAGTTTGGAGCAGCCGGTGTCACAGTGATATATGTTTCCCCGGGTAACGTGTTTCCCGCACACATATCCCTAGGGATCCGTGTTTCCCCGCACACATATCACTAACTCGCTAGCGACCTACAAGTCACAGTGATATGTGTTTCCCCGGTAATATGTTTCCCCTTTATAAAGTCATGTGCAACGTACGTAGTGTTATAGCATATAGGCGCGCATGCATTTTTAATAATCATAGCTAGCCATACCTATAGCTACAACTAATACTATAATTATACATGTTGATGGAGGAAACCAAGCCATTCACTGGCATTCAACTATAACTGCTAAACTGTGCTGCGATTTGGCTATGTAGCTATAGCATCAGTTTAATAAAACAGTAGCTACAAGTACATGTATACAATAAAATACTATATCTCTATAGCTAAATAGAGTAAATCATGTGATTGTAGCTATGTATAACTAATCAATGTAGCTACAGCTTTGGCATGCAGTCAGTCATTATCTACCCCCTTGCCGGTTCTATCTGGGGTTCCCCAAGGGAGTATTTTGGGACCCCTACTCTTCAGTTATTTACATGGATGATTTACCATCTTGTGTTACAATCAGTAAAATTTTACTATTCATTGACGACACCAAGATTTATAATACTGTTTGTAGTCCTGGATATATTTCACTGTTTCAAAATGATTTAGACTCAGCAACTTTGTGGAGTACGAGATATAATATGTTCTTTAATCCAAAAAAGAGTGTTCACCTATATATTTATGCAAAAGTCAGCACTAATTACAAAATAGCTGACACACAGGTTTTAACAAATAGTTCACATAAAAATCTCAGTATTATATAATATCATCAGACCTATCTTGGGATCAACACTACAAAAACATAATCCCTAAGACCTACAGAATGCTAGGACCGCTCCATCACAGCTTTAGCAAGCATCAAACAGTGACAGCCAAGAGAACTTTGTATATTTCCTTAGTGAGATCGCAAGTTATATACTGTTCAGTGATTTGGAAACCTAACCATATCAAGCAGGGGTGGATCTGGGGGGGGGGGGCTTTGGGGGCTGAAGCCCCCTTCATATTTTTACTTGATCAATATGGTGCTGAGAATTATAATGAAATTTTTTATTAGCATAATTATATGATCACTAATAATACAAATACTCATAAAACCACATTATAAACATCTTTCCAAGGTATTATCAGTTGATTTATGCTAAAGTTTATGTAACAAGGACCTGGATCAGCATTGGAGGTGTACAAGATCGAGATACTCTAATAGAGCAGTCAGCTAACTACTCTAATAGAACATTCACTGGAAACATGTAGTTGGTTCTGTTATGAAATTTTTCCAAATCTGCCTGCACCTATACATACAATGAAGTGCATTGGTCTGTTTAAAGGGCTTCATTCATCCAGTTGTGTAGTTAATATGTATGGCAATACTTAATTCAGGTACACAATTTCCATTGAAAATGCTTTCAGATTCAATCTTGCATTGTTCAAATTTCAAAATTTTCCATTTTCAACATTATTATTCTAACATGCACCTATTCAGTGTTGTGCAATTGTGAGAGGGGTGCATCATGTACTTGGTTGTCTGTACCTACCCAAACTTTTCCATTAGCAAAATGCTTCAGATAGCCATACCTATAATCTAAAGGCAGTATATAATCTACAGGCAGAAACATTATGAATTTTAATGTCTCAAAATTGCAGTATTTTAGTATCTATTTTTCAAAATTTCCTGGGGGGGGCATGCCGCCAGACCCCCTAGTTCCAGCATGCTTTGCATGCTGGGAAGTGTGCTTTGCACACCTCTACCCAAGAGATTAGTTACCTTGAGTTAGCCCCCCCCCCTTTATAAATCCTAGATTCGCCCCTGTCAAGGACATCACACTTATTGAGCAGGTCCAGAGAAGAGCAATAAAGTTTATTTTAAATGACTATAGTTCTGATTATTAGTATAGCTAGCTAGTATAATTATTGTATTAGCTTGTATAGTAGCTATATACATGTAATATGCATGGGTGTCTATTAGCTAGATAGCAATATATCTACTGAATGGTTGAATCGCGTACTGTTTGCAACTAGCCATAGGACCTTGGAGTCACTGCACGATGGCTATATCTTAGTAGGAAACACGGATCTCTGGTGATATATGTGCGGGAAAACACAGATCCCTAGGGATATGTGTGTGCAGTGAAATATTAAAAAATCGCTATGGGAAGCACATATCACTAACAGCTTTTGGTGGGAAACACGGATCCCTAGTGATATGTGTGCGGGGAAACACGGATCCCTAGGGATATGTGTGCGGGAAACACGTTACCCGGGGAAACATAAATCACTGTGACACCGGGAATCGAACCCAGGTACCCAGGTTTGATAAGCCGACGCTCAACTAGTGTGTTTGATACTAGAGTTATGGGGACGTTTATACAACAATGACCGGCTAAATAAATATCAAAACCGTAACCGGTGACCGGCTAAATATCCACTTCGAATTCTTTATTATTGAATATCTGTAATCTACTTAGCCAAGTGTATGCTCTATCCAAGTTTCAGCCTCATATGGCAACAACTTTTGGAGTTACAGCCCTACAAAGTAGCAACAGCAGAAAGATCGATTTGTACAGCAAGTGCTGGGAAATAAATTACATTCGCTTACAAAAAACGACTGTAACTTTCAAATACAATGCAGTAGAGTTTCAACTTGCACCGTTGTGTTCGCCATGAATAGGGGAGTACATTACTGGGTTAATTTTTCTTCTATTACCATTCTTCACTGCATACAGAGACGAAATCAGTGAAGAACCGATAGATCACAATATGTCATACTGGATAACCAAAAGAGCCATCCTACCCCAGTATTATCGGTAGTTCCTCAAGGCACAGTGCTAGCCCCACTTCTCTTTCTATTGTATATAAATGATTTACCTTCTCGAGTACGCTCTAAAGTAAAGTTGTATGCCGATGATGTATTACTCTACTCCTACATTAAATCTGAATCTGATTGTCATGAATTACAAGAAGACCTAGATGCTCTCGCACAATGGGCACGTCTTTGGCAGATGGAGTTTAACCCCAGCAAATGTGAATTCTTGAGAGTTACCAATAAGAAAAACCCCATTGTCTTTAATTACTGCATTGAAGCTGTACCTATTGCCCAAGTTGCTCATACCAAATACCTTGGCGTAACGATTTCAAGCAACCTTTCATGGAATGAACATGTCCAAAGGATTACCAACAAGGCCAAACAAGTAAACAACTTTTTGTATCGTAATTTACGCGAATGTCCTACTCACATTAAATGTAATTGTTTCAAGATTATGGTTCGTCCAATCATTGAATATGCTGCGTCTGCTTGGGATCCCCACACCTTGTTGAATATAAACAAGCTAGAATCAATCCAGAGAACTGCTGCTAGATTTTGCTTTAATGACTTTTCAAGATATTCAAGTATTACTAACATGTTGTCTTCTCTTAATCTACCATTGTTACAGGCAAGAAGAACCCAAGCTAAATTAAGTACTTTTTACAAAATAATTAACGGATATTTGATTGTGCCTACAGATGATCTTACCCCTAAACTTTCAAGTTTAAGGAGTGGCTACTATCACCAACCAATGACTCTAATTGATGCATACAAATTTTCCTTTTTCCCATCAACCATCAAATTATGGAACCAACTCCCTGCTAATGTAATTAATTCCTCTACCCCTAATGAGTTTTGTAATAACTTAAGTAACTTTTATGATCACACCTGTGCGTTATAATCTTTTGATTGCTGCACAGTAATAAATATAATAAATATAATAAGAAAAATCGATCGAGTACGATCGTTTCGATGTGACGTAAACAAACGACCATAACTTACATATCCTTTAGTCTACTGCAACGAAACAAAGAGTCATTTTGAGTAGGCGAATAAGATGATATCCAAGTTTTTATCATAGGAACCTTCATTCACAAAGAACAAAGCGTTTTAAAAAATTTACGAACTTTATGGGATTTGGTAAACCTTGAAAGGGACGGGGACAACAGGGGTAAAACCAGGACGGGGAGAATAAGGGCAAAACCGGAACGGGGATAGAGACGAGGACGGGGACGGCCAACCAGAGTAAAACCAGGACGGGAACATCCAAGGGTATAGCTAGGTACAACTGACACAAGGGCTCATCTACTGTGTACAGCTATGACCAGAGCTTCATGAATTAGCTAGCTAGTTATGTGTTTTTAGAGTATCGTGTATAGTGATCATAAGCGATTTTCTCTGAAGGGATTGAATCTTGGATTGGCCTGATATAAAAATGTATTATTATTATTATTATTGTTAATTAGCAAAGCCCACTAGGGGCAACACGCTAATGAGCATTACAATCACGCATTATCAAGACTCACGGTAGTGAGTCGCGCGGCCAAGAAACTACAAAGCGCACGCCCAATTAAAAGACGCGCGGCCACTACTGTGAGTTATTTACGTGTAGGGCCGGTTTCTCAATATTAGTCCTAAATTACGCAACATCTCTCAATAGATTTGTATTGCGTTACGTGATAAAAAATCTTTAGGAGTCGTTATAGTAGTTTTCTTGCGACCTCGCTAAAATAAAAAAGTAACCATCGCAAAATAAAAAAATAGGCGTATTTCACTTTATTTCTCTACCTTATGTTACAACTACTGTCACGTTATACCAGTCAACCAGTCAACATAGCTGTGTTTGTATAGTCCATCTAGCACTGACATTATCCAATCCTGGTTTGCCTATACGCGTATTTACTTCAATCAACCTCTAATCCCTACAATAACTTTTAAAGACACGACGTGGACACAAACTCTAATGCCTGATAAACAAGTTGTGACAGCGTGCTGAACCGTAAGTTCCCTAAGGATGGCGTTTTAAGCAGAAATCTTTTAAATTCCATTTAGTACCACACCCCATGCGAGCGTTTATAAATCGCCAGTTGTCTTATATGGTTTGAAGAACAAAATCACTAGCGAAGGTGCTTTAAGCATACTCTTCAATTCTCTATTTACATGTAATTTTTAATAGATTAACCACAAAGGCCGATAAGGTGAATACAAAAGGTAACAAGCCTTTAGGGGTTACCACTTCTATGTAGTGTGTACCATGTAGCTTGTGTTGTGGCTTTCATTAAGTATTATGCACACACAAATGGTGCAACAAATTTTGTAATGGATTACTCGAATGTGGTTGGTGGTGTTGTGGCTCGAATGTGGCTCGTGGTTTGCCAGTGACCATGTATGAGTTGAGGTTGGTCCACACAACTTACACAATATTCAAATTTCATGATGGCCATGATAATTTCTTGCCATATGGTAAACATACAACAATGTGTAACAACGTTAATTAACATCACATCAAGACTTGACTAAAAATAGTTCCAACAATAGTGATGATTTCTTGTATGTCAGCATGACGATACTGAGACCTGTAAAAGAATAAGCAGGCACTGAAGTTAACCTTAAATTAAACACTCATGCAACTGACCTGGAACATCGGTCGCAACACCAAAAACACTTGTTTCGATATCTGATGACACAATCCAGCAGGCACTGAATTAAAAGAGAATGTACAAAAAATCAATATGCCGGACTGTGTCAATAATAGCATGGATAATCGAAATGAACAAAAATTATATCCCAGGCTAAGTGAATGAATAACATAACTGTTGGGTAAGCATGTTAAACCAGAACATTAGGACATTAGTCAAACCAGAACATTAGGACATTAGTCAAACAAAAGTACGCTATCACAACTTGGTCATAATACAATGTTTGTACCACCGGACTTCACACTGGTTGCCCAAAAATTGTGCCATTCCGGGACAACAGCATAATATTATGAAACAAATAGTTACTACAACACAGAAGGCTTACTGTTGCACTGTCTACACTGATATACCATAATTTAAAAACATAACAGGTGGGCATTAAATACAATACACTTAATATCTGGGTACTAGGAAAAATCACTAACATCACAACATGTAAACTGACCTGGAAATTAACACCCTTGATGCCACTACAGTCTACACTGGATACTTGTTTGAACCCATCAACACTATGCCTGATACATCTGAGTAGACTGACCTGTAAATTCACATCACTAGTATACAGTGATAATTGATAACTGCAAAAACAACAATTGCAATAATACAATTCTTCTGTACGTCAACTGACCTGAAATTCATGACACTCAATACCGAGACCTGTAAAAGAATAAGCAGGCACTGAAGTCAACCTTAAATTAAACACACACGCAAACTGACCTGGAACATCGGTCGCAACACCAAAGACATCTGTTTCGATATCTGATGAAACAATCCAGCAGGCACTGAATTAAAAAGAGAATGTGCAAAAAATCTATATGCCAGGCTGTACCAATAAAGGATGGATAATCAAAATGAACTAAAAATATATATATCCCATATGCAGGTTAAGTGAGTAACATAACTGTTGGGTAAGCATGTAAACCAGAACATTAGGTCACTGGTCAAACAAAAGTACGCTATCACAAACTGGTCACTGATAATTGATAACTACAAAAACAACAATTGCAATAATACAATTCCTCTGAACGTTAACTGACCTGAAATTCATGACACCTGTATCTTTGTTCTTGCATGGTCTCAACTTACATATGTACCATGATCACATTCAACTGCTAGTGGATAAACCAGTATGACCAGATGGCCTGCAAAAACCAACATGCAGGTGTTAAATACAATACACATACCTAAAGCCTGGAATATGAAAAATATTATATAAGCATTATTCCACACGGATATAGTAATAGATTATAGGATGTTGTGGAACTTGCCTAAACATGTAAACTGGACAACTGCATAATCTGGACACTTGGAATTGTCCAATACCTGATGAACCACAAGTAGGTACTAATGACATTCACTTCAACATTTTATCCCAGCTGGGTGAATCTGTTGTAACTGAGTAAAAAGGTGTTTATTTTCCACCTGCAACCAAAGTTCTACAGTTCTGTGGTTGGGTGTACATAAACTGACCTGGAAAATCAGTATGCCATAGGGGTATGGAAATGGTTCCTTTCCTTCTGTTGTGACATTACTTACAGCTGACTGGTAAATGATCATCGATGTCCCCATGGACCCCAACAATGAGTATACCAATAACTTCACAAGTTGGAATGAATTTCCTTTCAACATCTGGTGGAATGAATTTCCTTTCAACATCTGGTGGACAGGTCCAAAAACCCTATCGCACAAACACGGTGAATCAGTGTGTGGCGATGTGACACGTTGCACAAACTTCACTCCTCGTTTCGTTAGCATTCAAGACCGGCATATATCATAGAGTCCCTCAGTATTCTTGACTCTTACTTTTTCAAGCGTTGCTCAAGCGATGTAGTTTCTCACGAGGGGCTCGAGTTTCTCAGTAAAGTCGAGCCGATTAAAGTACGCCTCACCATGCAGTTACATTCTTAAACCATTCAATTTAAAACCACGTATCATGAGAGTCCTCTTAAGGTAATTAGGGACTTTCCACGAGATTTCCCCTAAATAGATCACGTGTTAGTTGTCAATCTGGTGGATTCTGGTGGTATACATGGTTCAAAAATGCGGTAAGTGTAGTATAAGCTGTCAATGAATAATTGTTTGTGTACTGCTAAACTAAGTTATTTTTGTGTGATAAGCATGCTTGAGGAAGGGTCTGGGGGACGAGACTAATGTTTTGACAGCAGTTGATAGACAGCAGTTGATGATGGCCAGGCAAAGAACTGCGAGAAGAACTACTATGATAGTATGATAGTAGGGAAAAATTCCCACCCCTATAGCTCTGCCCAGGGGCATTAACTAACATTATCTACAGCTACTGTATTATGTTGCTGATATGTACATTCAGGCCAAGGATAAAGGTGAAACTGGTAGTAAGGCTCAATCCTATTATTCTGCTGAACAGGCAAGGGAGTCTGGGACTCTGGGGACATGTTCCCTCAGGAAAGTACAAGTACTACAACTTCTTGTTTTAATTGCTTCATCAAGTATAAAAATTTCAGCCAAAAGGTGATGATTGAGCTCTGGTCTTATGCACTGGTTGGAGTGGTTGTATCGATACTGCACTGTGACATCCTTGAGGGGTTAGTGCTGGCATTGTCCATGGCAATACTATTCCATCTCCCCGAGTCTTGATGATTGAGTCCTCCATTCCTTTCTCTGCTGCTCCAATCCTGAAGTTGTGACCACAGTCAAAAGGCGACGATCAAGGCTCTGGTCTTGCATCTATACTGTACTGCAACACCCTTGAGGGGTTAGTACTGGAATTGTCCATCGCAATACTGTTCCATCTCCCATATACAAGTCTTGATGGTTGAGTCCTCTATTCCTTTCTCTGCTGCTCTAATCCTGAAGTTGTGACCAAAATATTAAAAAATGGTTATAACATGATAAATGATTATGATGATAACAATTACAAATGTATTTATAGCTGTGTGGCAACTGTGAACTAATTAGGCACTTGCAAGTTTAATTAGGTGTCTGAAGCATTTAACATGCACAGATATGAGATATATTCATCACGTACAGGCAGTAAAGATAAATTTACTCTAATAGAACAGTCATACTACACCGTACATTCATACTTCCGAATTTACGGTGTTATGAAACAATCATTATTATGTATGGATTTTACTGACTCTCCAAGATAATATTCTGCATTAATGTTAATTGCTCATTTCCAAAAAAATTACCTTTTAATCCAAATGTAGAGTCTATCACTGACAAAAATGAGTGATATCCACCCCAAAAACACCTTCGCTGTAAAAAAGGCGTGCCCAAGAAACTACAAGTACCTGGAACCAAATGTAAAAAAACAAAAAGAAAAATCAGCTTAGCTGAAGTGAAAGTAACTGGTAACTTAAAGAGCTGATATCTGAAGCGGCCAAGAATACAATTACTAAAGTATAATCCATGCAAGAACACCTTGGCTATAAAACAGGTGTATACATGAAAGTAACTGGCAACTGAAATGGCTGATATCTGAAGCGGCCAAGAATGAATGGTTATATACAACTAATTCAAAAATTTAACACTGAACCTTTATAATTCGGCTGTGTTCTATATTCACTCTTGCTGCATCGTAAAGTAATTTCTTTTAACTCTAATTGGCTGGTAATTTGGCCGCCTTTTTTAATAGTCAGTATAATAGAGCAAAAAAAGGCGGCCAAATTACCAGCCAATTAGAGTTAAAAGAAATTACTTTACGATGCAGCAAGAGTGAATATAGAACACAGCCGAATTATAAAGGTTCAGTGTTAAATTTTTGAATTAGTTGTATATGACCATTCATTCTTGGCCGCTTCAGATATCAGCCATTTCAGTTGCCAGTTACTTTCATGTATACACCTATTTTATAGCCAAGGTGTTCTTGCATGGATTAAACTTTAGTAATTGTATTCTTGGCCGCTTCAGACATCAGCTCTTTAAGTTACCAGTTACTTTTCACTTCAGCTAAGCTGATTTTTCTTTTTGCTTTTTTACATTGGGTTCCAGGTACTTGTAGTTTCTTGGGCGCGCCTTTTTTACAGCGAAGGTGTTTTTGGGATGGTATTATATTACTTACAGCGTTCTTAAATGTTTCAAGATCTATTGTGACGATGTTAGGAATTTGAAGGGAGTATGGCTAAGCAAAAAAGTAGCAAGTAGCTTTGAAGTAATTTAACCTTTAATAAACTGCCATATAATGTTTGAGAGATTTTGACGTCCTTAGCTAGTGCATGGCTTAGCTAAGCAAGTAGTTTTCTCGGGTAACCTTTGAACTGCCGTATAAGGTTAGAGAGATTTTGACTCCTCAACTAGCTATATAAACCCAGACCTCACACTAAGACACTCTTGAGCGGTTTTTCAAATGGATTGTGAAGTGGAAGTTTAAATCATTTCGCGCTCAGATTGTAATTACTTTGTGCATACATGCTCCCTGAGAGGCCTGCACAGTATTAAAAATTTACTTTCTAGCGATTTGAATGTAGCTCTGGGCTATAGTCAAGTTGTAGATTACTTGGAGAATGCTGACACAACGTATAAGGAGTACATCAACAGTTTGGATGCTAATCCTCCCATCCAACCTAAAGGAGGGACAGTGTTTCTAATTATGATCTAGGCTTAGATGAAGCACATGCAGAAGGAAGTCCAGAAAAAGAAGTTGAGGCAATTGGAATTATTTAGCTAAAAGTACATGCTGAAAATTAGTCTACTCATGCGTGCTTGTATACTACATGCTGATACTATAGGTAGTTATGCAATTTAATTGGCATATGTGAATCAGCACTTCATTTATCCAGCATCAAAAGAATCAGCACATCAATATGCAGCAGCAATAAATTTACAAAATCAGTGTTTTTTATACTAGTAATTGTTTATTGTTTCTATAAGGTTTCAATTACATCAGGGTTGCATCATCACGCATCATCACCAGTTACTTATTACAGTCCCAGTTCTCAGCTACTTTACATCATCTCCTCGCCGGTATAAGCTCGACCCGAGCTTCTGCACTAGGCTTCTTTCGACTTCTTAGAAAATATCGGTGCTCATCATTGGTTGTATCTGTTGATGTGACTTCCTTAACTTGGGAAGCACTTGTTGGTGGAACTTCTGCTGGATTAGTTGGACTAGTCTGTGATGGCTCTGGTAATGACTCTGCTGGAAAAGTTCCTGTGGCTGTTGGCTCTGGTAGTGACTCTCTGTCCATGATCTTTGGTCCGGGTGTTGATTGATGTTTCATTTCAGCGTCCAGGTTCTCCAATTGCTTCAGCACTTTCTTTGGTGGTCTACCAGGTTTTGATCGCTTGTTCCCATACCAGAAGAAGCCTGTTGGTAAGGATGGAGGACAAGGTTGTACTCTGGATTGATGGACTTGAATGGCCGGATCATCAGGGAAATAAATCTTGGTCACTACAACATCTGGGTCATCTTGGGACACTATCCGGTATGGTCCATGCCAAGGCTGAGAGAGTTTCCTGTTTTTTCCAGTCTCATCTTGAGAAAAGTAGATTAATACCCAATCTCCAACTTTGGATTTAGATGGTTTAGCTGATTTGTCATATTGGGTCTTGTACCGCTTCTGAGAGATCTTGTTAGCTTCTTTAGCTAAGTTCCTAGCAGTTGATAGGGACAGTACCATCTGTTCCCGATAATCATTCAGATTGGTAGCCTTCAGTGATCTGGTTGGCAGTAACGCAGCTTCAGTGGGAGTGCGACAATCAAAGCCATACAACAAAAATGATGGCTTCTCCCCTGTGGAACTGTGAGGGGTGTTACGATAAGCCCATAAAACTCCACTGAGATACTGATCCCACTGCATCCCGAACTTAGCTGCGTGCTTCCTCAACATGGTCTTGAGGGTTCTGTTAAATCTTTCTATGGCCCCATTACACTGTGGGTGATTTGCTGTAGTGTTTAACTTCTCTATTCCAAGCATTCTACAGACATCTTTCATAAGATACGATAACAAGTTGGTTCCTCTATCAGACAAAACAGCTTCAGGTACACCAAAACATGGGACTATTTCTTCAACCAGTAATCTTGCTATACGCTCTGTCTTCTGGTCTGGAGCAGGGAAGACCATGGGCCACTTGGTAAACAGATCTTGAAAAACAATCACATAACGGTTCCCTCTAGTGGTGACAGGTAGTTCCATGATGTCTACTCCAAGTATTTGGAAGGGACGCTCAGTAGCAATGGGTTGTAGTAGTGGTTTCTGTCTCCTTCCTGTACCTTCTACTATGGCACACTGTGGACAGTTGTCAGCATACTTCATCACATCAGTATACATATGTGGCCACCACCAACACCGTATCACACTCTTGTACAACTTGGGTCCTGAGAAGTGACCAGCCAATGGTCCATCATGGTGTTCCTGCATTATTCTATGACGCAAATGCTGTGGCACCACCACTCGTGAAATCTCAGTCTGCTTGGGACCTACAAAGTATAGCACATTGTTACAAAAAACATACAGAGTTGACTCAGCTACTATTTTCTTGGCCAGAGTAGCATCTCCTGGTAGTGTTCCATCTCTTAGGTAGAGAATAATTGAACTCAGTTCTGGATCTTTCATCTGCTCATCACAAAATGCAGTACTATTATGCTCCGCTTCTCTGGGTTCCTCTTGTAGCACATCACTGATAGTGGCTGGTAGCTCACAAGAGATGGCTGCAACTTGTACCTCAGTGTTACTATCTTTATCTGAGGGTGCAGCCATGACCGGCTGTCTAGAGAGACAATCAGCATGTGGGTTCTTTTTACCTGACCGATGAATTATGTCAATGTGCTTGATGCCGCTACCATAGACTTTACTCCACCATCTCGCGTGTCTTCCAGTGAGGTTTGGTGCACCAAGAATGGCTCTGACTGCAGCATGATCTGTAAAAACAATAACATTATGACCATACAGATAGTAGCGGAAATGGGTAACAGCCCATACTACTGCAAGGGTCTCTAGATCGGTTATGGCATAATTTGCTTCAGCATTGGATATGGATCTGCTGGCATAAGCAACAGGATGTAGCTTCAGATCATCTTGATATTGCGATAGTATGGCACCCAGTCCCAGTTTGCTTGCATCAGTCTCCAGTGTGAAGTCCTTGGTAAAGTCAGGGTAAGCAAGCAGTGGTGAAGAGGACAGTTTCACTCTCAAGGATTCAAATGCCACTTCACATTCTGCTGACCAGCTAAACACTGCTCCTTTCCTAGTGAGGGCATGAAGTGGATGGGCTACTTTAGCATAGCCAGGAATAAACCTTCGATAGTACGAAGTCAAACCAAGGAACTGTCTCAACTGTTTCAAGGTGGTGGGTTGAGGAAAATTTCTCACAGCTTCCAAGTTACGATTATTGGGCTGGAGTCCACAAGGTGTCACAATATGTCCCAGATATTCAACCTCCTTGCTCAATAACTTGCATTTACTAGGGTTGAGCATCAGTCCAGCTTTCCTTAGTCGATCAAACACAGCTCGAAGATGTTTGATGTGATCTTGCAGAGTCTCAGAAAACACTATCACATCATCCAAGTAAACAGAGACAAATTCAACTGTAGATGATGTCTGTAATCCGGACAACACTCGCTGCATCAAACGTTGAAAGACTGCTGGGGCATTGGTAACCCCGAATGGCATCACTCGGAACTCAAACAAGCCCTTATGAGTGATAAATGCGGTCTTCTCCTGGCTGTCATCACTAACTTTAATCTGCCAGTATCCAGACTTGAGATCTAATGTACTAAAATACTTTGATTTCCCCAGTTGGTCAAGCAGGTCATTAATTCTTGGAAGTGGAAAAAGATCTGGCTTTGTTAGTGAATTCAGAGCTCTATAATCCACACAGAACCTAAGTGTTCCATCTCTTTTCCTCACTAATACGACGGGGCTTGCCCATGGACTTTCAGATGGCTGGATCACATTGTTTTGCTGCATCTTATTAAGTTGATCGGCTATCTCTTGCCGAGCCCCAAAAGGGACTCTTCTGACTGGTTGCTTCCTGGGCTGTGAATCTCCAGTGTCAATTTTGAACTCGACTAAATCAGTCTCTCCCCTTTCATCATCACTCAGGCTGAATACATCATGGTACTCAGATAAAATCTTACTCAACTGCGTGGACTTATCATCAGATAGCTCTCTGTTAGACTTTATTAAGATTCCTCTAAGCTGTTGCTGTCTCCATCGTATATGCTCATTAGAGCTAAGATGGTTATTGGACAATGTATTTATAGTCCATACGTTCAACTGTCCAGAAGCTGGTTGTAACGACTCTGGCATACTAGGTGAAGAAACATCAGAAATAGTAGCATCATCTTCAAAGCAACACTTCTGGTCTGACAATTGACTCTTCTCTATAGTTGATTCCACCTCCACCTCACTAGCACATGCAAGCTTGATACTACTCTTCAGTTGATAAGGTGTTTTGCTGTTGTTGGAAACTATTACAGTGGTTCGTCCCTCTTGATTAACATTCACCAGAGAATCATCAATGCTCAAACAATCATCAGGTAAGTATTCTGACTCTATCAGAACATGTCCTCTCACTGCTTCAACCTCCACTGGTACAGCTGCTGAATAATAAGCTGGTAGTCGAACAGCAGTAATCAGTTTCACTCGTGCAGGCTGAGTTTTAGAAATATCACCAACATCATTCGAAGGTGGGTATCCATCACTACTTATCAATTTTGACTCACTTTCCTTAGCATCGGGCAGAACATGAATAGCTGGAGTATCAGAAGACTGATTCATATCTACTACTGGAATCTTATCACTAGTAGAATCACAGCTACTCTGATCAGAAATTGAGGCTTCATTAATGCTAATTGGGAATTCCTTCTTTTCTTTCAGAGGTTTCTCTTCACTAGTAGGCTGACACCTCTCAGCTGACTTCACACTGGGGTGATAACTCACAATTCCCAAGAGGTGACAAACTTCTTCTGACAATAGTAATTCGTCAGGTGCAACTAGCTTGATATAAACAGTAGTAACAATTGCCTTCTCACTAAAACTAAGACTCATCTTCATCTGTCCATCTAGTCGTATTGGTTTCTGGTCATAAGTGCAGGCTCTAATCTGTTCAGCAACTTCAAGATCTTGTACATTCAAGCCAGCTTTTAAAACTATGTTGTAGAATTGATCTCCTCTTAGTATTGTGATATCGGATCCAGTATCTATAACACCAGTTATGGGAATTCCTTCAATGTTGACTTCCACACTACGGGATCCACACTTAGGGTGACTGTGAGGAGTAGCTCGAATTACATTAGCACCAGGTCTAGAACTAGATGATTTAGTCTGTGTTGACTTCTTACCAGAGCTCTCGGTCTTTGGCTGTTGACATTGCCAAGCCAAGTGATTTGGGCTATCACAAATGTAACATCTTCGTTGTTTCTGCTGTAAGACTGGGCTGCTACTATCTTTCTGCGACCTGTTCCCTGGCTTCCAGTGCCAGCTTCGTGAGGTTGTAGGCTGCTTGTAGGTTGAGCCAATGATCGATTGCTTAGCATTCTTCAAGTAATGCTGCTTCTTCTTAAGCTCATTGAGCCTCCTCTCCTCTCTCTTGGCTGCTAAACAAAGCTCCTTGTAGTTCTGGGCACCAGACACAGATGGTGCCTCCATCAAAGTGTAGAGTAGGCCCTCCTGTAGTTGCCCAAAGAGTAACATCTCCCTTGTCTCATTGGAAAGTTGTTCACGCCCAAATCCAGTCTGGAACACCTGTTCTAGTCGACCTATGAAATCTGAAACAGATTCATTTGTGTGCTGTGAAATGTGACGGAAATCAAGAGCTGCCAAAGTATGATTTCCCGGGTCTAACCTCTCCTTCAGAGCAGCTATGGCAGCTTGGTATGTCCTCTTATTCTCTGGCTGTAGTAGTTTCCACTGTTGCGCTGCTCTTCCTCTCAAGTAGCCAGCCAGCTGCATCAGTGACTCTTCAGTGGTCCACTCATTCCACTGGGCTGCTCTCTCTAGTGTCAGTAGCCAATCCTCAAAAGTTACTGTGACCTCTTCAGCATTGAAAGGATCTATTGGGGGTGCTTTCCCTCGGCGAGAATAAGTCTGACTGTCGGTAGCCGGCTTACTACAGTTAGCAATCCCAATAGAGTTTATAGGTCTGCTGACAGAAAGGGCATCAGATAACGATGCACTTATATTGGTTACCTCTTGACCAGTTGAAGGTAAGCTCTGCTCATAAGCACTTCCTAGAAAACCACTCCGTTAACGTTTGTTCAACTGTCCCTGGGTTGTTGTTGGTATGCAGCTGGTAGGTAATGGCCATGGCTGTTGGAAAGGATTAGATGTGGCTGCTCTTGTTGTGACAGGTAAAATATCAGCTGATGTTGTTGTCACATGTCCCAAAGGTAAGGATGTTGTTGTTGTTGTTGTTAGTGGTGCTACAGGTACAAAGGTCTGACCTCTGTGTTGCTCTGGTGTTGTTGAAGCCATAGTAGTTGGATAACAAGTAAAATTAACATCAGGGCTTCTCTGGAGACCTCCTCCAGGTAGGTTGTCTCGAGCAATTCCTGTAGGAAAAGAAACACTTTTACCATCAAGTAAACTCACTGACTCCTCCTTGAGAAGTTTAGCAGTATCACTCAGAATTTCTGGCCTCTCCAAACTCGACAGTTTCAACCTGGCTAGCTCCAGCTCTCTCACTTGCAACTGTTCCCTCAGAAGTTGCAGCTCCTTATCTTTCTCGGACATAGCATTATCGTACTGTATTAGTTGCTCACAGTTTTCCTGCCAGAGTTCCAGGATCCTATCCTGGGCGATACTGAGCTCAGCCTTCAGATCATCTATTTCACCTCTAATTAACTCGAGTTTGGCACTTAAAGCTCCACTCTCTTCCTCTCTCACTTGAAGAAGATTACGTAATTGGGTTACCTCAATTGCTAGACTCTCCAAGTCCTTTGCTATGTCCAAATCTTCAAGCTCCTCGCTAGAAGTAGACACCATACTGGAAGCCATACTAGATGCCCTTCTGGGTACTCTGCTAGATCCTCTACTAGGCAAGGCTGGCAGTGGTGGAGCAATCAAAAATGTACCCTCCATGTCTCTCAGTGAAACTAGTTCTCCTTCCTCAGTCAGGGAAATAATGACTTGAACTTGTGCTTCTTCACCACGGGTTTCTGCTATCCTTCCAGTAATCATTACTTCAAGGTCACTTCTTGGGGCTGCTGCTGGCAAGTCAAGGGCTCTTGCCAAGTGCTGAATGTGCTGGAGTTTTAGCCTTTTCGAGCTTAAAGGGTAGGCTGTCCCTTTCACTGTTCCAACTGTATTGTCCATTCTCACTAAAAGAAATTCTCCTACACTGAAAGCCAAAAAGCCAAAAGTTCATGGGAGTTGTCTCTTTACAGTAAGCTGCATGTTATACCAGCAGTACCTGTCTTGTTGACCTTTTCCTCCCTGTCCTTCTTGCTAAAGCCAAGAGTTCAGTTTCTTGCCAATTACTACACAAAGTAAGCCTGCAAGATCTCGGTAGGACCTCCACTGTGAATCAGCACTTCATTTATCCAGCATCAAAAGAATCAGCACATCAATATGCAGCAGCAATAAATTTACAAAATCAGTGTTTTTTATACTAGTAATTGTTTATTGTTTCTATAAGGTTTCAATTACATCAGGGTTGCATCATCACGCATCATCACCAGTTACTTATTACAGTCCCAGTTCTCAGCTACTTTACACATATATACATATGTGTGTTCAAATGCTTTTCATATTATATACATAACAGTAACATGCTTACAAAAGAAACAACTTTATTTTGGTTTTTCTCCATTATGATTACCTATATAGGCCCAACTTTGTATGGATATTATAACTATCCACAAGATTTTTGCTAATTATCCTGGATATCAAAATATTTGTCCTTAATAGTTATAAATACACTATACATTAGTTTTCTGTTTATATTCACAGGTATTTTCAGCATACAATGAACCTGGCAGAATGGAGCTGAACTATCAGGCTGGAATTTTTGTTGGCACATTAGCTCAGTTAGCTCTTGCTTATCACATATCAGTCCAGTGCTTTAACACTGATTATGCAGATATTATTTCTGCAGTACTGCTAATCGCAGCTTGTATGGATGAACACCTAGACTTGGCCAATATTGAGTTAGACAATGAAGCTGCTACAAAAAATGCCATATACAATTTCCTTTGTATGAAAGGAGCCAATGATAAAATGTTTGATCTTTCTTCCTCCTCAGAGGATCTTTATCAGTCTGAGATGGATGAACGAGTTAAACTTCATTGTTTTTGCTTAACTCCTTGGATTGATAGACCATATTTTCTATCCCAGACCATGTCATGGGTTATTGTGGAACTGAATTTCCCAGCACACCACCTCAAAAGGCACATCATATCATCACTGATTAAATTGATGCTACTGCATGTACAGCAAACACTGCCAAACAGTGTATAAGGGATTAGTTTTATGAATTCAATAGTAAATGAAAAGTTTTGTCATGCATGTTTACCAATAAAAGTCCATGGGTAATTCCAATCAACATAGAATCAACCAGCCTCAAAGAAATCAATAATTTGTTACTTATCATTATGATCAGCATTTTTAACTTGGTGGTGCAGAGGACATTATGTCTCTATCAAGATGTGGCATGGACGTCCCTACTATTATGATGGTATGAAGTCAACAAAATAACAGTGATTTGTCAAATATTCCTCTAACGTGGCCAGAAAGTTGAAACTTTCAACTGGTTCATATGCTATTACCTTTTGTAGAGAATAACTCTATGTTTCGCATGCCACACATTGTTATACAGCTACATCTGTGATTTTTCTTAGCATTTATTTTATTATACTATAGGTACTGAGCTGCATTTTTAATTCATGGTTTTGGTGTCTTATACAAGAGAGAATTTAGGGAGGTTCTTGGGGGCGCTGAAGCACCCCCTCCAAAATTTTACAATGAGCAAGCTAAGAAGCTTCTAGAAGCTGTAGTACAGGTGCAGTTGCATTTTATACACATGTATGAGCAATGAAAAGATGGAAAGAGCAAGGGGAATAGCTAATCTTATCAAAGAATTACTATGAGAGGTTCAAAATTATATTTTGGAGTAAGTCTTACCTTAGAAGTTGCTAAATCCGAAATATTCTAATATAACAGTCAACTACTCTAATAGAACACCCAACATTCAAACTATAATTTTCAAGTAGTTACCAGAGTGTAAGCTGAAATTGAACCTATTCTGCTATACCTGTGCACTGCTAACCTCACCATTGTACCAAACATCCTGCCATATACCAATCACTTCAGGTAAAAGACTTATACCTTTAATGTACTATAAATTGTATAAAACATAATTAATTGAAAATCTATTCTGAAATAACCTTTTCTGTCAAATAATTTAAGTTTTTTTAGACTCTGTTACAAACTTGATTCTTGGGTTGAAATGCATCACTTGCAAGTAAAACATTATTCTTATATAATAGTGAATTTCGTAGCTTTTATAAAGTTCACAAGGCTGAAACATTAGAGTAAGCCACCATGTTTGACCACCATCGGTTCGGGCGCGATTGTTCCCATGTATATAGTGACTGTTCTATTAGAGTGTTTCGATCTGTCTATCGTCCTGGACGTTTTGGAGAGAAACTTTTGACATTTTTAAGACCGGGAATTGTCAAAACCCCATTTAAGTGGATTTGGATTGTGTATATATGTGTGCTGGGTGCAGTAACTAGCTATACGCTGTTACTGTCAGAGAAGTCTAAATGCAATGTAGCTATTCGGAAAAAAATCAAGGTGAGGCCATCGTGCATGTATATCGATCTTTTACTGCTTAATTCACACCATTCGGGACCAAGCCAGAATTCGTTCAATTGCTGCTGACCCCTGTACGAGTTTATGGCTTTGGGCCATTCCTTGTAATTCTTTGGGCCTCTCCATGTCCTCACAGGAGTTTGTATGTTCTCTTGGATACTGGTTTGGTATCCCTCTCTTTTCTGCCACTTCTCCAGTTCGCTGCCCATGTGGTAGTGTTGTTGATCAATTTGGTGATCATCTACTGGGTTGTGGACATGTATCCATGCGTATACGTAGGCACAAGTATCCAAATCTCCTGGACCAGATTCCATTCATCCATATGTACTGAAAACTACAGCAACCGAAATCTCTCCTATATTAACTCATATCTTTAAACAATCATTAGAGTCTGGTATTGTTCCATCAGAATGGAAACGTGCCTATGTTACTCCAATATTTAAAAAAAGGCACAAAATCTGACCCAAGAAACTATCGTCCTATTTCACTCACATCTGTAGTCTGCAAAACAATGGAACATATTTTAGTAAGCCAAATTATGAAGCATTTAGAAGACCAAAACATCCTATCAGAAAACCAGTTTGGTTTCAGATCCAAACACTCCTGTGAGTCTCAACTGTTTATTACCGTTAATGATATTACTAAACACATGGACAACAACCACCAAGTTGATGCTGCAATACTAGACTTCTCCAAAGCATTCGATAAAGTAGCACATTCAAAACTCCTATACAAATTAGAATATTATGGAATTAGAGGAAACATGTTACATTGGCTGAAATCATTTCTCCACGGTCGAACACAACAAGTTGTAGTGGAAGGTTCCAAATCATCTATTTGTGAAGTGACATCTAGTGTCCCTCAGGGGTCTGTACTTGGCTCTGTACTGTTCTTAATTTATATCAATGACATTGCTATGAACATCAAAAGTGAAATACGACTGTTTGCAGATGATATATTACTCTACAAAGTTATAGCAACACCAAATGACCATCAAATAACATTACATCACAACAAAAGTAGCTTTACATACAAAATGTCCAACATCCCACTCAATACAGTATTGGAACATAACTATCTAGGTATCCGTCTTCATCACAGATTATCCTGGAACCCCCATATCAACTATATTTGCAGCAAGGCTAACCAACTTCTTGGCTTCCTAAAAAGGACCTTGCACACTGCACCAATAGAAATTAAAGACCACCTATACAAACAACTATTACTACCATCCATTGAGTATTGTTCAGCCATCTGGGATCCCTACCACAATACAAGTATATACAAACTTGAAATGATCCAGCATCGGGCTGCTCGTTTTGTTCTAAACAAACCGTGGTTCAGATCTAGTGAGCAACAACACGACAGTATAACAGATATGCTGACATACCTTGAATGGCCTAGTCTCCAAGACAGAAGGACAATGACTCGACTTACTTTGCTATTTAAAATTTTGAGAAGGTTAATAGTCATACCTGATCGTTGTATACCTTTATCAGTTCCAGTATCATATATTCGTTCCAACCACTCCCTCAAGCTATTTCACTTACCAACAAGAATCGATGTTTACAAATACTCTTTCTTACCACGAACAATTATTCAATGGAACCAACTACCTATCTCTGATATTGACAAGATTGACATTGACACTTTTAAGAACAATCTGATTGGTATTGCGTGTAATTGTAATGAACATTAGCGTGTTGCCCCTGGTGGGCTTTGCTAATTAATAATAATAATAATAATAGTATCCATGCGTATATTATTATTTTTATTATTATTATTACTGAGCAGTCATGCTGGTGTTACTGTGCGTTTACAGGAATATTTGTTGGGTCGGTCTGCAGTTTCAGCAGGTGTGGCTGCTGATAAGGGAGAAGAAGACAAGGATGCTCATCATGATGAGCTTGTGTAGGCTGCTGGAGGTGTCTTTGTACCCCTGGTGGTTGAGTTCTTGAGTTTGTGGTCTGCTGCTAGTCGTCCTGTCCTGCAGGATATTGCTTTGAGGACAACCACCAAGAGTGGCATTTCTCGTGGCCTAACGTAACGCCATTTGCTAGAGCAACTCACTGTTTGTGGCGCCACAATGCCAGGACAATTTTACACCTATTTAGCCTGTTGCCTGGCAGTCCTTTGTGGGAGTTGAACTCTGTTTCATACTCCCACTCCCTGCAGTTTGGTCAGTAGTCTGCAGGGCTGTCTTCTTAAGGCCCCTGTCCGGGGGTTTTGCTGTGAGTATGCTGGTGGTCCATAAGGTGTTTATGTATAGGTCTGTGTAGGCTCTGTAGGTTTAGCTGCTTTTTGTCTTTTATAAATTAAATTAGGTTCAGTTAACTTCTAGCGAGAGATCGGGGAGGATGGGAGTGCCATTAGGGCCGGAATAAATTAAATCATATATATATAATAGAGCGTTTTCATTTCCATGGTAACGAATGATGACGTATAGGGCACACCCACGGTCGCCATATTGTTGAACCGGAACTGGATCGTGATTAAGGATATGGCGGCTGATGAATTGCCATTAAGTGACTATGCTCGGGAGTTGTCTATCAGTAATAAGAGGAGGTACCTCGAGGAACTATCTGGAATTCAAGACCCGTATTTGATTCTACTCTCTGAATTGATGAAAGGCGTTTTTCCACCTGTCACGAACACAGATATCTTCAACTACTTGGTCCTGGGACTCAGCTTTTGTACTTCACAATGGTTTAAAGCTCATAAAAGTCTTGATGCGTACAAATACTTATTCGTGAACTACCTGGGTTCAAAACGATTTGACAAAAAGTTTGCTGCAGTAGCAAAGGTAAATTTTAGCTACACATGCAATCACTTCACTTATATGTACTATAGTTGAGACACTCCCAGCGTGCTAATGATCCACCAGTGAACACTTGGGTGACATGTGAGCATGATGGCACAGTTGAGGCACGTCACTGCACCTGCATGGCAGGCTTTGGTGAAGTTTGTTCCCATGTTGCAGCTATTTTATTTTATCTTGAATCGGCATCACGGGTTTCCACAACTTGTACACAGATAGGTTGTGTGTGGAAGGAGCTGCGCTTAGTGGAAACGATACCTTATACTCGAATAATGGACATAACATTTACGAAGCCTAAAGGTTCTATTAGCTGCAACAGGAAAAGGGGAGCACATTTATACAATGACTCATTGCCTGATTCGACGAATTTGTTATCCAGAGATAAATAATTTCTCCTCTAAGGCTACTAAGTGGGGGTGTGAACACGAGACTTCAGCAAGGTCAGCACATGAAAGATGTTCACTCTGGCTTTGTTTGCAAGGAAAGTGGGCTTATTATTAGCATCACATATCCCTTCATTGGGGCTAGTCCGGATGGTAATATCCAGTGTGAATGCTGCACTGGAATAGGGGTACTGGAAGTCAAGTACCCTTATTGCGTTCGTGATGTTCAACCATCATCAGCTCCCTACATTCAAGATGATGGTAACCTTTTGAAAACACACATGTACTACTATCAAGTACAGACTCAGCTCTTTGTGTGTTCTGCTGATTTTGTAGTTGCGACTTTTCGTGATGGTAATGCAAGCATCTCAATCCAGAGAATATTTTGAGATGAACACCTGATCAAAGACATAGTCGACAAAAGTTCTCATTTTTTTGAATTATGTATTCTTCCAGAACTGCTGGAAAAATGGCATTCTCGAGAACAAGTTATACCAGCACAGACTGCAGCAGCTTCAGCTGTTAGTGATACTTACACTTACTGCAAGGAAGACAAGGGCGGTGAGATGGTTGGATGTGACCATGATGATTGTGAGAATATTCAATGGTTCCACCTCTCATGCCTTAATCTTGAAGAATCCTCCACGTACCAACAAGTGGTATTGTGCAAACTGTTGTAAGTTGCTTCAATTTACACAGAAGAAGCAAAAGAAATAATGTTATTATATTAATGTACAGTTACAGTATTTGTCATGTAATGAAATTAATTATTAGGAACTACAGATTTACTACATAAATTATTTAATGCTGAACAAATAATTATAATTTTGTCTATAGTAGCTTTTTCTCCATTTGCCTTAGGTTTCACAAAGTCTATGGGGATACAACTCATCAGAATAGAGTATCTCTGCCTCATAGCACCTATCACCCTCTCAATGTGTATACAGACATGTGCCAGTTGGCGAGTTTTCTCAAGATCTTGTGGAGACAACTGCACACATCCACGTGTGAATGCGGGTATTTGTAAAGTTGCCTGCATTCTGGCAACATCCTCATCAATGTCAAAACCGCGGTCAGCAAGGACAATGTCTCCCGGCAATAATTTTGAAAGAAAGCCACAGTTGACAGTCAAGTGTTTATCACTTACTCTTCCTCCCCAGGCACATGAAACAAAGGTAGTTACTCCTTGTGGACACATTGAGATGAACACTTTAGCAGTGTTAGCATGTTTATATTGCGACCATGTTGCTGACTTAGCTAATAAATGAGATGGTGTTTCAATCTTTATCTCATAACAGTCAACAATTGCCACTACCTTAGTTCCATAGCAGGCACGAAAGCAGTTTGGCATAGTTTTCCACAGCTGCTCCTTCTCTGGCCATTTTATAAGCCACTGCAAATGTACCATCATAACCTCTAGTGTTGCATGGAATGAACGTGACACAGTAGCTAGTGATACATTCAATCTATATGCTAGGTCTTGCAGTCCCAGATTAAGCCTCAACTTTAAAAGAACTATGAGGAATGAACGCCAGTAGAATGCTCGTTTCTCTCCATTACAAAAGGGCTTCATCACAAACTCAAATGTTGACAGCAGCAGTGCGCACTTGGTCAGCCCAGTGTAGTAATGTACCTTGGAATCATCTGACAAAAAAACCTTCTCATTGAAAAAATTCCAGTCATCTGTCTGAACCCCAACATCACAAGTCTGAGGTGGAGTTGTTTGCACCATTTTACTGTGACACAACACTCCTTGATCAGTTCGAGTACCATGATGGCATCATTAACAAACACACGGCCAGTATCTTCCTTTGATACTTGTGCAACAACACTGACTGGAAGAGGCAACAATATCTTCCTCTGATACTTGTGCACATTTGTAGCACTTACCGCTTTCAAAACGATTACTGCAAACATAAACATTTTCTAAACATGACAAATCGTCTCTAGAGATGACTGATAACCAAACTCTTCTCCTTTCCGTCGTTATTTCCACCATTTGAGGTCCTTGATTATGGTTGGTAGCTTGTGAAACGAGCAATTGTTCCTTCCAGGCTTGCTACTGTCACTAGAACAGCCAACAATAGCACAGTTAACCATTGTATTCACAATACAAACGTTGTAAAAACAACAATAACTACCGCAACGTGGTTCAACAATATGGCGACCGTAGGTGTGCCCTTTACGTCATTATTCGTTACCATGGAAATGAAAACGCTCTATACTGTGATATAGTCTCGCGTAGCCAGACCCTTTTCTTTCTTTTGTGTGGGGGCGGGAAAGAAAAGTGTCTGGTGAACATCAGAGGAGGTTGGACACGCACACGTGAGTGCATACATTTTGTATTGAAAGTTTAACCAAGCGTTCACAAAAGTTTTCACAAATACCATTCGAGAGCGCACTCCAAGTTTAGTCTATTCAGCCGGTCAACCCCACTACTCCAGGCACGTAAATCGCTCTTGAAATCTACGGAGATCACGTGTGTAAGAGTTTGCTGGGTGGAATCCATGTGTAATACTATAGGGACGCCTTATATAAGTGTATTTAAGCATAATAATTGTCGAAGAAAGCAATGTGCATGCTAACAAAGCCTCTCAGTGTATTGAAAAGGAAGAGCGGACGCCGCTAGTTTGGCCTCACAGAGAATCGAAAAGAGAATAGAAAGTCGCACACCCGTCTTGAAATAAGAATTTGCTGTTCATCTTAAGAAGCACAAGGTAACGTGGTGTGGATATTGCTAAACACTTCTTTTAAACTTACTCCACGTCACATATTAGAAATATGCAATTAACAGTAATAAATTTCAGAAGCGCTTGCATCGTGTCCAACCTCCTCTGGGTGAACATAGTACTGTATTTTTCCAAGATCTTGCTGTGTACAAAGCGCCATGCGCTAACAATGTGCGCGCATCTGACGAATTGGGCAGTACTGATTCGGTTTTGCATGTTGTTTTATTCAGTCTAGTACTGATTAATACAAAGTAGAGGACCAACACAAGTATTAATAATAATAATAATAATAATAATAATAATAATGAACTTTACAGTGTACATATACATACAAGTTGCAGATGTTTGTATGATAGAATCGGCGTACGTGGCAGCACACTGATGGTCCACTGGCATCCTGTGTCAGTGGCCAGAAGCTAAATTGTAGTAGCTAGTGATTAGCTACAAAGTTTACTTACTTGATTACTTAAAGGGGGGAAATTAACAGTTAAAGGTAGTTGAAGTTAGGTTGTTGGGGGATCTTTGAACATTTTGAGCATGGACATAGAAATGAAAAAGAGCAGGTGTTGTTGGAGGTAAAATTGGCAGTGGAATGGTTCCACAGATAATAATTATTTTAAGGTATAGGGATCCCGAGTGGAACATACTACCAACTGACACAATTGAAATTGCAGATACTGATCTATTTACAGCTAGACTCCAATCATATTATTGTACCTAATGTATTTGTTTATGTGATTCCTGAGTACACCAGCAGGGCTGACTGCTCAGTAAACAATAATAATAATAATAATAATAATAATAATCCCATACAGATGATGCATATTCAAGCACTGGCCTGACCATACTTCTGCAGCAGTTACATTTCACAGTGCTTGGACAGTGGCGCAGGTTTCTGTAAATAAAGGCATTGATTTGGTTAGCTTTATTGGTGATTGTTTGGATATGGTCATTGAAGGTAAACTTGTTGTCGATGGTGACCCCTAGATAGACTTTGTTATGGATACTACCAAGTCGTCAACGGATTTCTGCTGTACTACTCCTGGCTTGAAATCTTCCATTGATTCCCAAGATATTTCCGATGAATATAGTGACGTTTCCAGTTTGGTCTCTAGCTGGCTGGAACCTCTCTTGAACAGTTGAACCTTACCAATTCGAGCCAATAGATGCTAGTTAGCGATACAGACCAACTGACTGAGGATGAATCATCGTCTGATGAAGAGCTACTTGGGAAAGTGCCCAATGATATGAGCTTGTATGACTATTCTACCACTACTTGTCAGCTAATAATACAATTCCTACAGGTGTCAATGTGGCAATTGTAAGATGATGCCCACTAGAAGAGAATGTTGCTGCTGCTGTTCATCACTGAAAGTGAAGGATACGATGCAGTTTATTTAAACCAGTGCATGGGTCCTGCAGACTGCATATTATCAATACAGACAACAGTGTGGCAAGTATAAAGAATCCATTCATGACTACGTTACACTGATACCGTCCATGATTTAGCATCCAGTTTAAATGACAATGCACAAACTGATTGCATACTGCTGGATTTCAGCAAGGCTTTCGACAAAGTTTCCCATAAACTCTTACTGTTAAAGTTAAGGTACTACGGAATTACCGGAGAGACAATTAACTGGATTCAGTCTTTTTTAACCAACCGTAAACAGCAAGTTGTTTGTGATGGTTCTATTTCAGAAGTTGTCAATGTTACCAGTAGAGTACCTCAGGGCTCTGTATTGGGCCCCTTACTGTTCCTTGTTTTTATAAATGACTTACCCAGCTGTATCAAATCTACTTGTCGCCTATTTGCAGATGACTGTCTATTGTATCGCCAAATTCACTCTAAGCATGACTCCGATGTCCTACAGAATGATTTACATTGTCTGGAACATTGGGCAAACAAATGGTTTATGCAATTTAACCCAATTAAATGTGTTGTTTTAACAATTACTCACAAAGTGCATCCAACTGTCACACACTACACACTGTATGATCAAATGCTTGCCCAAGTACAGGAAGCTAAATACTTAGGACTTACATTAGACAGTAAACTTACTTTCAACAAGCATATTGAGTGTATCTGTAAAAGAGCTAACTCTGCCTTAGCATTCATAAGAAGAAACACTCATTTCTGTCAGAGGAATATTAGAGTTGATGCTTATTGTACATATGTCAGACCAATTTTGGAGTACGCAGCTTTTGTTTGGTCCCCCTATACCAACATTAACATTAACAAATTAGAATCTGTTCAAAGGAGAGCTGCTAGATATGTGATGTCTGATTTTAACAGATACAGCAGTGTTAGTGAAATGTTATCAACTTTACAGTGGGACAGCTTGAAGAAAAGACGAGATATTCAGTCTCTATGTGTCCTTTATAAAATCTTAAATGGTTTAATAGATGTTTCACTCCCAGAATGTATGATTAAAAACTCTCTTATCACTAGAGGTCACAACAAAAGATTTGTTACAATATCTTCAACAGTTAATAGCTATAAGTACAGTTTTTTCCACGAGTAGTCCCTCAGTGGAATGCTTTACCAAGTGTCACTGTCAATGCACCAACTCTACAACAATTCTCTACACCTGTACACTAGTGATCTCTTCAATTACTTAATTACTTATCCTTAATTAATTTACTTACTTAATTACTTATACTTAATTAATTTACTTACTTATTTACTTACATTCTAATTTAATTTGTAACTAATCATTGTACTATGCTCATGCATATGAGTCTTACAATTATAAAATATAATAAATATAATAAATGATATAGCACATTCCCATTGAACCTTTTAATTTAATGTGCAGGCAGTACCAATTCACAAGCTATACCATCAACTGACTCGTTGGTGCTGGGGTTGGCTGGGAAAGTCTGTAAGAATGGTACTACCAAGTTGTGCTGTGGATAAAATAAGGCATACCTTTGACATATACAGGCTTTAGGTACCCTAAATTGTGTGTATGCCAGCATGTGTCGCTCAGCTCTCTCCACATTGGTGCAGCGCTACTAGCCAATGCGTGTATACCTGTATACCCTGCATACATCAAAGTGTTCAAGGGCACTTGGTCCTATATCATGCCATATCTCCCAGATTGAGATGGTTAAAAATAGCTTCTAGATTCAATCTTGTGATAGCCATTTTCCAAAAATTTCCAGGGGGTCTGGGATTATACATATGCCATCAGATCTAGAGCCTCCCTAGCTAGAGAATTGTATACAGCTAAGTGCACAGGTACTCCATACACTGGTGCGTCAGTCTACTTGCCCTCTCCACTCCCACGTACCCTCTCTACTGTTTGGACACCTATATAGTGCAGTTTGAGCCATGAGACTAGGGACCCGCCGATTATGCTGGCATAATAATGAGCATAATAGGTGTCTAAAAAGCATTGAACATAATGCTAGCATAATAGGCAGAACACTTGTGCATTACCATAAATTATTGCTTATTAAAATACATATCATAGAAAAAGATCGATGTAGTCTAATAGAACAGTCAGAGAATAATCAGACAGCTGACTGTTCTATTAGAGTATATCGATCTTTTCTGTGACATGCATTTTGACAAGTAAGGATTTAGAGTTTGTGCTTCAGCAACTTACTGTTTTCCCATAAAGTGCAAATTTATTACAAAAACATGGGAACCGAGGTATAAATATTGAGCATAATTTGAGCATACTAGGTAAATATTGAGCATTAATTTAAGCATAATAGGCAAAAATTTGAGCAGTGCAGCATAGTATAATAGGTAAAATAATGAGCATAATCAGCGGGTCCCTACATGAGACTGTAAATTATGCTATACTTCAAAACACTAAATTGGATCATGTGCAGCTGATACCCATAGGTTTCCACTACTAGTTCTTTAAGATGTTAGTCTAAGATTGAATTTTAGCTACATGGCTGCACCCTTTAGTTATATTGACAAACTGTAGGGATAATGGTATCACATAAACAAAGTGACATCATTTTTTGCTCAAAATGACTACTAAATTCAATCTCAATAGACCAAATTTGCAAAAATTTTCTGTGGGGGCATGCACCCAGACCCCCTAGATAGAGCATGCTCCACATGCTGAGTGTTCTTCTCACACTAGTTGTATGAACTTTCTTGCTACAATAACATATATAAATGTTCATGTTAGCACCCCCTTCTGAAATCCTAGATCCGCCCCTGTTATATAATCCTATATTTTCAGTGCATGTTTATCATGTCATCATTGTCTTATCAGTATAGCTAGCTAGTATATTAGGCCACTCCAATTGGTAATTATGTTTCTGGTCCACCGCCCGCGTCCTTTTTGGAGAATGTGAAATTTCAGAAATACATGAGTAAAATGCCCGCATCAGCTTTTTGAAAAACTTGCATTTCTGATGCAAATATTGAGCTGCAACAAGTATGCTAATTATAAATATCTGAGTGTCTATTATCAGTGGAAACCTGCATGAAATGCGCAGAGTATATAGTACGAATCAATATACTCTAATAGAACAGTCAGTAATCACAAAAATACTCTAATTGAGTAGTTACTTCATTGTTACTTTGTTGCTGAATTCCGCCAACCCGCACCTAAAACTGATTTTCAAAGGACCAGAAACATAATTACCAATTGGAGTGGCCTTACTAAGTATAACTATATTATAGCTCCTGCATGCTGTAAGTATATCAGCCGCCCTAGCAACTGAGCCATATTTAATATAAACATCATCATGAATGTGATGAACAAATGAAATTAAGTGTATATATATATGTGACCTGATCTTGGAAAACCTACCTTTTTGGCACATGGGTCAATTTTCTGTTTTATAGCTTACATCAGGTACTAGGTGCTCATCTATCTTGTGATAAAATTTCAGTTTAATATCTTTAAGCATTCCTGAGATATGGCTGATTTTCTGTCCTGTACATTACAAACTAATTTTTATGGTAATGTATTGAGTTCTGTGGGTGATTAAGGGTGACAAATGGTGACAAATCACTTTGTTTACTAATAATTCCATTCTTACCAACTAAAATACTTTAAAAGACATTTCTGATAGTTTAATGAAGTATTCTTGATACTTTTCTACAATTAAATGCCATGTATCATTGTCTAATACTAAGTTTTTGCCATTCCAGCACCTTAACAAATCACCCAATTTGTAAGTTACTTGTTGTCCCACGCATGTGAAATTACTACATGGTCTGATATAATCATCCATATCTCCTAGGAAAAAGAAGCTATGGGTGTGAAACTTCACAGCAAGGAGGTTTAATAGTTACTTTATCCGAATGTGCAAAAAAATTAATTTAAAAAATGTTGTTGAAATTTTCATTTGAGTTTTCCCAAAAAGTTAGCTTGTGCCCAAAAGGTAGGTTTTCCAAGATCCGGTCACATATATAATTGCAGAACCTTGGACAGCAAGTATAGCTATAAATGCAATGTGTATAAAATCAATATGCAAAATAATACACATATGATCTACTTGAAAATTCATGTGTATGGATCCTCGGTCAGCATGACCACGGCATATCTGTCTAACTTGGGTCAGCTGTGGGCATGGCAAGGAAAGCAAACACACCAAGTATAGCTTGAAGACTAATCGGTTCTTCTTTCTAATTAAACATCGTCAGCCCTGAGTATTTATGATGGGTAGCTACGGATATAACTTATTATTATTTATTACAGGTAATTTATAAGGCTAAACAGCCTGTTACACCTGATCAACAGGTAAAAAAAGTACAAGTAGACTAATTACATACATTTATACATAGTGCTAGATGAATATTGGTCAATCAATTTCTTTAAATCATCAACTGATGCTGCACATGCTACTTCTTGGGGTAAATTATTCCATGGTTCAACAACTTTTCTTGTAAAACAATATTTCCTGGCATCTGTTCTTGAAAAATATTTAAATAGCTTAAATGTATGACCTCTGGTAACTTCTGTGATAATTGTGATACTTGTTGTCCCCGTCCCGGTTTTACTCCTGTTGGTCGTCCCCGTCCGGGTTCTACCCTTATTTCCCCCGTCCCGGTTTTACCCCTGTTGTCTCTGGCCCCGTCCCGGTTTTACTCCAGCCCATTTTTTTAGATTACGCAAATATTTTGCCCATTACAAATCAATGGCTTATACTGAAAATTTAGGCTTGCGCCATTATGTCGGGTTTTCGCAGATCCGGTCACATATAAAGGAGAAGCAAGGGCGGAGTTAGGGGGCTGCTTTGGGTGCTGAAGCACCCTCCTCTAAAATTTTACCATGTGCAAGCTACACTGTTAAAAATAAAGAGTAACCACCACTCTGAGAGTTCCCAGTGTAGGGAGAATTTAACACCCCATGAAGAGTAACCAACACTCTGAAGAGAATAACCATTACTCTGAAGAGTAAGCGACACCACCTTCAGAGCATGTGTTACTCCTTTAGAGTAATGGTTACTCTCAAGGGGTGTTAAATCCTCCCTACACTGGGAACCCCTTGAGAGTTGTGGTTACTCTTCATTTAACAGTGTAGGAAGCTTCTAGAAGCTGCAGTATAGCAGTGGCGAATCTAGGAATTTATAAAGGGGATTTCCAGTTTAGAAGGTGAACACCTCCACTGCATAGGAAGCGGGAGGATGCTACAGTTCAGTGGGGTGCCAAAATTTACGGTGGTAGTAGTAGGTGTGCGAAAAATTCTAGGGTGGTCTGGGAGCATGCCTTCCCAGGAACATTTAGAAAATCGGGTGTCATGAGATTGAATTTGGAGGCATTTTTGGTGGTTTTAGCTGTTAATCAAATGTAATAACACCGATATTACATATAATTTTTACTCAATCTCTATCTACAAGTCTTTTACCAAATGACTAGCTAAAAGCTAATATATGTCCTGTACATAAAAAGGGTAGTCGTAGTAATGTTGCTAATTATCGTCCTATTTCATTAACCTCCATTTGTGCTAAAGTCATGGAGCATATCATATATCACTCTATCATGAGCCACCTAAATCAGAACAACATATTAATTGAAAATCAACATGGATTCAGAGCTAACCATTCATGTGTAACCCAACTCATCACACTATCTGAAGATATCTCCTTTGCTTTAGACCACCAAAATCAAATAGACATTATCCTATTAGACTTTTCCAAAGCATTTGACACAGTACCACACCAGCGACTACTAACCAAATTAAGATTTTATGGAATTAATGGTAATAGTTACAATTGAATCCAAACTTGGCTTACTCACCGCTCCCAGTTAGGGACCCGCCGATTATGCTCATAATTTTACCTATTATGCTATGCTGCACTGCTCAAGAATTCACCTATTATGCTTAAATTAATGCTCAATATTTACCTATTATGCTCGATTATGCTCAATGTTCATGCCTTAGTTCATATGCTTTGCTACTAGTTTAACATTGTAGAGCTAGAAAAAATACAACGAAGAGCAGCACGCTGGGTAATGAATGATTATGGTAGACTTAGTTCTGTCACCTCAATGTTAAATCAGCTTTCATGGCCAACTCTCCAGACTCGCCGCAAATTATCTCGACTACAAACTTTACACAATTTTTTTACCAACAGATATCACTTACAATTCCTCCATACTACCTACCAACATCACGATCCACGAGACAGTACCATCCACTACATCTTACCACATGTATCTACCACACCACACCAAAATAGTTATTTTTCAAGAACAATTAATGATTGGAACTCCTTACTAGTAGATCTTGTTGAAGTTGCAGATGCTGACATTTTTAGAACTGGACTACAATCATTATTGTAATTGTGCTACATGTATTCGGGCAAATCTGAGCACACCAGCAGGGCTGAATGCTCAGTAGTAATAATAATAATAATAATAATCAAAAAACAGCCAAGCTAAAAAAGGTATGGTTCATAAAAGGCCATTGTGAAAGAAGATGTGAAATCCTAGGTGGCGGCCAAGTAATGGCTGTGATGGTAATAACTACAATTCATGTGAATTTCTGTTTCAGCACCAAACACACCTGGATTGTTGTTATTAATTTTTACCATTAACCTACCATCACAGCCATTTCTTAGCCAACACCTTGGATTTCACATCTTTTTTCACTATGGCCTTTATAGGCAGCACCTTTTTTTACAGCTGGGCTGTTTTTGATTAGATATCACTTCTTTTTGTATTTGTATACCCCAAAGCCAGCCATAGTCCGGCTTTGGCGCTTTTTAAACCTATCCTTTTTTTACCACCGTGACAGGAAGAAAACAAAGACAAAGCAGATTTTTAATACTTCAACTGTTTTTGAATTTATCAGTAATTATACAAATTATATACATATATTTATTACGTGTCTATTATTCCCTACTGGATAACTTGTTCGCTGCTGATCTCTCTACTAAGGGAAGCTGAACTCTACACAGGATTCTTTCTAGAGGGAGAATTGTTTCTAGCGGATCTCTTTACAGGGTGATTTGTTTGTAGCTGAACTGTCTACAAGGAGATTTGTTTCTGCTGATCTCTCTTCAGTGTGATTTGTTTGTAGTTGAACTCTCTACAGGCTGATTTGCTTGTAGCTGAATTCTCTACAGGGTGATTTGTTTGTAACTGAACTCTCTACAGGATGGTTTCTTTGTAGCTGGTCTCTAAAAGGTGACTTGTTTCTAGCTGATCTCTCTACAAGGTGACTTCTCCTACTACAGGGTGACTTTTATCTATAGCTGAACTATTTGTGACTGGGCCTGTGAAAGTAGGGCATGTGGACACATGATTTTTGCCTACATTTACAAATTTCCATCACTCATAACTTTTATACCATTGTGCTATGGCAATGCAGTTTCAGCACTTAATTAGCATTTAATTGGTGTTATGATGCAATTTAGAGAATGTAAATCTTCTGTTCCAGTACTGAGCTATGTCCTTTATTGAGATGGGGTGTAGTTTGTGCCCACATGCCCTGTTTTCGCAGGCCCGGTCACATTTTCAGGATGATCTGCTTGTAGCTAAAATCGCTACAGGGTGATTGTTTGTAGCTGAACTCTTTACAGGATGGTTTCTTTGTAGTTAAATTCTCTACAAGGTGACTTGCTTCTAGCTGATCTCTCTAGATGGTGACTTCTTCTAGCTGATCTCTCTACAGGGTAACTGGTATAGCTGAACTCTCTACAGTGTGATCTGTTCATAGCTGAACTCACTGCTTGAAGGTTCTTAGTTTACTAATTTGTTAAGCTGCGTTACTGTAGTTGTACCCAGTTATACTGATAGTAAAATGTCAGTAACTTTAAGTATATGGAACATAATTGTTTTACTAAGTTTTAAACTCTCAGTAAAACATCAGTGAATGCGGGTTTACTGAAAAACTACTGAAATACCAAACAATTAACTGTTCCATATACTGGGGATATACCACTGTAGTAAACTAAGAAACTTCAAGCAGTGACTCTCTACAGGGTGATTTGTTTGTAGCTGAAATCTCTTGTTTCAAACTGATCTCACTGTAGGTAACTTGTTTGTAGCTGAACTCTCAACAGGATGGTTTCTTTGTAGCTGAACTCTCTACAGAGTGATTTTTTGTAGCTGAACTCTATATAGGGTGATGTGTTTGTACCTAAACTTTCTACAGGGTAATTTGTTTATAGCTGCAGGATGATTTATTTGTAGTTGATCTCTCTACAAGGTTTCTTTGCAACTGAGATCTCTACAGGGTGACTTCTCTAGAGAGTGTAGCCGAACTCTCTACAGGGTGACTTGCTTCTTGTTGAACTGCCTATAAGATTAACTGTTTTCAGCTGAATTCTCTACAGAATAACTTGCAGTGCAATAGAATTCTATAATGGAGTAAATAAATTAGCTGAATGCTCTATTAGGGTAACTGTTCTATTAGAGAATCTCGATCTCGCATTTGATACACGGAATTGGCTTTCGAATCATAACTCAGTGGTTTGTAACCCGATTCTTCTGTACTAATGTACGGACTTTCTATGAAGATTATTCTAGCTATACACCGATTTTCAGCTCATTTCTCTAAGCGGCTTGCCTAGTAGGCGTGAAAACTAATAATTTTTATTCATAAAAATCGATCTCGTAATTGTGACAAAGATTGAGTTTTGTGTCATATCTCCATGATCTTTATCTCAATTCCTTTCAAACTACCAAAAGGCTTTCCTACGATGATTACTCCATCTACATAGCAATTTTCAGCTCATTCCATGAAGCGGTTTACACTGTAAGCGTGACAACAAATCGATCTTGTTTTACGCGAATAATAGGTCATAAATCCTGAACCATTCATCGAATTTACACCAAATTGCATACTAGGATTCTCCTATGGACCCCTTTTGTGTGCCAAATTCAAAGCGATCGAAGTATGCGTTTGTGTTTATAGCAAATTTTGCAAGTGTGAGAAAACACAAAGACAAAAAGAAAAAAATCGAAAGTTTGACAGCTCGTATCTCGTAAATGGTTGGAGTGATTTCCTTCAAATGTGGAATGTAGACTCCCCTGGTTGGCGGGCAACTCTGTATCATGTTTGGTTCCAATAGGGTAAGGGATACAAGGGAGTGAAAATGACATTTTCTTTCTTCCTGTAAATATACTCATAGTGTGGCACGCCGGCTTCTTGGGCCGCACGACACACGACACTGGTACTATTATTTTTTTTTATAGATGCTTTAGTAGTATTGTGGTGAATGCTCTATTAGAATATTTCGATCGTGATTGACAAGTTTCTGGAAGTTCACGTGACGACTATTACGCAATACAGCTATGAGGTGGGGCACTCAGCACTCCAGTAAAATAGTTGCGGGACCCCCTCTTTTTCCGCCTATGTATGAGTGTACGAAAAAGCATACTCACTGGGGTCTGGGAGGCATGTTCCCCAGGTAAATTTGTGAAATTTTGATGCTCTGAGGCTGTATTTGGCAACAATTTTAGAATGAAAAATAAATATTTACGAAGTCCATATTTACGGAGTTTTGAGCATGCACGTCGCTTATTATAGGCGCACGTCGTAATAAATAAATTTTAAATACTCCACTGTTGCATAATCATTTTTCAAATAGGGTTTCTGTGGAAACCTTGAAACCTTGAAACCCCTTAAATCCGCCATTGTATAGATGCAATTGCATCTTATATGTATGTATAGGCAATGAAAAGATGGAAAGAGAAGGGAGAACGACTAATCTTTACTTAGAAGTACTAAGAGGATTCAAATTATACTTTTAGTGTGAGACTTAACCTAAAAGCTACTAAAAATCGAAATACTCTAATAGAACAGTCAACTACTCTAATAGAACATCCATCCCATAGTGTTTTTTAAAGAAGTTGCCAGTGTGTTTTCTTGACCTGTGCACTACTATCTTACCATTGCTCCAAACATCCTGCCACAAACTAATCACTTTCTGAGGACAACTTCTGTCAAATAGTTTAATATTATGTATTTTCTGTTGTTGCTACATTAATGTTTTGATTGACATGCTTAAGTAAAATAGTTACTTTCTTAGCATATATATACAGTTAGCAAGGCTGTAGTAGCTATCTGAGAACTGTTTGTTTTTGCTTTATCAGTACCGAATTTCCATGCTGCGTTTATCTGAATCTAACATTAATTAAAGCTAATCAAACGGTACGGTAGTACCGTTTAAGTAGGAATCCATGTGAAATTTTCGTGCACCGCCCAAAATCGCGCCTTTAAAGATCATCCTAGAGATATCTTACGAGACGAAAATCACCTTTACGGAATAGTACTAGTCCATATAATACATAAAACAGCATTAAACACAACAAAACTCTTACAGGTGGCCGGATACAGGATTTTAAAAATCGCCAAAACTTTGAATTTTAGACTGACTGACTGACTGACTGCCTGACTGCCTGATCACAGTCGCAAGCCTAGAGGCCAAACGAAGCAGTGCACGGCCACCATTTTACGCAACAATAGCAAACTCACCAGTGGGATGTGCCTTTTGGGGTTCCGACGAGTGTGTGCCCGGGTATCACTCTTTTCACTCTATTTCATAACCTTACAGAACTTAGACAAAAAATGGTGAGCCAAAAAGGCCAAAAAAATGCAGTCTTGAAGGGGGATCGAACCCAGGATCCCAGTGTGATGGTCCCGTGTGCTACCCATTACGCTACCGCTGCTAGCTCCCTTGATCCCCTTCTTTTGTATCTTATAAATGTGACTTAACGAAATAAGCTGTATATAGTATGAAGAACCTAACCCTAAAGGTGAAGAAGAAGCTAGAACAGATCATTATAATTTCAGCTATTACCCCAAATCTATCCGCGATTGGAACAATTTACCAACTGACACAATAGAATCCCAATCTCTACAAGTATTTTTAGATAAATTATAACTGACTCTCATCTATGTGATTTGTAATGTTTTTTCCTTACCTGAACATATCAGTTTGTAACTGTGTTTTCAGTAATCATAATCATAAGAAACCAAAGCTGAACTCTAACCCTAAGGCCTCTATTTGGTGATTATTAGTTTCTCATCCACCGCCCGCATCCTTCTTAAGCTACCGCATGGTAAGCCATTATTTACTCTGAGCATGCTCAGAAGAACACGTGATACCAAACTGTTATAATTTTTGTTGATGAACGCTACAATGTGCTATATATCACCAGGAGAACTGTTGTTTTCCTTAGCAAATTGCTGCAGTGCCAGTTGCAATCGTGCTCTATCGACTTCATCAAAGCAGGCTTTCAATTGACTGTCGAAAACAGTTGGCGATCACGAAAGGTGGTGAAGGAAATGTTTGTAGAAAGAAAGAAAGACAATTTAGACAAGGTCTGTACATCAGTGTGTTAATATTTTAAAATAATGGCTTAATGGTAATACCCTCCCGCCCGCATCATGATAATTAGAAAGGCTGGATGAGAAACTAATAATCACCGAATAGGGGCCTAACGCTAACACTACTAGACGCTTCCCCTAAAGTCTACTACTCGTGGAAACTGCTGCACGCTTCCCCTAAAGTCCTACTCGCGGCAACTACTGGACGCATCGCCTAAAGTCGACTACTCGCGGCAACTACTAAATGCATGCCCTAAAGTCGAAGAGAGAGCAACAACTACAGTAGGAAGTCTGGATGCTTTTGAGCGTAATAATACGTAAGGGTTATGAAAGGTGGTGAAAAGAGTAAAACCCGTGTGGGCCCTCTGCGCCTTGTCTTTTCTTTTATCTTCAATCAGGCTGCTGGGTGTCTGTATTTAGCGGATCATGGATCAACGGATCACGGATCGGCGGATCACGTGATATGCATGCTCAACTCTATTTTGAGCACTGGGAAATATTTATACCCTAGTGTAACATACAGCATACTGTAGAATTTATATTTTATCCACAGGTAAGAAGCCTGAAGAGATTTCAATCGATACTATATAACTATAATTAGAGCGCGCGCGTATAAAAATTTAACACACGTACTGAGTAAGATTATTTTAATTCACCTTAAAACTGAATCACTGATGTATTCTTGACACAAACACAATGCTCAATAGACTAGCTCTGTATTGCAAAAACAAACGACAAAGGATACACGCCAACATATTTGAAGCCTATTCACACGTGAGTGCTCTAGCGTATATGCGCTACAGCGATATGTGAACCGCTCCATCATTTATTTTCACAATCATTACGTCATGCTACATTACCATCATGTTGGAAAATTCATAAAATCGTGCCTATCTTTAAAGCAGGTGACGCCAAAAGTGTTAAGAACTATCGTCCTATTTCATTGTTATCCATTGTATCAAAAGTTCTTGAAAGGTTAATCTTCAGTAAGATCATTACTCACATAAACAAATCCATTAGTCCATCTCAGTTTGGCTTCACAAAGGGTTGTTCCACACTTCAACAGATATTAATTCTAACTGACTTCATCACTAACACTTCTTTGCAAACTGATGTTATCTACCTTGACATCAGCAAGGCCTTTGACACAGTATCACACGTGATTTTACTTCAAAAGCTATGGTCAATTGGAATAACAGTCCCATTATGGTCGTGGTTCAAGATCTACCTGACTAACCGTTATCAAAGAGTCTCTATTAATAATGTCTACTCTGACTTGTTACCAGTAGTTTCAGGTGTTCCACAGGGGAGCATCCTCGGTCCGTTATTGTTTCTAGTATATATCAATGATATGTCTGCATATATCCATCAATGCCAGCTTCTAAAGTTTGCAGACGATGCCAAATGTTTTAATCACATTAAATCGGTTTCTGACAAGGAAGACCTTCAAGATAACATTACTGCTCTTTTCGCCTGGTCACAGGACAATGACTTAAATTTCAATATAAAGAAATTTATTCACTTAGGCCACACCAAGTCAAACCTTAGTTTCTGGTCACCCGCCCGCATGGAAAACTGGAACCCCAGTTTATGAGGACTATTATTAATATTATAAGCGCTTAAGTGTACGTGACCAAGGACAGTGATTTTTAAACACTGCAAAAGATCGAGATACTCTAATAGAGCAGTCAGGGATTCTAATAAAGCAGTCACACTACCCTTAACTCTAATACCAGAATAGACAGATACTACTATAACGTTTTTGACTTGTCCTTGATTAGCTATATAGCTAGCTATTAGTAATGCTTCTGTTGCCAGTAAGTAATTTCAGTACAGTATGTATGTAGCATTGATCACTAGCCTAATGATCAGATTATTATTATTATCAATTTACCAAAAAGGAAGGCATACACAAAAGGCAAAGCCTGTACAAGGTGTCCGCCTACAAAAAACAAACATACATATACATATACCTACAGTACACTACAAACTAAACAGTACACAACAAAACACAAAACAGTGATTAAGAAGTTACTTGACACATAAGTAATTATAAAGGTGATGCTGGAAAGACTTTCGATTTCTGTCTTCAAGGATATGTAATGGCACAGTGTTCCAGAAGAAAGTTGTGTTGACAAAAAAGAATATCTCCTAGAATTAATGGTGGACTGTGGAGGAACTAGTGAAAGAAGGTGACTTCTGGTAGATGCTATGGAATTAAATGAACAGTGACTATTAAATGTAATAAATGTTTGCTGGTGATATACGTCATTGAGGAAACTGACCGAAAGGAAACTTCGTCTTGACTGGAGAGAAGGAAGGTGAAGTTGGGAGCAACAATCATTCGAAGAACTGGTCCAAGAGCTGGTAGATGGACTCCAGCGACTCCCACAGATACATCGAGCTGCCCGCTTTTGTAGGGACTCTAGTAGTTGGATATCTCCCAAATTAGATATACCATAGCTTTAAACTTTCCTAACAATTCAGATGTAGTTCTCTAATGATTAGTCTAGTAACTCTTCTAGTGGATCTAAACTTGGACTTCCTTATCACTGATCACTGATATACTGACTAGAAATCCGGTAACGTTTGGTGAGCTCAAACTTCAACTTTTCCATGGTTACATAATTGCAAGTATAGTCCTAAATTAGCAAGTCCATGACATCCCTTAGTTAAAACATTAACTTAGCTTTCCCACATGATCACTGAAAAACACTAGCCTGGAGCACTCAACAACTCAACTCAAAACTTTGACAGCTACTTTACTCAAGGTTTACTGTATAGAAGGCTGGAAACGCATGCATATATAGTTGGCTAAGACTTCACTTTTGAAAGAGTTTCTGATGATGTGTTAATATAGCTTTGGATTATTATTAGCTAGCTAATAAATAATAATTTCCTGACATAGCTAATGAAACATTTCATTTGTAAAGCAAAAGTAGCTACATGAGCAGACCTTTCCTTAGTGTTAGCTACACATTGTTGTGCTCAGCAGTGTAGCTAGCCATCAACAATTTTTCTGGTGCATTTTGCAGAAGCATAATTAACTACTTATGCTATAAGAATGTTGGTTAAGCTTGGTTGTAAACTCAATATGAAATGGGTAAATTGAGCAAAATTAATAACATTACAGTATTATACTGGTGTATAAATGTAAGAGTCTATGATAGTCCTGAAGTCCTGATCATCCGCCCGCCCGCATCCTTTTGTTGGCTAGGAGTGACCAGAAACTAAGGTATGACTTGGAGTGGCCTTATCATTCAAACGCAAATTCCACGCAACATACTCAATGTCTGATTCCATTATACGTCATGTAGATTCTCATAAGGATCTTGGCGTGATACTATCTGAAGATCTGAGCTGGGAGAAACATCATAAAACCATTATTACCCGTGAAGTAGATAATAACAACAACATTTCCCTACTTAGGTGGCCTCTCCAAAGTTGGCTCCGAGCGTGGCGCTTGGCCGGAATCTGGGTGGCCTGCGGATCAAGTCACGATGGGGTTGGCTTTTTTTCACCCCTTCTAGGTATTTGTCCCGTTTCACTTTAGGATATTTAGCTCAAAGATTTTCGATTAGGCTCCTAGGCTATGGGTAAACACCTCGAACAGGCTCTGCCTTCTGTGTACACCCTCCAGTGCCTAACTGGTAAAGTAGATAATAACAATAATAACAATAACAATAGCTTACAGAACACTTGGTCTAATTCGACGGACATTTGTCTGCAATCTTTCACCTACTACCTTGGTTAGATTGTACGTATCCTTGGAAAGATCGCAATTACTTTACTGTACTCAGATCTGGCGACCACATTTGATGAAAGACATTGTTAACCTTGAGAGAATCCAACGCCGAGCCACTAAACACATCCTTAATGACTACACCAGCTGCTACAAAGATCGTCTAATTAACCTGAAGCTCCTTCCCCTCATATACATATTTGAACTGCAGGACATACTGTTTGCTATCAAGTCACTAAAGTCACCAACCTACCAGTTCAACATCAACAACTTTATCAGTTTCAACTCTTCTACTACTAGGGCTGGAGCAAGCAATAAACTCTTGATACTTCAACACCTTAACAACACAGCTCGACATTCTTATATCCATCGGTTACCATCTTTGTGGAATGCCATGCCGATAATGGATATAAACACATCATATTCTACTCTCAAATCTAAGCTTAAATCATTCTTATGGAATCACTTTCTAACGAATTTTGACGAGAGCAACAACTGTACCTTTCACTTCCTTTGTCCTTGCAGAACCTGTCATCAATCCAGACCTCCAGTCACAAACTTCAAACATTTATAATTAATCAACATAACATTGTATAATTGTAGATAATTTTGTATTTAGGCAGGCTGATGGTGCAAGTTACCATCAGACCTTTGGTGTCACTTTTCACCATAAAGCATTAAATAAATAAAGTATCCTTTGTCGTTTGTTTTTGCAATACAGAACTAGTCTATTAAATATTGTGTTGGTGTAAACAATACATCAGTGATTCAGTTTTAAGGTGAATTAAAATAATCTTACTCTGTACGTGTGTTAAATTTTTAATACCCGCGCGCTCTAATTATTATAGTTATATAGTATCGATTGAAATCTCTTCAGGCTTCCTACCTGTGGATAAAATATAAATTCTACAGTATGCTGTATGTTACACTAGGGTATAAATATTTCCCAGTGCTCAAAATCGAGTTGAGCATGTATATCATGTGATCCGCCGATCCGTGATCCGTTGATCCGTGATCCGTTGATCCGTGATCCGCTAAATACAGACGCCCTCAGGCTGCTTGTCTTCTTCTTCATCCAACGAAACCGTATCGAGGCGTAAATTTTCCGTATCAACACTATCTTTAAGCAGCGTAATAGACGCCGCAAGATTATTTAAGGTGCATAGACTACGCTACTGTACAGAAGAATAGATTATATTCCTTACTGATATAATGTACGACGGAGGTACTGGTACTAGCTAGATAGCTTCACGATAGGTCACAAGATTACGTCCATTCTTCATTGTACGCATTATCGATCTATCGATTGAAACCACGATGACACACCCTTTTGGGTACTAGCTATATTTCAGTGGCCACATACCTTCAATTTGGAAGGCTGATTAGATATACTCTATAATCGATCGAAACCACGCCCCTTTTGGGCAAGCGCACATCTTGCAGTCTGCCTCGAGATATTCTAACACAGCAGTCACCCTAATAGAACAGTCACATGTTTATAGCTAGCTGTATGCCTTAACAAAAAATTAAACAAACCAGTATATTAAAAATTATAAATTTAAAAATAAAGTAGGAATCCAAGCGATAAAAAGTAGTGAAACAAGAGAAGAACGATGGTAGCTATTACAGCATAGCTCGGTGGGAAATTCCTACTTTGGCATTGAACACAAAATAATGGCTATACCATGCCAAAATAGGGATTTCCCACCGAGCTATGCTGTAATAGCTACCATCGTTCTTCTCTTGTTTCACTACTTTTTATCGCTTGGATTCCTACTTTATTTTTAAAGTTATAATTTTTAATATACTAGTAAAACTTAATGTCATACAGGGTTTGCACTCCCAAACCCCTTGAAGCTCACCTTTATAAGCTCAAATGATACCACAGCATTTATGCTGTCACGCAGTAAGGGGGTAAATTGTAGCCAAAAACTAGTTGTATATGTAAGTGACTTTGGACTCTGGTTATAAAAAGATTAATATGATGATGGGGCTATATAGCTGTAAAAAGTCAGAATGAAATTGTAACAGAACTCTTTCAGTAATACAGTATTTGGTTAAAAATAACTTCCAGATTCAATCTTGTGATATATAGCCATTTTCCAAAAATTTTTCAGGGAGCATCACCCCGGACCCTCTAGCTGGAAATTCTATGTATGCGTACTCTATACACACTGCATGGTGAGTGTATACTTGCCATCTCTTCATTGTTATTGTTTGGATGTTGTAGTTTGAGCCATGAAACTGTAAACCACATGTACTAGCTATACCTTTAGCCAAGCAATACACTAAATTTAGCGATCTTGTATATATATATATTGATGGATTTACCATATAAATTTTATTAATTTGTGAATTGATGTAATCAATTACCAAAAAACCAAATTCTAAAATTGCTAAATTTAATGTACCACTAAATTAAGGTATTTCAAACACTAAATTAATGGAAAGTATTGATCATGTGTAGCTGCATTCTTCTCCTTCCTGTTCTTTATGTAAAGAACATATTTTAGTTACTGGCTGTGCCCTTATATGACAGCTAGTATTAGTCTACAACTGTTCTGGAATAATGGTGTCATTTCATCATTATTACACTTAGGTGACTCACAATGCTTTACAAACATTGTCACTCACAATGCTTTACAAGCATTGTCAATCACTTAAACAAAGTGGCATCATTTTTAAGTCAAAAATATTGCCAAATTTTAATACTAAATAAGCTAAATTTGCAAAAACATTTTGTGGGGGTATGCCCCCAGACCCTCCTAGATAGAGCATGCTCCACATGCTGAGTGTACTCCGCATACTATATATAGCTAATTTTATTACCCAGTTGTCATTTTTCTTAGCCAACCAACCATTATGTTAGCACCCCCGTTCTGAAATCCTAGATCTGCCCCTGAGTAGGATGACAGTTAGTGTTAACAAGTAGTGAAAAGAAAGCAGGCCATTTGTGCTGGATGTTGTTTAAAGCCATGTTTCTATTAAGTGAATTGAATGCGTTACTTGCATCCACTAGCAGCATTCCCTCAGTATGATCATTTAAAAACATTGTCCTCATTGAATGAATGGCTGCCTCAACACCAGACATTTGCCTGGCACATAGTTGAATTGGACCTGCAGCACGTTGAATATCAGATCTGATGATTGATAGAGCAACCTTAGCAATGATACGCCGGACCACCTCACCTCACCTCACCCACTCCAATTGGTTGGACACCTGGGTTCTTGTCCAGAGCAATGAGTCTGCAGGCAATCAATGGAGAGATAATAACTGGATCATCAAAATGTACACAATCCTCGAGCTAAAATAATGATCGAACAATACAGTTCTCCTGAAACTGACCCAAAAGCAGAGCAGAAACGTCTCCATCCTTAGGTGTCAACCCCAGATGGTCCAGCTTCCCCTGAGGTATGCAATGCAGCCTCACAGACTACAGTACCATCAAGGCCATCAAAAATAATGGAATGATAATCAGGAACAGTAGAAGAATCAGAAATCAAACAATCTGCATGTAGAGGAGCAGCAGGGGGGTGTTTGTCCCCATAAGTACGTATATCGCGCACAGTTTTGCCAGTGGTGTCCACAAACTCATCAAGGTGCAAACGCTTTCTCCTAGGATGATCAGATAGCAAAGTCAGAGCAGCTTTAGTGTTACCAGCAAACATAAGCTTAGCAAAAGAATGGGAAAAAGACCCTCCGACAAAGAATCACTATCGTGTTGCTGTTTAGCCACACTGCAGAGTCGCTGTTGAATAGTTCTACCTTCTAACACCAGTTCATGCAAGTTGCCTCAGCTAGACTAGTTTTACTATATAAAGTACTACATGATTTATTAATTATACCAAACTGTTACCTCCCATTTAAATCTACTGTATTATGGACCCGACACTCACACAACTTTAAACTAGTACCTTACCGACCAAGAATTGATGTATATAAATGTTCCTTCCTCCCAAGAACTGTACCAGAATGGAATAGATTCAAGTGAATAGATTAGATAGTGAGATTATTGAGACTGACTGTGTTGAAGAATTTAAACAAAAATTAGCCCCTTCTATGTATATACATGTAGTTAAGTAACTTATAGTAATTGTATATAATGTTATAGCTTATTATTGTAATTGTAGCTGCATATGTGTGTTCTATACCATATGCGTATTTTGTATATAATTAAGTAACTTGTCATAACTGTACATACTTATATAGTTAAGTAACTAATTGGAATTGTACACATGTAATTGCACATCAGCATTATACTCCTGGAGGATCCTGCTGATTAACAATAAATAAAATAAATAACCTTCACCCCACAATTTGTTCGAACCTGGAATTTATCGGACCTTGCGTGCTATTAGCTGCAGTTCTAACGCTATTAATCCTACATACCTGATTATTAAGGGATAATTGCTGATTAGTGTAGGCTAATTTGTGGTATAATAGCCTAAGTGGCTGGGGTGGTAGCAAGGGCATTCCATCTAGCCTGGGAAAAAAGGTTTGAGAAAAGCTGTTAGATTTCCATGAAGTGAGTGGCAGTGGTTCGAAAACCATAGTGCCCATTAACTGATAGTTGACTCAACATACCTAAAAATATCAAAGGTCATGACCGTCATCCCAATCAGATGTTCTACAACGACAAGAAAGCATCAACTGATTCTGAAAAAGCCCAGCTGTTCAATGATTACTTCTACTCTGTATTCTCATCTAGTGACCAGCCAATAAACGACTTTGACACTGCACCTAGCTCTGATGATTCACTACATGACATTGTAATGTTTCAAGGTGATGTTTTTGACATCTTTACATCCCTCGTTTCAAGCAAAGTAAGTGGAATTGATAACATTAGTCCCAAAACATTCAAATACTGTGCCGCACCACTGCTCCAAGTTATCTGCCACTTGTTCTCCACAAGTTTGCAGAATAACTCCATTCCACAAGAATGGCATATTCATTGCATGATCCCTATTTATAAAGCTAGGGACAAGTCATCAGTATCTAACTGTCGACCCATTTACTTACTGTGTATACTCTCCAAAGTTCTAGAAAGAATTGTTTATAACAACATCATTAGACATGTACAAGGTAAACTTACAGAACATCAATTTGGATTTCTCCCAAATAGATCAACATTGCAACAACTGCTACTATTTACTGAAAAACTTCTTGAAACCAAGTTTGAAGTGGACGTAGTATACAGAAAGGCATTTGACTCAGTATCCCACAACAGCCTTCTCAATAAGCTCTATATACTCTATTGGAATAACAGGCAAACTATGGAAGTGGTTTCAAGAATACCTGCTACAAAGATTGCAGTGTGTTAGAATTGGTGACTCATTATCAACCTTCTGTAATGTCCTCTCCGGAGTTCCCCAAGGGAGTGTATTAGGACCCCTTTTGTTTGTCATATTCATAAATGACCTTCCTCAACACATTCAATCTGCATTACCCTTTGTATTTGCTGATGACACCAAATGTCTACTGGCAATCAAATCCACAGAGGATATTGGTAAACTACAAAGTGATGTCAACAATACAGCTATGTGGAGCCACTCTACAGACTTATTATTTAATGAAGCCAAATTTGTACATGTTCATTTCTGGGCTAAACCGCCCTTTGATCTGGACACCACAACTTGCACAGTTAATGGAAACCCTATAAAGCAACTCTTACAACACAAGGATCTTGGTATCATTTTCTCCTACAATCTCAATTGGACAGACCACTATAAAACTATTACTACTAAAGCATATCAGATTCTAGGCTTGATCAGATGTACATTTAGGGTCAATTGTATAGAAGCTAAAAAGCAACTCTACATTTCTTTGGTTAGATCATAAAAAATCTATTGCTCACAAATATGGAGACCTCAACTAATAAGAGATATACCTACCCTGGAACATGTGCAGCGTAGAGCTACTAAATTCATACTGAATGACTACATCTCATCTTATAAATCAAGGCTACAACAACTAAATTTATTACCGTTAATGTACATCTATGAACTGACTGATTCAATGTTTCTGATCAAATCCTTGAATACACCAACAGACAACTTTGACATTAAAAATTTTATCTCTTTTAACACCAACAACACTAGATCTGTAAGTCACTTAAAACTACGCCATCCTAGGACATTATCCACCTCTCATCATCATTTCTATTTCAATCGAATTGTAAGACTTTGGAATTATCTACCTATTATAAACTTATCTTTACCACCTCATGTCATCAAACAAAAGCTAACAAAACATCTATGGGACCATTTTACAGTTAGCTTTAATTCTGATCTATCCTGTTCATTTCATTACTTGTGTCCATACCATCGATGCTCAAGACAACCAATCTCCACCAATTTTCTCCCTCTTTAATGACAATGAACTGCAAATTAGTAATAAATACATAGTTACTCTACATAGTTAAGTAATAAGTAACTGTAATGTAGTTAACAATAATTAATGTATAGCTGTACATTTCTGGCTGTGGGCACAGGTTGCCCACAGACCTTTGATGCAGGTTCTCCTGCTTCAAAAAGCATTATAAATAAATAAATAAATAAATAAATAAGAATATTATGGTTCACTAGCTTTTTTTGTTTCTTTTTGCCTACCGACCGATCCATTTTGTTGTAAAATATATCCGAGCAACGACTTTTCAGATAGGTAGCTATATCACCTAATATATAGTATAAACTTCATTGACTTCAAATCTGATCATGATATGCTCACAGCTACTACAGCGGAAGGTCGTTCAGATCTTGCTAGCCATCTTGAAGACAAAAACCACCATTTTGGATCTTTTTTTCTAATTGAACATTGCCAATATCTGTTTTCTCAGCTAGGAGTATAACTTCTGTGGTACTTATTGTCCTCCTCTCGGTTTTACCCCCGTTAACTGTACCCATCACTTTCCCTGTCCTGGTTTTAACCCTGTTTTCACCGTCCCAGTTTTGCCTCATCTAACTACGAGCTAGTTTAAAATAGACGTAAGTCCATATCTCTACCGACCACACTACTAAAGAGAGATAACTGAGCAAAAAAATCCGGGATGAACTAAAATTCCGAAGAGCCAACGAATGCAAAAGGTAATGATCAGCATGGATACTAAAATCAGATACTTGCTAGCTGAGCTGGTTCATCACTTGAAAATAGCAGTACCTCCAATAAGGTTATGGAATCCATTATTAAAATTAATATACTAGAACATCTGAACTCCAATAACTTGTTGACATCCCACCAGTTTGGCTTTTTAGAGGGCCATTTGTGCACTACCCAATTACTTCATGTTATGGATATTTTAACAAAATCACTTGATCATGGAGTACCTGTTGATGTTATTTACATGGATCTGCAGAAAGCTTTTGATAGTGTGCCACATAAACGTTTATTGTATAAGATTGAACACTATGGAATTACAGGCAACCTTCTTAGACGGATTGATGGATTTCTATCCAAAAGAGACAGCGCGTTGTTTTACATGTTGGCAAGATGTGAAGAGTGGTGTTCCACAAGGATCAATTCTAGGACCTCTTCCTTATTTATGTTAATGATATGCCGAAATCCATCTCAAGTCATGTGTTTTTATTTGCAGATGATACCAAGCTTATACGAACCATTTCTACATTGGCAGACCTTGTACAACTCCAATCTGGTTTAGATAATCTAGCCAAATGGTGTGATGTGTGGCAATTGAAGTTCAATGTTACTAAATGTAAAGTGATTCACTTTGGTCGAGCCACGCACAGCATTGGAGGCTACTATCTTAATGGTGTCTCATTGGACTCAGTTAATTGTCATAAGGACTTGGGTATTATCGAATTTAAAGTTCCACCAACACACTTCTGAAGTAGCTATGAAAGCGAACAGGGTATTGGCTTGTATGAAAAGAAGCTTTATCGATTTGAATGAATTTGTAATATCACAGTTGTACAAATCAATGGTTCAACCAATATTAGAATACGGAAATGTAATTTGGGGACCCCATTAGGCCACACCAAGTCAAACCTTAGTTTCTGGTCACCCGCCCGCATGGTAAACCTGGAACCCTAGTTTATGAGGACTATTATTAATATTACAGGTGCTTAAGTGCATGTGACCCAGCAAGACACTTATTTTTTACTGCAAAAGATCGAGATACTCTAATAGAGCAGTCAGGGATTCCAATAGAGCAGTCACACTACTCTTAACTCTAATATTAGGTATATATGCCACACTAATAAAATGTTTCTAACTGTAGCTAGTTTTTGTCCTTGATTATATAGCTTTTATTATTATTATTATTATTGTTTACTGAGCAGTCAGCCCTGCTGGTGTGCTCAGGAATCACAGCTGTTCAGATTATAACTGTTACTAATGCTTCTGTAACCAAAGTAATTTCAGTAGCATTAACTACTAGCCCATGCAGATGGGCCATAGCTTTAACTTTATAATTCAAATGTAGTCCTCTAATGATTAGTCTATAGTAACTTCAAATTCCTTATCACTGAACACTACAGGGGTATGGAAAGCCGGCAACATTCGGTGAGCTTAATTAAACTTAAACTTTTCCATAACTAAAATTAGATTGGCAAGTAGAAACCCTTATAGTTTAAACATTCCCAGATGATCACTAAAGAACACTAGTCTGGAGCATTCAATGACTCAAAACTTTGACAGTTACTTTTCTCAAGGTTTACTGAATAGAAGGCTGGAAACGCATAGCTAGTGGGCTAAGACTTCACATTTGAATGAAGAATTTCTGATGTGAAAATAGAAGTTAAATTTCATTTTGGATCATGATCATAACAACTTAGCTATAAGTCATAGTAATACTTTCCTGACATAGCTAATGAGACATTTATTTCACTTGGATTGCATAAGTAGCTACATGAGCAAAACATTTCCTATAGTATATTCTAAATAAATAAATAAATATACTTAAATGCTATACATCAGTGTATAGCTAGCCATGATCCATCAACAACTTTTCTAGTGCATTTTTTGCCAAAGCACAACTACTTATATTGTTGGTTAAGTTTGACTAAAAACAAAATCAACATGAATTTGCTAAATTGAGCAAATAATAATACCATACAGTATATTGTCACAGTAGAATCTATAGTCCTGAAGTCCTGATCATCCGCCCGCCCGCATCCATTTGTAGGCTTGTGAGTGACCAGAAACTAAGGTATGACTTGGAGTGGCCTTATGTATTAGATCAACGTAAACTTGAGGGTGTGCAACGGCGTGCTACAAAACTAGTACCATCTTTAAGTAGCGATTTCCAACCTACCAATTTTTCACACATATTTTTGTTACTTAAATTATACACCTTCAATAAACGTTTCACAAGCTGCCGTTCCAGTTAATGATAGCCAATGCTTCGTACTTCGTAATGCACTTTACTGGATTAAACTCCATGCGGTATTTACTGAAATATAGCAAATCAAAGTTTGAGAAATAAAAATTCCCATAGGGAGCCCATGCAAATAATTGCGTACGTAATTCTAATTGGAAGAATGTGGCACCGGTGATAGCCGAAGTTTCCGAGTGTTTTCGCGTGAATCTGCTGCTGATGAGGACGAAGAAAGTGATCCTGGGCAAACCATATATGCTGATTACGATTTTTCCATGTGTTTTTTGATTGGAAGACGATTGATGTTGGATTACGATGGAAATATGGCCCTTTTAAAGGTAAATCGCCATCTAGCACTGTTCAGAATTCAGCATTGCAATCACCCTGGGCTTCAAGGCAACCCCCTGCATCGATGCAAGTAAAGTTTGAAGGTGAGCAGTTTGTTGTTTTGCGCGGAATTGCAAATAAGGTTCAAGGTTGAGCATAATCTTTTCAAAAGTGGAGACTGGCATGTGATACCAGCTTTACATGGCTTCACACTTACCTGTTGTTATATTCTAGTGTATTTACTGCTGTTTTGATCCATCTTCAGTGATTGTAATTTTGATCATAAACTATTTATAATTTCTCTTTGTAGTATAGCGATGTCATTATGTTATAAAATAATTATTATCCTTAGTGCTTACAATGTGACAAATAAAGCTGAACAGTGTCCAAAAAAATCTATTTTAAAAATAATGTTGGTCTTACATTTTGTTATCTGATTGTCATGTTTCCGAAGTATGTGTTAATTGTGACTTGTGATGCCAGTAATTACTATGTTACATAATATTACTGATATTTCTAGTTAGTTATCTCTGAAAATGCATTAGGTACCTGTGTATACTAAGTGTTACACATTACACACAGTTTTATTTGTGAATCACTAGCTTTATTCATGTAATATTCTGAGTGGTCAGTCTACAAAGAAGTGGTCACTCTTGGGAGGTTTTACCTAGTTCATATGCTTTTCTTCGTAAAATAGATATGTGGTGAAAATTTCATGTCATTATCAGTTTCCTATCTAGATTTATGACACTTTGAATATTGTGTTTGGTGCCATGTAATATGTACTAGTAATAGCATGGGTAGCAGTGAAATTTGGGATAAATATCACGAGTGTTGTATTGGAAATGGGGATAAATTTCACGAGGCGAAGCCGAGTGAAATTTACCATTTCCAATACAACAAGAGTGGTATTTATCCCAAATTTCACTGCTACCCATGCTATTCCCAGTTAATACCATACTCGCTGCATATACGCATGCTGTGCATTAGCGTTGCCATGTACGCAATTTGTCACTATGTACTAAACACGTGTCAACACTAATTGTTAACATAAATTCTAGCCAATGAAATTGCAATTACAACTTTTTCACTGCTACCAGTGAAATACGGGATAAATTTCACTGCTACTATTGAGACTTTTGTATGGGCACTGAAACAGGTATGGTATTAACATAAAAAGCATTGAAAATGCTGTACACAAAAATCATCACATTGTCAACTTCTTTTCCTTATATCTTTTGATAGGAACCACTGATTGAGGTGGGGTTTGCACTAAAATGACCCTGATGAATAGCACAATATTTGTCATACCAATGAATGTATGGAATGTTAATTATTTAATTTAGTTGGAAATCTCTACTTTAAGAGACAAGTCTTACATAGATCGACTGACATCAATGAATTTACCATCTCTTTTGTACAGGCACAGACGTGGTGACTTAATATTTCTTTTCAAAATATTGAACGATTACTTCAATCTGGATCACTCCAACTTTTTTACTTTCTCCCACAATACACAAACTAGAAGCCACGCACATAAATTACTTAAGCCCCTTGCCCACCTTTCATGTCGGGTCAACTATTTTGGTACTAGAGTAATTAATGATTTGAACAATCTTACGAGTAATATTGTAGGAAATTCTTTATTAAATAATTTTAAATCAGCTGTACATAATTACTTTTATGACTATAGATTTATGTAAATGTAATAATTATATTCATAGTTAATTTTTGTATATTGCATCTAATTTATGTATGTGTATGTATGTAATTGAACGGGTGTACAGGCTTCTAAGCCTCAACCCAAATCACACTATAATCATAATCATAATAAGCTAAATGTGACCGTCTCAGCGAAAATCCGTTTGTTCGTACAAGCATGCGAAAATAGTAAGTAACAAATAATGAAATAAGTATTAAAAATAATTAAATTAATGCAAAGACTAGCTAATTCAGCACTTGTCAGTGGCTTTCAGTATCTTTTTAGCGTGTACTGAAAAACAATAATAATAATAATAATTACAAACTACCACATCAATTACAATAAACTAAACTAATTTCAAGCTACACCTACTTAACTACATTATAAAACCTAAACAAAATTTATCCGACTATCGTGTCCTCCGAGCAAAGAGCATAGTGTCTGAGGACCATTTTGGCATTGTACTTCCATAAAGTCACTAATAACCTTTGCAACAATTGCCTCCTAGCCAACTTCAGAGACTAACCATTTTAACTGTAGTGCGGTCACAATTGTAAAAAGAGTGGACAAAGCAAAAGGAGACCAAACACTGAATGACTCACATACTAGGGGAATAAAGTCACCTCCATCCTTGGTAACTGATTTATTATTTTCATTTATGATTACTGGGCAGTCAGCACAGCTGGTGTGCCCAGGAAAAAAAGGGAATCACAGTATTAGGTACAATTATATACTAACTAATGTGGTGTTGATTGTTTGTGAAGTGTGATATCAAGTTAGTTGTAAACTCATCATAGTTTGTCAACTCTATAATAAATACAGGCAGATTCTAAATAACGTTGTCCTTAGCTTCCTCAACGGTGCAGCAGCCATCCCAGCATGAGAAACAGCTGAGGATATAAAAGCAGGTTGAGTTGTACACCTGACAGAGAGGTCAAAGTACGCTGGACGACACAAGGAGAACTGCATTGAAACCTGGTAGGGTCATCCGGGTCATCCGGGTCAACCGGGTCACATTTTATCCGGGTCATCCGGGTCTGATCCGGTTTACAAATTATCTGGGTCTGACCCGGATTGGATCACGTGAGAAACGAAATTGATCGTTTGACGACGTAGAACCTATAAACGCTAGTCGCGTAGCTCTTTCGTGAGCCACGCCCACTTATCGCGTTACAAACATACGCTCAGCCACGCCCATTTATTAAGTGCAGTCTGTAGCATGAAACTGTGTCCGTTTCTGTCTGCAAGCTTACGTGAAGCCACGCCCACTAATCGATTAATGTATGAGTTGTATATAGTCTAGGACTAGTCTTACAGCAGGATAAGTACTTTTGTGAGCCACACCCATTTTAATATATTGGGAAATTGAAATACTAAGTATGTATGAAGCCACACCCAATTGCTGTCTGTAAACTCACAGAAGCTACGTGGAAACAAACCCACTGACTGATTTTAAATTATAAACTTACAGGCTTAGTTATCACATAACTACTTGTTTACTCAACACGAATCGAACGCTCGAAACGTAGTCTCGCTTGCTCGAGAATACCCGAAACATAGCTCTTATCGCGCGCCTCGGCTTAATTTAATCCGGGTCAGTGGGTCATCCCGGTCAGCAGTAGTGACCCGGTTTCAACGCTGAAGGAGAAATCAAGGTTGTAAATGTCCCCAGGTTTGAGAAAATTGTGAAAATATTTCGTAAAATTACACATGCCACAAGGAAAATACGTAAGTTTATATCGCGCAAGTACTCGAAGAAGAAAGACTCAAATCGATTAAAACTATGTAGCATCTTATTCACCTCCTGATGGAGTGTACGAAAAGCTTTGTTTCGTTTTGTAGCTTCCACGGTATGGGTGTAAAGTGCGTTTATTTACGCAGCCGTAAACGTAAACAAGATCGTCATAGTTTTTTCTAACAAACCGCCTTCATACGCCTATGCGCAAGTGACTGCTAGACTAAAACTATACTTTGGTGTATCTGTCAATCCATGATAAACATTGTAAGCTAAATTCCAACTTTGTAGACTAATCCCAACGGAAGTTATGGCTGCGAATGCAAGGGCCTGTAGTTTATTGTTAGTATGGTCACTATTATTATTATTATTATTATTATTGTTTACTGAGCAGTTAGCCCTGCTGGTGTGCTCAGGAATCACATAAACAAATACATTAGGTACAATAATATGATTGGAGTCTAGCTGTAAATAGATCAGTATCTGCAATTTCAATTGTATCAGTTGGTAGTATGTTCCACTCGTTTATTGTTCTTGAGAAATAGCTGTTTTGGTATGCCGTGGTGGATGAGGTAGGTAAAATATAGTGAAGATATACAAATCGATTTCTTTCTTCTTTCTGCTTTCTAGTGCTGTAATTTCACAATTACACGTCACAGAATGTTGAAACTTTGGTGATCCATTCCTCTGACACTGCAGATAATGGTGAGTGAATAAAAATTTTTAATTCTGCAAAATAGACGAGTTTTCGCTGATACGGTCACAAATAACGAAATTAAGATTCGTTTACCTGTTGTAAATAGAACTGAGTACCCTGTTCATAGTTGTGATAAGATTGTAAGTTCCCGTGTATAAAGTGTTCGCTTGCGTAGCTAATTGACACAGTAATGATAAATACTTTAAAATGTAAATAACTTTTAAGTACAATATTGCCCTTTACAGTTCAGGTGTATACATCTTATATCAGAACAGAAAACTTTTTATTTTATTTTCATTGCTTTACAGATAAAATTGCAAAGATTGTGAGATAGAAGAAGATAAGATAGTATACAATTGAAAACGACCTGGAAATTGATGCTACAAATCTATTAAGATTACTTTTTTAAGTACAACTTAAAAATTACAATAAATATTAACTACAGTTAACTGCAACCCCTTCGTGTGCTACTCCTTCCAGTCAAACCACACGAAGGGGTTGCTATAATTCATCAATGCAAACATCCAATTCTGCATTGCAAAGCAGTATCTACAATTAATATGTGTAAATCTTCTTAACAATATAGCACTGATCATTAATGTGCAAAAGCCAAGTGCAAGCAGTATCTGATATTTATATCGCGTTTTAGAAGTATTAGAACATTGAGTGCTTATGGTAACCTTTTCACTGGAAGATAAAATAATTTCATGTAACATATCAATATCAGCCAATATTTGACTTTCAAGGGCCTCACTGGTATCATCATTTCTTGGAAAACCTACGGTAAAACAACCTTTGGCCATAAAATTAACAATATATGCCAATGAGTTGCTAGCAGTGAAATTAGTAATGTACCTTTTTCTCGCTTCTTTAGTTTTACCCTCACAGTGTGTAAATATTAAGGCAGATATCCTACTAATATCTGGTGGCAGTCTACTAATCAACCAAAGTATAGCTTGCTTTTCAGCAGCAGTGAAACGGCCTTCTCTTACTACAAAGAAAACCAAATTGATACCATCAGGTGCTAATACTTTAATACTTTTCAGGACCTTCTCTATAGCACAGCAATTGTCTTTTTGATTTAAGCTTGATATTCCATCCTCATAAATCACTGTAACGTTGAGTTCACCGTTTTCAGTATTTAGTACACCAGCTATGCAATCAACTATATTATGACCCTTTATAGTTTGACTCTCATCATCTTTTCTTTTAAGAATACGATTAGCTATGGTGGTTTTTCCAGATCCATTAGTTCCTAATATCAAGATGTATCTATCTTGCATTGTTAAACTAGATGTAACGCATTTGTATTCAAGAGCATCAACAAACTAGAACTTGAGTACCTAACTTTTACTGAATAATATCCAAACCAACTGTAGTTGCAGTAGAAATAATTATCACAACAACAACAACAATAGGAATAGTTATAAAATTTTATCGATGACGATCATAACAAAAATGCTTTTGCATTAAAGCAATTCAGTAGTCGGTTTTGTTGTTTTGATATATATATCAAAACTACAGAACTCACATTTAAAGGAAATGACGTAATGGCTTTCCTGGAATTTATAGGCACAACAACGATAGTGAATATAAACGCTTTACCATGTTAATACAGCTTTACGCCTCACAAAATTCAACTTATTATAGATTTCTTCCGCGTAACGCTATTACCGTATTATGCAATGTCAGTCGAAGAGCGAATTGTATTGATAATAGGAAAAACTGAATCAGGAAAATCAAGTATATGCAATCAAATAATCAAGAACAAATTCTCTTTGGATAATACCAAGAGTATTCAGCGAGGCTATGGGACTATTGAAGTATCTGACGCTAATCATATCCATGTAACCTTCATAGATACTGTAGGGTTTGGACCAGATAAATCCACATGGCCAATTCTTTTGAGTCAGATCAACAATGAAATTATGAGATACGCTGCTGATGGTTTGAATTTAGTCATTTTTACAGTTAGATCCGATAGAATAATTGATGTTGAAAAAGACGCTTTGGACTTTCTGACGGAAAATAACTCCTCAGCTCTACAGGGTATATCAGCATTGGTAATCACTCACTGCGATAACAAATCCAAAGAAGCACGTGGGCGATACATCAACGAGTTTGCCAGTAAAAGTAAGTTACAGTCTATATCATCCCGTATGGGTAAAGGCATATTTGCAGTCTCGTTTCCGGATATATCAAAGATGGCTTTTGCTAACCAAACTGCAATTGATAAAGATGGAAAAGTTATTCAACAGTTAATTAAAGATTGTAGCCCAAAAGTTAAAATTAAATTCCCTGAACCAAATAATGAACATCAAGTAAAATTTCGATCAGATTCCTCGGAACTAGATTGCTACTACCCTGTAGATCCTGACTGTCCACCCAGAAGTCGTCTTCACAGTTGCTCTAAGTCTTGTTTGCAACTTTGCAGCATTTTTGAGGGTGCATGCAAAGGTTTGTGTAATGTACTTTGCTGCTGCTGTGTGTGCTTTAAAAGATGCTGCAGTAAACTTATTACTATTGCATTTGTGATTCTCAGTTGGATATTTTGTTTTTGCTGTGAAATAATTGAATGCTATTACAAAGAAAAAATCTAATAGTACATTGTAATTTTGATTTATTTTATAATGCATGCTATCTTTGTAATCTTATCTTTGGTCACTGCTGTATTTTGTTATAATTATGTGTACTCTTTTTGATGGTAATGCGAGTTAAATGTAATATAATTTAATTTAATTTAACTATATTATTAATTGTATATATTTTAATTGAATTAACCAAACCATAGATATACAGAGCTGAAAAATATTAGTGATACATGCGGTTACATTAATTGACTAATCATGTATCAATGTTAACTGTAGATGTTAATTGTAGGGGTAGAAGGCTAGTTAGTCTCTTAGTAGAACACTCCTCATGATCCTGCACGATCCCAAAAGTGCCACTTTCTGTAATTCAGAAATCATCTTCATAACAAGTATAAGAAAACTTTGGAATTTTAAATTAGATTAGGGACAGTGTATAATGCGGCAATAAAAAGTACTGAAACAAGCTGGATCGGAGTAGTACGTAATGTCCTAATACTGTAAAACAAGAAGAAGTGAATATCCCTACTGCGCATTGAGTGTAGCGCAGTAGGGATATTCACTTCTTGTTTTACAGTATTAGGACATTACGTACTACTCCGATCCAGCTGGTTTCAGTACTTTTTACTGCAGCATTATACACTGTCCCTAATCTAATTTAAAATTCCAATTTTTTCTTATACTTGTTTGTGAAGTTTTTTACAAGCTCATGAACACTACTATATCTGCTGAATTACTCACAGCACTATTATACTAGATTATGACTCATACAATAACAACTGATCAGTGGGCGTGGCTCTACATAATCCTGCAGACAATAATGGACGTGGATTCGTGCATGTTTACGGACTGATGAATGGGCGTGGCTACCATATGTCCACAAACAGTGATTTACGTAGGTGGGCGTGGCTCACGAAAGAAGCAGAGCTACGCTATGACGTGGCTCTGACGCTAGTTTCAGAACACAATATGCACAGCAAAAATAACTAGAAAGTTACTGGTGACAGGAAAAGGCTAGTTGATCATGACTTGATTCAGTCTAGTAAACAGAATATATGGTTAATTGAGTGAGGTATCACTTTCAGAATGTTCAGACGACCAGTGATGAGATGCATGGATTCATCAAATTTTTGTTATGGTTGGAGATATTAAATGTCCAAAAGCAAACTGACTGTATAATGTTAATTCACTTTCTTTATATTCTCTCAATTTTGAGCCTGTATATATCTACAAATAATTGAAATTTTCTTAGTCAATAGAAATCCTAGAATAATAAGGGAGGAAAAATTATTTTTGTTTACCTATACTGAATAACTTCAAAGGAAATGAAGACAAATACAGAAGACAAATCAATAGAAATAGTACAACTACAATAAGGTGAATTACAGATTTAAATACTTAATATGATATAGAGCCTTTCAGAGTTGGGGGTAACACGTTACGTAATAATATTACTTTAACAGTAACGAGTAATATAACGCGTTACGTGACAAAGTAGCGAGTAATATGTAAAGTATATTACATCCGGAAATTGTAATGAATGTAACGCATTACTCCCTTTTAAGGCGCATTGTATCCAGGCACGTGATTGATTGCATTTTGGGTCAAGACAAGACTGGAGATAGCATTGTTTCAGTTGTGTCCAGCACACATGCCTTTTGTGCTGGGGGTGGTAGGCGGGAATAAAAAAATTAAATTTAATTATTAAAAAGACTGGAGATAGCATTATAGGCATGGACAAAGAATGATAGTGAAAGGGGATTGCGCTTGAGGCCAAGATACAACAACAAAGTATGTATTTGTGGCTGAACTACACCACAGAAACACGTGTCTCGCTCGTGTCACTTGTATTTGTAGGCTGGTAGCTTGTATTTAGAAGGTTGGACTTACTTTATAGTTTGTACCGATCAAATGTAATACGTACTAGTATTACTAGTTACAGCCCTTGCGAGTAATATGTAACTCGTTAATTTTTCAGCAAGTAATGTGTAAATGTAGCGCACTACATCGCGTAAAAGTAACGAGTAATATGTTACTAGTTACATTATTAGTGTAACGACCTTAACTCTGGAGCCTTTAGATAAGTACTGTTCCAAAGCAAAATATTATTGTAGATGGGAAAACAAATACTGGTGAGATCTTGGTTAATTAACAACAGTGGTTGGAGATTACAAGGGTGATATTTTTTTGTTCTTGAATATGTTGCGAGGTGGAGATACAAATCAAAATCGGATATCAATTTCATTATGAAAAAAATGTATACAAAAATAATCTTGCATTACTATATGTGACTGGGCCTGCGAAAATAGGGCATGTGGGCACATGATTTTTGTCTACTTTTTCAAACTTTCATCACTCATAACTTTTTGTACCATTATGTTATGGCACTGCAATTTTCAGCTCTATGTAAGCAGTTAATGGGCATCATGATGTAAGTTACAGAATGGAAATATACTTTTCCAATACTGAGATATTCCCTGTAGAGTGACGGGATGTAGTTTGTGCCCACATGCCCTATTGTTGCAGGCCCGGTCACATATTTATTTGTCCTCCACTTAAATATGCTACAATAGTGTCGGTACATTGGCAGGCTACCTTGAAATCTTAACTCTAGAGTAGATCCTACACAGAGCAGCCCACATTGTAACAAATACCTGTGATCCCACTGTAATTTCATTGACCAGCTGGACTAGGAATCACTTGAAAATAGATTAACAAATTTAACCTGTTTTGTTTGAAGTGGAGCATGTGAAATGTTGCACTTAAGAAATCCTAGGATTCTTAGGTGGTATGTAATTACTAAGTGTTCCATTTTAGGTATGACTAGATACATTGAACTTACACACACATTTTGGTCCAAATCATGTTTGCCTGATGATTATGGGCATGGTTTCACATGCATTTAAGGTTTATAATTGAGATCTGGTTGGTCTTGGAGTTTTGGCATTTAGCCTGATTCAAGGCTAGCAGTCAGACTCATCCTTTAATTTCTGCAATCGAAAAAAATTCAGCCCACTGTTGGCATTAGTCCACTGCAACTGCTGTTAATAACTCCATGCATACACTTCAATGGTGTTTGCAGAATATAGCCTCCTTGTGGTGTGCCAAAATATTTGCTCCTCAAATACTGCACAAAATTCGTGATGTTTTAATTCAGCTGGCTCTTTCCTGTTACCAGTGTCTTCCTGCTTGCTTTATTTGTACACTTACTTATGACTTGAAAAGCCAGCCCAATTTCCTGTTTTGCTTATTTTTTCTAAAGTCAAAATAAACAAAACAGCTCACGTACTATTAACTTTGGTAAGAACAAGTGCCCTTCTTGATATATCCGTAGATGAACCATGGATGAATATCACTGATACAGCTCAACCCACAATTAAGCATAATAGGCAGAAATTTGGGGAAATGCCAAAAAGCATAATAGGCAAATTTTGGAGCATAATAGACTCAAGCCTATCAATTACAACATGTTTATACACATGGGCCCCCTCAATGGATGACCACTGGAAGGAACTGTGTTGATTGTGAAGCAGGGCGGTGGAGGAGGCCAAAGAGTGAGGGGGCAAGGCCAGCTATAAGTTGAAGACCAAAAAAAGGAAGGTCACAACTTGCTGACAATAGCTGCTCTCCACCAATTACATCTCCTTATTTATAACTACACATACGTAGCTAAGTAATTTGCTACACTGCTTCTTTAAATAATGTGACTGCTCTATTAGAGTATCCAGATCCTGACTGTTCTATTAGAGTATCTCGATCTTTTCTTGCAAACAGTGTCCCAAAAAAGTGGGGGGACCATGGCTCCCCTGGTCCCCCCGTCTCCACGCCTATGTTGTGAAGGATGCTTCAAAGGGTCCTATACCATCATATTTCCGTCCTATGAATATCACTTGTACTGATGTACTGATGAAGAAAGGGTGGGGTCTATTCTATGGAACGGAACGGAACGGAATGATGGATTGAACCATGGAACAGAACGTTTTCTCAAATTGAAGTTTGCAATTCACCATTGCTGAAACTTCCCTTACAAGTTATCAGTGGCACCAACAGTGGGTGAAACATAAGACAAAGAGAATTGAAGGATCAATTGTGGGTTCTTGTTGGTTGTCATTTGTTTTTATGCTTTTCAGAAATGCATTATGCTTTTACTTTGTGTATTTTTTGTACAGTGAAATTTTTCATATAAATTGAGAAGTTTCACTTCAACTGCAGCATACAAATAATAGCACCAGCTAGAAAAGGGGATGTGCTCCAGAGTTAGTTTGTAGGCACATTAGAGCAGGAGTAGTCTGTCAGAACATAGATCAGAAGTTATAGACCTGACATTTTTGTAAAATCTTTGTAGTTTTGTATGCTGCAAATAATTATGTATAAAATACTATGCATAGCTCCTGATTGATCTTTTGAGTTCTAACAATTGGTATTCAAAGGACAGCAACTAGGCATGAGACTATTATGCTCCAAAAATTGAGCATTATGCTTTTGAGCAGTGCTAAAAAATCACCTATTATGCTTTTGAGAATTGCCCATTATTCCCAAATTTATGCCACCATAATCAGTAAACACACTTTTCAGGTCTCAAAGGGTTAATTAATTAATTAATAATGCCAGTTAGAGATGCAGCGATTATGCCGGCATAATTAATGCCTGTTTATTGCTGTATCAAACCATGTTTAAGCTTCAAATGGTCTTAGCTGGTTGCTGTAATAGAGTATTTCATTTCAATGTGACTGCTTTATTAGAGTAAATAATCTTCAGTGACTGTTCTATTAGAGTTTTTTACTGCTCTATTAGAGTATCTCGATCCTTTTTAACGGAACTGTGCAATCTGCAGATTTTCCTACTGTTAAAGCTTTATAATCACCTCAAAATGCTAGCACAATTCATGATTCCCACACATACCTATTATGCCCGAAATTATGCCGGCATAATCGCCGCATCCCTATCAGCAACTACTCAGTATATTATGTGACTAACATTTGCAAAGAACATCTAGTCTTCTTTGGATAAACGTTCTCAGCACTGATGATCTCTTTTGCATACGATGACTGTTCTTTTAGAGTGTTTGACTGCTTTATTAGGGAATCTCGATCTTTTTGAAATATCTTCCTGGTTTGATATTAACCTCAGTCTCACTGTAGATCCTCCGATACTTCACTATTTTTAATGTCCAGACATTCACTAGTTATACTGACTCAACACTAACTTTATTATCATCAGGGCTTCTTTTGTAGTCTTCCAATCCAGCTTCCAATAATCATGATCACATCATATCACAATCAGCGTTGAAACCGGGTCGGGTCATCCGGGTCATATTTTCTCCGGGTCATCCAGGTCTAACCAGGTTTACAATTTATCCTGGTCTGACCCGGATTGGATCACGTGAGAAACGAATATTGTTCGTTTGACGACGTGGAAACTTATAAACGCTATTGCGTAGCTCTTTGTTAGCCACGCCCACTTATCGCATTACCAACATACGCTCAGCCACGCCCATTTGTTAGTAAGTGCAGTATGTAGCACGAAACTGAGGGTATCTATGGTGAGGGGTAGCTATTGTCAATAGGTGAAGACCTATTTTTATTTTGGTCTAGCTAGGTTGAAGTTGCAATATTTACTCAACACGAATCGAATTAATTAATCTGGGTCAAATCCGGGTCTGATCCGGATTGCTATCCGAGTCAGCAGTAGTGACCCGGTTTCAACGTTGATCACAATATTAGACGATGAGATGCATTATATAATACCAAATTCGAAACTCAGCTAAACTGCTTTGCCATGCCTTGGTACTAGTTGGGACCAAGGCATGGAAAAGTAGTAATTTTGTGACCGAGTTTTGGAACACCATCCTTTTTGACACATTCGTTATTTTTTCTTTTATAACTAAAATGAAACATTATATGATTATAATTATGATTAAAGTACTGGTAAAGGCACAGCCTGTATACCGGATCTACACACAATAGTACAATTAACCATTACACAAAAGTAAATCTCGAATCAAATAAGTGATTATCTAATAAGGATTTAAACTTATTTACAGAAGTTACATTAACTACAACTGCAGGTAAAGCGTTCCAATCATTAATTAACCTATTTAAAAATATTTTGATCGACAGTTTAATCTTGAGTGACATTTGAAAAGCTTAAACTGATGCCCCCTTGTAATGTTGGTATTGGAGTAGGTATATAGAGTGGAAAAATCTGAATTGAAATAGCTATTGATAATCTTGAAAAGTGGTATCATATCACCTCTATGATGCCTGTGAGCCAGGGATGGTAGTTGTAGTGCTGCTAGTCTCTCTTCGTACTGTTTATCTCTTAATGATGGTAATAAACGTGTAGCCCTACGCTGGACTTTCTCTACTTTCCTTTGATCAAGAACAAAGAAAGGCCCCCATACTGCATTACTATATTCAAGTGTTGGACGTACAAAAGCTGTAAATAATTTAGTCAACATATCAGAATCTAAATAATCAAAAGATTTCTTAATTAATCCTAGTAATCGATTAGCTTTTACAGCAACCTCTGTGGTATGCAGGTGGAACTTAAGTTGGTTGTCTGAGATAATGCTCAAGTCTTTGTAAGAATCAATATTGTCAATAACTGTTCCTTCCAAATAATATGACCCATAGCAGGCTTGTTGTAATTACCCACCGAAAGTAATCAGTACAATTACAATTACTTTTTGAAGCCAATCTAATCATTACAATTACAATTACTTCAGCATGTAAAATAATGATTAATAATTGCAATTACTTTTCAATTACTACTGTACGTGTGGGGTTAGAGCTGGGTGATATACTGATATTGTTAATAATCTGTGATAGTTAAGTCATAATGGTTTTGATACTGCCTGCTTTTTTTAATATCGCCATACCATCTGGGCACTATGGCCTCCCTGTGGGCTTGTTTCATCCCATATTTAGAAGGTAACCAGACATGTGACAATTAATGTTTGTAGGCAGGTGCTGATGTAGTCAGCTAACCAAACTATATGTAAACAAGTTTGTTAGTGGTAGTTTGTACCTGAGGCTTGCTGAGCTACCATGGATATTTTTGGTGCTTTTGTTGTGGTAAATGGCAGTTACTTTAATACCAATAGCTTTTACATTAATACTGTGATACTTTTTTATGGAAGGTATACTGTTTGCTATTTTTCAATACCACCCAGAACTAATTGGGGTACAACAATAACTTACTTACAGTTCTCCAGCATTAATCATAAGGTACGTCTATTAACTCTTCAAACTTTTTTGGTAATAGTCTACATATATTTTGGTCTGAAAACATTGCCACTATGGTTGAATACACACTCAAATGGTGCAAATGTTGCTGCTATTCTTTGCTATTGTACTTAAAATGGGATATTTATTTGCTTTTATCTTCCAAAATTTTAAAGGGCTTTCATCCTTTGTAAACTCTGTGTCATCCAGATACATTTAAATGTTTCTCTACTATTGAACATTATGTACCCCATGGGTATCCCATACTGTACATAGAATGTTTAACTATATGGTCAACAAATACATGACATATAATTTCAATAATTTACTGTAGCTACATGGGCCACATGTTATACACATGGGATTGTGTACATAGTATAGTCAAGTTATGGAGTAGTACTTTTATATAGCATAACTTTGATTACTGAAATTTAATTACATAATGGTTATTGAGTGAACAGCTAATTACAATTACCATTACATTTATGCTCAGTGAGCAATTACAATTATAATTACAATTACTTGAAAATTGCTAATGATTAATAATTAATTACAATTACAATTACAACAAGCCTGGCCCATAGTGATGCATCGGTCCAAGATGCATATGCTTGCACTTCAAGATATTTTAAGTTGCCAACAAATTGACCATTCATAAAGTAAGTCCGAATCATGTTGTAGTGCTGAATAATCCTCACTAGTTCTTACAACACAGAAAATCTTAGTGTCGTCAGCAAACATATACACGGGACTTGATACAACCGAAGGTAAGTCATTGACAAACATCGTGAATAAGATGGGACCCAACACTGAACAAGATGGGACACAACACTGAATATTATCTTGTGTTAAAATTTCAACTTGATATCTTGAAGGGTTCCAGAGATACGGTCAATTTACTGTCTCATACATTACAAACTAACTTTTCATTTAGTAATGCATAAGTGATTAAGTGTGACAAATCATTTTGTGTACCACTGTGAAAAAGGTGGGATATAATAATATTTCTAGTGGCTTACTGAATACGAATAAGCCTTAATATAAATCCTGTATTATACTCATCTTATACTTTAGTATAATCCATACTATACTATTGCATAATTATTATATGGTTTCAGTTTATTTACCACATTACCTGAAATAGCTTATATCTAATATATTGCCCAAACTATGCCATCACATATGTGACCAGATTTGCAAAAAAAGGGTCTTCCACACACATCCAAATCTATGAACTTGGAAGACCTTAACTTATAGTGCTTAAAAAAGATACAAACCTCCATCCATTAACCTATGTTGGTGTTCACTACTAACCAAATTGCAAGAAAATTACTTTTCCCAATCTGAAGTTATGAATTGTTAAAGCTAGTAAATTGGATGTGTGTGGAAGACCCTTTTTCGCAAATCCGGTCACATATGTGGTTTCACTATGTTTAACACATTAACTAAAGCCTTACATGATATTGTTAGTATACTACAGGTTATGCCAAGCTTTTTTGTATTCAATAAGGGAATTAGTAAAACGCGGAATACGGAATAACGGAATAACAAAATAAGCAAAACTTATATGTACAAATAGTTTTATGCTCTATAGCAATCATACTTTATTTGTGACCGGATTTGTGAAAAGGTACTTTTCCACACATTTTACAGGCAAGCAAACAAAATGATGTAACTTTTGATTCCGTACACTGATCAACTTGCTGTTAGTTTAAAAATGTAGCCAGATACTTTAGCTGTACTCATGGAATATTTCAGGCAATTTTATGAAATGGTCAAAACGTTATGAATGATCAAAGATCAAAAAATGGGTCAAATTTTGTGTGTAAAAAAGGTACCTTTTCGCAAATCCAGTCACATTTATACCTTGCAACAGCTCTGAATGGCACACCACGGCGATGGATAGCTAAACAGCAGCTGGGAGAGCATTAAATGGGACGAGCGAGCACACAACCAATCACCCTAGAACGATCTACTTTCGCTAAACTTACTTATCTATACTCCTTAGTTGATCTAGCTACAAAACGCCAAGATCTAGTTCTATTCTTAGGTTTAACTAGCTGCCCTTCATGTGCATACGACCGAATTTATTAGAGTCACACTAGAGTTCAGTCGGAAAGTCCGTGTGTCTTTACTCTTTAAATGGATCTCAAAACTCTTCAGGTTGAATCAAGAGTGTAGGTAAGCAAAGTTAGCGAAGGTAGATCGTGCTGGGATGATTGGTTGTGTGCTGGTCCCATTTAATGCTCGCCAACTGCTGCCATCGTCGTGGTGCGCCATGCAGAGCTGTTACAAGGTAAATAAAGTATAATTACTATCTAATCAAAAACAGCCAAGCTGTAAAAAAAGGTGCGGCCCTCAAAAAGGCCATGGTGAAAAAAGATGTGAAATCCAAGGTGGCGGCTAAGAAATGGCTGTGATGGTAGGTTAATGGTTACATTTTAATAACAACAATTCAGGTGAATTTGGTGCCAAGACCAAGCGGCACAAAATTCACCTGAATTGTCGTTATTAAAATGTAACCATTAACCTACCATCACAGCCATTTCTTGGACGCCACCTTGGATTTCACATCTTTTTTCACCATGGCCTTTTTGGGGGCCGCAACTTTTTTAACAGCTTGGCTGTTTTTGATTAGATATCACTTCTTTTTGTATTTGTATACTGCAAAGCTGGCTTATGGCTGGCTTTGGGGATTTCTAACCCATGTGTTTTTTTCTTTACTACAGGAAAAAGAAAAGAAATGATTTTAGTACTTCAATTATTTTTGAATTTATTAGTAATTATACAAATTATATACATATATTTATTAGATGCCCATTATTCCCCACAGGATATTTTTTGCAGCTGATCTCTCTACTGGGTGACTTGAAATGTAGCTGAACTATATACAGGATGGTTTCTTTGTAGCTGAACTCTCTACAAGGTAACCTCTTCTAGCTGGTCTCTCTACAGGGTATTTTGTTTCTAGCTGAACTCTCTACAGGTGATTTGTTTGCAGCTAAACTCTCTACATGGTGGTGTCTTTGTAGCCAAACTCTCTACATGATGGTTTCTTTGTAGCTGAACTCTCTATAAGGTGACTTCATCTAGCTGAACTCTCTACAGGGTGATTTTTTGTAGCTGAACTCTCTGTAGGGTGATTTGTTTGCAGCTGAACTCTCTACATGATGGTTTCTTTGTAGCTGAACTCTCTACAAGGTGACTTCGTCCAGCTGATCTTTCTACGGGGTGATTTGTTTCTAGCTGAACTCTCTACGGGGTAATTTCTTTTCAGCTGAACTCTCTACATGGTGGTTTCTTTGTTGCTGAACTCTCTACAAGGTGAATTCTTCTACCTGATCTCTCTACAGGGTGATTTGTTTGTAACTGAACTCTGTACAAGTGTGTTTTTGTGGGTGATCTCACTGCAGGTTGATTTGTTTGTAGCTGAACTCACTAAAGGGTTATTTTGCTTGTAGCCGAACTCCTTGCATTGTATCTAGTTTCTAGCTGATCTCTCTACAGGGTGATTTGTTTGTAGCTGATCTCTCTACAAGTTTATTTGTGTGTAGCTGATCTCTCTGCAGGTTGATTAATTTGCAGCCAATCTCTCTACAAGGTAATTTGTTTGTAGCTGAACTGTCTGTAAAGTGATTTATTTGTAGCTGATCTCTCTGCAGGTTGATTTGTTTTATCTGAACTCTCTACAGGGTGATTTACTTGTAGCTGAACTCCTTACATTGTGTCTAGTTTCTAGCTGATCTTTCTACAGGGTGATTTGTTTGTAGCTGATCTCTCTACAAGTTGATTTGTGTGTAGCTGATCTTTCTACTGGTTGATTTGTTTGTAGCCGATCTCTCTACAGGGTAATTTGTTTGTAGCTGAACTCTGTACAAGGTGCTTTTTTGTAGGTGATCTCACTGCAGGATGATTTGTTTGTAGCTGAACTCACTAAAGGTTGATTTGCTTGTAGCTGAACTCCTTACATTGTGTCTAGTTTCTAGCTGATCTCTCTACAGGGTGATTTGTTTGTAGCTGAACTCTCTATAAGGTGATTTGTTTGCAGCTGAACTCTCTGCATGGTGGTTTCTTTGTTGCTGAACTCTCTACAGGGTGTTTTGCTTGTAGCTACTCTCTACAGGGTGATTTGTTTCTAGCTTATCTCTCTACAGGTTGATATGTGTGTAACTGATCTCTCTACAAGCTGATTTGTTTGTAGCTGAATTCTCTTCAGGGTGATTTGTTTCTAGCTGATCTCTCTACAGGGTGATTATTTTTGTAGCTGACCTCTCTTCAGGGTGATTTGTTTCTAGCTGATATCTCTACAGGGTGATTTTTTGTAGCTGACCTCTCTTCAGGGTGATTTGTTTCTAGCTGATCGCTCTACAGGTTGGTTTGTTTGTAGCTGAACTCTCTACACGGTGATTTGCTTGTAGCTGAACTCCTTACATTGTGTCTAGTTTCTAGCTGATCTCTCTACAGGGTGATTTATTTGTAGCTGATCTCTCTACAAGTTAAATTGTGTAGGGCTAATCTCTCTGCAGGTTGATTTGTTTGTAGCCGATCTCTCCACAAGGTAATTTATTTGTAGCTGAACTGTCTAAAAGGTGATTTGTTTGTAGCTGATCTCTCTGCAGGTTGATTTGTTTTAGCTGAACTCTCTACACGGAGATTTATTTGTAGCTGAACTCCTTACATTGTGTGTAGTTTCTAGCTGATCTCTCTACAGGGTGATTTGTTTGTAGTTGATCTCTCTATAAGTTGATTTGTGTGTAGCTGATCTCTCTGCAGGTTGATTTGTTTGTAGCCGATCTCTCTATAGGGTAATTTGTTTCTAGCTGATCTCTCTACAGGGTGATTTTTTTGTAGCTGACCTCTCTTCAGGGTGATTTGTTTCTAGCTGATATCTCTACAGGGTGATTTTTTGTAGCTGACCTCTCTTCAGGGTGATTTGTTTCTAGCTAATTGCTCTACAGGTTGATTTGCTTGTAGATGAACTCTCTACATGGTGGTTTCTTTGTTGCTGAACTCTCTACAGGTTGTTTTGCTTGTAGCTGATCTCTCTATAAGCTGATTTGTGTGTAGCTGATCTCTCTGCAGGTTGATTTGTTTGTAGCCGATCTCTCTACAGGTAATCTGTTTGTAGCTGAACTCTCTATAAGGTGATTTGTCTGTAGTTGATCTCTCTGCAGGTTGATTTGTTTTAGCTGAGCTCTCTACAGGCTGATTTGTTTGTAGCCGATCTCTCTACAGGGTAATTTGTTTGTAGCTGAACTCTCTACATGGTGGTTTCTTTGTTGCTGAACTCTCTACAGGTTGTTTTGCTTGTAGCTGATCTCTGTACAGGGCAATTTGTTTGTAGCTGATCTCTCTACAGGGTGATTTTTTTGTAGCTGACCTCTCTTCAGGGTGATTTGTTTCTAGTTGATCTCTCTACAGGGTGATTTTTTGTAGCTGACCTCTCTTCAGGGTGATTTGTTTCTAGCTGATTGCTCTACAGGTTGATTTGTTTGTAGATGAACTCTCTACAGGGTAATTTACTTGTAGCTGAACTCCTTACTTTGTGTCTAGTCTGTAGCTGATCTCTCTACAGGGTGATTTGTTTGTAGCTGTACTCCTTACATTGTGTGTAGTTTCTAGCTGATCTCTCTACAGGGTGATTTGTGTGTAGCTGATCTCTCTGCAGGTTGATTTGTTTGTAGCCGATCTCTCTACAGGTAATCTGTTTGTAGCTGAACTCTCTATAAGGTGATTTGTTTGTAGCTGATCTCTTTGCAGGTTGATTTGTTTTAGCTGAACTCTCTACAGGGTGATTGCTTGTAGCTGAACTCCTTACATTGTGTCTAGTTTCTAGCTGATGTCTCTACAGGGTGATTTTTTATAGCTGAACTCTCTTCAGGGTGATTTGTTTCTAGCTGATCTCTCTACAGGTAGATTTGTGTTGATTTGTTCATTGCTGATCGCTCTAAAGGTTGATTTGTTGCAGCTGAACACCCTGCAAAGTGTTTTGTTTGTAGCTGATCACTCTAAAGGGTAATTTGTTTGTAGCTGAACTCTCTCCACAGTGACTTGTGTGTAGCTGAATTCTGTGTAACTGAATTCTCTAGAGAATGACTTAATTGTAGCTGAATTTTCTACACAGTGCATGACTTGTTTATAGCTGAACTTTCTTCAGTGTGACTTGTAATGTTCTGAATCTGTATAGTGATATATTTGCTTAACTCTCCACATGGTGACTGTCTTCTTGCTGAACTGTCTATAAGATTAACTGTTTGCAGCTGAACTCCCTACAGAATAACTTGTGATGTAATAAAATTCTATAATGGAGTAAATAAATTAGCCGAATGCTCTATTAGGGTGACTGTTCTATTAGAGTATCTCGATCTCTCATTTGCTACACGGAGTTGGCTTTCGAATCATAACTCAGTGGTTTGTAATCCGATTCTTCTGTACTACTGCAAGGACTTTCTATGAAGATTATTCCAGCTATACACCGATTTTTAGCTCATTGCTCTAAGCGGTTTGCCTAGTAGGCGTGAAAACTAATACTTTTTTATTCATAAAAATCGATCGCGTAATTGTGACACAGGTTGGGTTTTGTGTCATATCTCCGTGGTCTTTGTCTTGATTCCTTTCAAACCACCAAAAGGCACTCCTACCATGGTTACTCCATCTACATAGCAATTTTCAACTCATTCCATGAAGCGTTTTACCCTGTAGGCGTGACAACAAATCGATCTTGTTTTACGCGAATAATCGGTCATAACTCCTGAACCATTCATCGGATTTGTACCACATTTGATGCTAGAATTCGCCTTTTGACTCCCTTTCTGTGTGCCAAATTTCAAGGCGATCGGAGTACGCGTTTGCTTGTTATAGCAATTTTTGCAAGTGTGCGAAAAGGCGAAGAAGAAAAAAACCAAGAAAAAAACGAAACTTTCGCAGCTCGTATCTCGGAAATGGCTGTAGCGATTTCCTTCAAATTTGGAATGTAGACTCTCTTGGCTGGCGGGCAACTGTGTAGCAAATTTGGTTCCAATCAGATTAGTGATCACCGAGATACAAAGGTGGGAAAATGACGTTTTCGTTCTTCCTGTCAATATACTCACGGTGTGGCGCGCCGGCTTTTTGGGCCGCACGACACACTATCGTGTGTCTTGATAGAGCATAACTATTTGTGCAATCTGCAAAGATAAGTTTTGCTTACTTCGTTATTCCGAAATTCCGCGTTTTACTACTGAATTCCCATTCAATAAGCCACTGGAAATACCATCTTATATCCCTCATTTTCACAGTGCACATTCCTACCATCTATAAAGTATATGTATAAAGAGACTTCTGGTAGTGAAATCGAGTGTTCCTGGTATTTTTCTTCAGTTAAACAACGAGCATCATGGTCTTAATACTCAGTTTTAACCATGTCATCACTTGAACAAATCACCTCATTGTAACTGTAAGTTAATTGTTGTCCACGCATTGTGAAATCACTTCATGGTCTGATAAAATCATCCATATCTTCTACCAGAAAGAAGCTTTGGATGTGAAACTTCACAACAAGAAGGTTTTATTGTTGCCAGCTATATCCAAATTTGTGACCGAATTTTGGAAATCACCCTTATAGTCGCGCCTGAAACAATTAGAATTTTTGAAACTAACATGGTGATGTTAGTTAATAGCAGAAAACACTTTAAATTTCTAAAACTTTTCTTGTAATTCAAGGTATATATGGTTTATTCTACCCTTACATGGGTAGGAATTCAACTTATAATGCTGTGTTTCAGAGCTAAATATTTAATGTGTCAAATGTGCCCATAAGGATGACTTTCCAAAAGTCGGTCTCATTTGCAAAAAAAAAATTTAAAACATATTTGTCAATTGAGTTTTCCTGCAACTTTTGCATGTGCTAAAATAGGATAGTTTTCCAAGCCACACTTTACAGTTTCATGCTTGACTCCCATGCAACTACGTATAATAAACTTCCATGTTTCTTTAACAAGGCAAGGCCACGAAAAGTTAATTATATGTTTATGGTTCCCTCCCTGGTCATTTTTTTGCTGAACGGATTGCACAATTACCATACAATAATGTGTAATATTTTATCTCCATTGAAAGGTTTTCATGTCTTGTACATACTCTTTCCTTATAAAGATGTACTAACTTTATACAATAACTTTGTTTTCCATATAATTCCATGTACTGCTATTTCAAATGTATAGTGTACCACATCCAAAAGTTGCAAAAAAAGGAAAAAATGATGCCTGGTCACTTGATAAATTTTGGGAATTGGTAGGACCAGAAACATCAAGACACACGGTAGTGTGTCGTGCGGCCCAAGAAGCCGGCGTGCCACCCGTGAGTATATTAACAGGAAGAAAGAAAACGCAATTTTCACACCTATGTAGCTCTGTGATCCCTTATCCAATTGGAACCAAATTTGCTAGAGAGGTGCCGGCCAGTAAGGGGAGTCTACACACCAAATTTGAAGAAAATCGCTCCAGCCATTTCCGAGATACGAGCGAACAAAATTTCGTTTTAATTTCTTCGTTTTTTTCTTCTACTTCTTCTTCATTTCTCACATTCGCAAAATCCGCCATAAACCACGAATGCGTGCTCGGATAGGGCTGAAATTTGGTACACTTAAAGGGCTCATTAAGGCGGATCTGTGTACCAACTTTGGTAGGAATGCGATGAACATTCACGGAGTTATGACCGATTATTTGCGTAAAATAAGGTCGAAGGTCTGTCACGCCTACAGGGTAAACTCCTTTGAGGAATCAGTTGAAAATTGATATGTAGATGGAGCAACCATCGTAGGAGTGCCTTTTTGTGGTTTGAAAGGAATTGGGATAAAGACCACGGAGATATGACACAAAACCCGACCTGTGTCAAAATTACGCAATCGATTTTTATGAATAAAAAACTATTAGTTTTCGTATCTACCAGGCAAACCGCTTTGAGCAATGAGCTGAAAATCAGTATGTAGCTGGAATAATCATCATAGAAAGTCCTTGCAGTAGTACAGAAGAATCGAATTACAAACCACTGAGTTATGATTCGAAAGGCAACTACGTGTAGCAAATGCGAGATCGAGATACTCTAATAGAACAGTCACCCTAATAAAGCATTCAGCTGCATTTATAATTTACTCAATTATATTGCATTGCAAATTATTCTGTACGGAATTCAGTTACAAACAAGTCACCCTGTAGTCAGATCAGCCAGAAGAAGGTACCTAATAGAGATGTCAGCTACAAAGAAACCATCATGTAGAGAGTTCAGCTCAAACAAATTGCCCTGTAGAGAGATCAGCTAGAAGAAGTTACCTTGTAGAGAGTTCAGTTACAAATAAACAATCATGCAAAGTGTTCAGCTACAAACAAATCACCCAGTAGAAAGTTCCGCTATGAACAGATCACACTGTAGAGAGTTCAGTTAGAAGCAAGTCATGTTGTAGAGAGATCAGCTAGAAGAAGTAACCTTGTAGAGAGTTCAGCTACAAAGAAACCACCATGTAAGAGAGTTCAGCTGCAAACAAATCACCTGTAGAGAGTTCAGCAGGAACAATTCACCCTGTACAGAGATCAGCTAGAAACAAGTCACCCTGTAGAGAATTCAGCTACAAAGAAACCACCATGTAGAAAGATCAGCTGCAAACAAATCACCTGTAGAGAGTTCAGCTAGAAACAAGTCACCCTGTAGAGAGATCAGCTAGAAGAAGTCACATTGTAGAGAGTTCATCTACAAAGAAACTACCATGTAGAGAGTTCAGCTGCAAACAAATCACCCTGTAGAGAACTCAGCTACAAACAAATCGCCCTGTAGAAAGATCAGCTAGAAGAAGTTACCTTGTAAGGAGTTCAGCTACGAACAGATCACCCTGTAGAGAGTTCAGCTACAAACAAATCACGCTGTAGAGAGTTCAGTTACAAAGAAACCACAAAGTAGAGAGTTCAGCTGCAAAAAAATCAATCACTCTGTAGAGAGTTCAGCTAGAAGAAGTCACCTTGTAGAGAGTTCAGCTGCAAATAAATCACCCTGTAGAGAATTCAGCTACAAACAAATCACCCTGTAGAAAGATCAGCTAGAAGAAGTTACCTTGTAGAGAGTTCAGCTACAAAGAAACCACCATGTAGAGAGATCAGCTGCAAACAAATCACCTGTAGAGAGTTCAGCTAGAAACAAGTCACCCTGTAGAGAGATCAGCTAGAAACAAGTCACCCTGTAGAGAGTTCAGCTAGAAGAAGTCACATTGTAGAGAGTTCATCTACAAAGAAACTACCATGTAGAGAGTTCAGCTGCAAACAAATCACCCTGTAGAGAACTCAGCTACAAACAAATCGCCCTGTAGAAAGATCAGCTAGAAGAAGTTACCTTGTAAGGAGTTCAGCTACGAACAGATCACCCTGTAGAGAGTTCAGCTACAAACAAATCACGCTGTAGAGAGTTCAGTTACAAAGAAACCACAATGTAGAGAATTCAGCTGCAAAAAAATCAATCACTCTGTAGAGAGTTCAGCTAGAAGAAGTCACCTTGTAGAGAGTTCAGCTGCAAATAAATCACCCTGTAGAGAATTCAGCTACAAACAAATCACCCTGTAGAAAGATCAGCTAGAAGAAGTTACCTTGTAGAGAGTTCAGCTACAAAGAAACCACCATGTAGAGAGATCAGCTGCAAACAAATCACCTGTAGAGAGTTTAGCTAGAAACAAGTCACCTGTAGAGAGATCAGCTAGAAACAAGTCACCCTGTAGAGAGTTCAGCTAGAAGAAGTCACATTGTAGAGAGTTCAGCTAGAAAGAAACTACCATGTAGAGAGTTCAGCTGCAAACAAACACCCTGTAGAGAACTCAACTACAAACAAATCGCCCTGTAGATAGATCAGCTAGAAGAAGTTACCTTGTAGGGAGTTCAGCTACAAACAAATCACCCTGTAGAGAGTTCAGCTACAATGAAATCATCATGTAGAGAGTTCAGCTGCAAACAAATCATCCTGTAGAGAGTTCAGCTATGAAAAGATCACCCTTTAGAGAGTTCAGCTAGAATAAGTCACCTTTTAGAGAGTTCAGCTACAAAGCTACCACCATGTAGAGAGTTCAGCTGCAAAAAAATCAATCACTCCGTAGAGAGTTCAGCTAGAAGAAGTCACCTTGTAGAGAGTTCAGCTGCAAATAAATCACCCTGTAGAGAATTCAGCTACAATCAAATCACCCTGTAGAAAGATCAGCTAGAAGAAGTTACCTTGTAGAGAGTTCAGCTACAAAGAAACCAGAGTTCACCTGCAAACAAATCACCTGTAGAGAGTTCAGCTAGAAACAAGTCACCCTGTAGAGAGATCAGCTAGAAACAAGTCACCCTGTGGAGAGTTCAGCTAGAAGAAGTCACATTGTAGAGAGTTCAGTTACAATGAAACTACCATGTAGAGAGTTCAGCTGCAAACAAATCACCCTGTAGAGAACTCAGCTACAAACAAATATACACTGTAAAAAGATCAGCTAGAAGAAGTTACCTTGTAGAGAGTTCAGCTACAACAAAACCATCATGTAGAGAGTTCAGCTACAAACAAATCACCTGTAGAGAGTTCAGCCACAAACAAGTCACCCTGTAGAGAGATCAGCTAGAAAACAAGTCACCTTGTAGAGAGTTCAGCTAGAAGAAGTCACATTGTAGAGAATTCAGCTACAAAGAAACTACCATGTATTGAGAGTTCAGCTGCAAACAAATCACCCCGTAGAAAGTTCAGCTATGAACAGATCACCCTGCAGAGAGATCAGCTAGAAACAAGTCACCCTGTAGAGAGTTCAGCTAGAAGAAATTACCTTGTAGAGAGTTCAGCTACAAAGAAACCACCATGTAGAGAGTTCAGCTGCAAACAAATCACCCAGTAGAAAGTTCAGCTATGAACAGATCACCCTGTTGAGAGTTCAGTTAGAAACAAGTCATCCTGTAGAGAGATCACCTAGAAGTATCACCTTGTAGAGAGTTCAGCTACAAACAAATCACCTGTAGAGAGTTCAGCTACACACAAATCACCCTGTAGAGAGATCAGCTAGAAGAAGTCACCTTGTAGAGAGTTCAGCTATAAAGAAACCACCATGTAGAGAATTCAGCTGCAAAAGAACACCCTGTAGAGAACTCAGCTACAAACAAATCGCCCTGTAGAAAGATCAGCTAGAAGAAGTTACCTTGTAGGGATTTCAGCTACAAACAAATCACCCTGTAGAGAGTTCAGCTACAAAGAAATCATCATGTAGAGAGTTCAGCTGCAAACAAATCATCCTGTAGAGAGTTGAGCTATGAAAAGATCACCCTGTAGAGAGTTCAGCTAGAAGAAGTCACTTATTAGAGAGTTTAGCTACAAAGCAACCACCATGTAAAGAGTTCAGCTGCAAACACATCACCCTGTAGAGAATTCAGCTACAAACAAATCGCCCTGTAGAGAGACCAGGTCACCCTGTAGACAGATCAGCTAGAAGAAGTGACATTGCAGAGAGTTCATCAGCTGCAAACAAATCACCCTGTAGAGAATTCAACTACAAACAGATAACCCTGCAGAGAGTTCAGCTACATTTCAAGTCACCCAGTAGAGAAATCAGCTGCAAATTGTCCTGTGGGGATTAATTGACATGTAATAAATATATGCTCTCTTTTTATATTATGAACTCTTGATATATGCATTATATATATAATTTGTACATTTACTGATAAAATCAGAATGAGTTAAAGTATTTATAAAACTGCTTCATCTTTTTCTTTTTCCTGTGGTAAAGAAAAATATATAGGTTAAAAAGCCCCAAAGCTGGCCATAGGCCGGCTTTGGGGTATACAAATACAAAAAGAAGTGAAATCTAATCAAAAACAGCCAAGCTGTAAAAAAAGGAGTGCGGCCCTTGAAAAGTCTATGGTGAAAAAAGATGTGAAATCCAAGGTGGCGGCCAAGAAATGGCTGTGATGGTAGGTTAATGGTAAAAATTTTAATAACGACAATTCAGGTGAATTTTGTGCCAATTGACCAAGCGGCACCAAATTCACCTGAATTATTGTCGTTATTAAAATTTTTACCATTAACCTACCATCACAGCCATTTCTTGGCCGCCACCTTGGATTTCACATCTTTTTTCACCATAGACTTTTCAAGGGCCGCACTCCTTTTTTTACAGCTTGGCTGTTTTTGATTAGATATAATTAACTTTGCACAGCCTAATACACATAATTAGACAACATAAAACTTAAGTGCAATCAATACATTGTTAAAATTATGAATTGCTCAATCATACATGGCTCCATAGAAAGTGCTTCAAAATTTCTTTGCCTAATTGTTATTTACTGTGAAGTTATGACTCGACATTGCAACAAAATGTATTTGGGGTTACAATTTACAACAAAATTAATCGTGCATGTTAATAATAAATGTTTTTACTGTAGCTACTACAATATTTTGCAATTATTATGAGTGCTTCTTTAATATTAAATGTGACTGAATTTGACAAAACTTGGCTGCTAACACAAACCAATTCTTTGACTTCAACTACCTGTAATATTACCTGCCAGCATAATAGAAATTTTCACACAGTGCTTCCATAACATCACAAAATGACAGCTCAAAATTCAAGGCTGATGGAATATTCCTACATTGAGTTATGACCTATCAAAGCCATAAAACTGGATAAGTGTGGAACAGATTGAATTGAAGTATTCTAAAAGATTTTGCTTTTAACAGCACCACAATAGATCTTAAAATTTCTAATTGTTTCAGATGCAACCAAGTCATTGCCAGTGGACACTCTAATATATCAATCACAAATCACCCGTGGATACTCTGATGAAATAGTTATAAAATCACTGGTGGATACTCTAATATAATAGTCACAACATCACCAGTGGACACTCTAATATATTAGTTACAAATCACCCGTAGACACTCTAATATAATAGTCACAAAATCACCAGTGGACACTCTAATATAAGTCATAAAATCACCAGTGCACACTCTAATATAACAGTCACAAAATCACCAGTGGACAATATAACCCCCAAAAACACCTTTGCTGTAAAAAAATTGGCGCGTCCAAGAAACTACAAGTACTGTATCTGTAACCCCATGTAAAACAGATAAGCTGTAGAAAAACATTCCATAACATTAATGGGTAACTGAAAGAGCTGATATCTAAAGCGGCCAAGAATCAATAATGGTACTACAACTGACTATGATTAACAAAGAATACCTTGGCTGTAAAACAGGCAAATAAAAGTAACTGGCAACTAAAACAGCTGATATCTGAAGCGGCCAAGAATAAAAGTTAAGTTGATACAACTAGCTACAATTTTAAACCTGCAACATTGAATCCTAATCATTCAACTGTGTTCTATACATTCACCCTTGCTACATCCTAAATTCTTTGTAACTCTAATTGGCTGGTAATTTGGCCACCTTTTTCAATAGCCAGAGTAAAGAAAAAAGGCGACCAAATTACCAGCCAATTAGAGTTACAAAGAATTAATTTAGGATGTAGCAAGGGTGAATGTATAGAACACAGTTGAATGATTAGGATTCAATGTTGCAAGTTTATAATTGTAGTTAGTTGTATCAACTAAACTTTTATTCTTGGCTGCTTCAGGTATCAGCTGTTTTAGTTGCCAGTTACTTTTATTTGCCTGTTTTACAGCCAAGGTATTATTCGGTAATCATAGTCAGTTGTAGTAACATTATGCCGCTCTAGATATCAGCTCTTTCAGTTACCGATTAATTTCATGGAGTGTTTTTCTACAGCTTATCTGTTCCACATGGGGTTACAGATACTTGTAGTTTCTTGGACTTGCCTTTTTTTACAGCGAAGGTGTTTTGGGGGGTATTACTAATTTTTGTCAGTTGTATAATTTACAGACCCAATGTTCAAGCCATGGGGGGTGTATGATGAATTCTACCTTGTAGAGGTGTTGCAACCAAACAGAAATCTGCTGATAGGTGGTGAGCATATAACATACATTCGTATAGTAGCTGTAATTTTTTTATTAGGACAAGGGCCAGTGGAAATTACTGGTCATGCCAAGCAATAATGGCTACAATAAGGGTTACCAAAGATACGTGTAAAGTACTTATTTGCAAAGCATGCTTTTCTAGTTTATCTTGGGAAATGCCCCCATCTTGAAATAGCAACTCTGTAATTGCATCTGGGGTCTGGGAGTGTTATCAGACAGAGATGTCAAATATTCAGCTATATTGTTCAATGACTGTTCTATTAGAGTATTTTATTGCCTGACTGTTCTATTAGAGTATTTATTGCTTGACTGTTCTATTGGAGTATATCAATCATTCTGTACTTGTCAATGAATACAACCTGCTATGACCACTGCCATAGTGCCCTGAGGATGACCTATCAACTTGGTTTGCCACTCGTAGAGCTAGATGCTTTGCTAAGGGTTATGAAAGAGATCACAAACATCATACTATTATTTTTATTTCACTACATACAAACACACGCTTAATCATAAGACGCACACAAAATGTGCGAACACTATACACACATGTACATGTTCACAAACATGCACCACATATTGGTTGTTAGGGATCCGCCGATTATGCTGGCATAAATTTGAGCATAATAGGTACCTAAAAGCATTGAGCATAATGCCAGCATAATAGGTTAAATATTTGTACGATAGTATAAATTCTTGCTGGAAAATGACAATTGCAAAATAAGATCGACATACTCTAATAGAGCAGTCAGTAACTCTAATAGAACAATCATCAAACTGGCTGTTCTATTAGAGTATATCGATCTTTTCTCTTACATGCAGCAAGAATTTATTATTTGTGTTCCAGCCACTCATTTTTTTTTCTTTCTATACAGTGTTAAACTAGTAGCAAAGCATATGAACTAAGGAACATTGAGCATAATCGAACATAATAGGTAAATATTGAGCATTAATTTAAGCATAATAGGTGAATTTTGAGCAGTGCAGCATAGCATAATAGGTAAAATTATGAGCATAATCGGCGGGTCCCTATTGGTTGTACTCAAGTTAATATCACATCTCTTGTGAAATGCTCTTGTAGGAGAGATGGCTGTATCTTTACTTGGTGCTAAAAAGTTATTGCAGAAAAGAAAATTGTGTTGTAGATACTGTTTAGTGTTGGTTAATTACACATGTCACTCCATAGTTAAGCCATGAGGATATCCAAGCAAGTGTCTTTGGTGTTGCGACTGATGTTCCAGGTTAGTTGCATGTGTGTTAAATTTAAGGTTAAGTTCAGTGCCTGCTTGTTCTTTTACAGGTCTCACTTAACCTTGTGTCGTCATGCGGACATCTGAATCTTGTGCAAGCTGTGTGGAACAACCCCAACTCATATACACAATCATTGGCAACCACGAACCACATGCATATGTACATTCAAGCAATCTGTTACAAAAGTTGAAAGCCACAACACAAGCTCATACCGGCAAACCATGAACCACATTCCAGCAATTTGTTACAAATTTCATGGTATTTGCATAATGATCAATTAATGAAAGCCACAACACAAGCTCCATGGTGCATTACTGGAAATAAATAAGTTCCACCTGACTGACAATTATCACATGACCTATTTAGGGGATATCCCTTGGAAAGACCCTGCACTGTAACACTTGAAGTGAAAACACTTGATACGTGATTTATATTATTATTGATGGCAGTCCATACGTCTTAAGAGAGAAGTATAATAATATTAAACACTAAAATACATTAAAGTACGAGTACCACATTGTAGAGCCATAACCAAGAACAAGTTCCACTTGACTGCCATAACCAAGAACAAGTTCCACTTGACTGACAATGATCACGTGGCCTATTTAGGTGAAATCTCTTGGAAAGTCCCTGTAACACCTCAAGTGAATACACGTGATACACGGTTTACATTGATTATTGATGGCAGTCCATGTCTTGAGAGGACTGAAACTGAATACTACTAAATATTTGTTATATTGTAACTGGATTTCAATGGAGCGGCAAAACGTACTTAACTGATTTGAAACTAAGATACGTAGAGTCTACACCGCTTGAAAAAGAGCATTAAATGGATATTAAAGAGTCGCCGGCGAGAATACTGATGTACTCAGCTCTCCGTGGAGGTTCAGTAACTAAAAGAGGATTGGAGGTTCAGTAACGAAACGAGGAGTGGAAGTTCAGTAACAAAAGTACTTAAGTTGCCATCATTACATTACAAACGTTATAGAGGTGACATGATTGCTGTCTACAATATGCTACAAGATAATAAGTACGATATAGACTATTCTGATTTTTTTACTTTTTCACCCATTACCCATACCAGAGGTCATACATTTAAGCTATTTAAATATTTTACAAGAACAGATGCCAGGAAATATTTTTTACAAGACAAGTTGTTGAACCATGGAATAATTTACCCCCAAGAAGTAGTATCTACATGTAATCCAAAACAGCCAAGCTGTAAAAAAAGTGTGCGGCCCTCAGAAAGGCTATGGTGAAAAAAGATGTGAAATCCAAGGTGGTGGCCAAGAAATGGCTGTGATGGTAGGTTAATGGTAAAAATTTTAATAATGACAATTCAGGTAAATTTTGTGAAGCGGCACAAAAATTCACCTGAATTGTCGTTATTAAAATTTTTACCATTAACCTACCATCACAGCCATTTCTTGGCCGCCACCTTGGATTTCACATCTTTTTTCACCATAGCCTTTCTGAGGGCCGCACACTTTTTTTACAGCTTGGCTGTTTTGGATTAGATTTCATTTCTTTTTGTATTTGTATACCCCAAAGCCGGCCTATGGCCAGCTTTGGGACTTTTTTAACCTATGTTTTTTTTCTTTACTACAGGAAGAAGAAAAGATGAAGTAAATGTACTTTAAATATTTTATCAGTAAATGTACAAATTATATATATAATACACATGTGACCGGATTTGCGAAAAGGGGCCTTCCACACACATCCAATTTGCCAACTTTGACAATTGATAACTTCAGATTGGAAAGAGTTATTGCCTTGAAATTTGGGCAGTGGTGATTTCTTTGCAGCTGAACTCTCTACATGGTGGTTTCTTTGTAGCTGAACTCTCTACAAGGTAATTTCTTCTAGCTGATCTCTCTACAGGGAGATTTGTTTGTAGCTGAACTATCTACAAGGTAACTTCTTCTAGCTGATCTCTCTACAGGGTGATTTGTTCGTAGCTGAATTCTGTACAGGTGATTTGTTTGCAGCTGAGCTCTTTACAAAATGGTTTCTTTGTAGCTGAACTCTCTACAAAGTAACTTCTTCTAACTGATCTTTCTACAGGGTGATTTGTTTGTAGCTGAACTACCTTCAGAGTAATTTCTTCTAGCTGATCTCTCTACAGCGTGATTTGTTTGTAGCTGAATTCTGTACAGGTGATTTGTTTGCAGCTGAGCTTTTTACAGAATGGTTTCTTTGTAGCTGAACTCTCTACAAGGTAACTTTTCTAGCTGATGTCTCTACAAGGTGACTAGTTTGTAGCTGAACTCTCTACATGGTGGTTTCTTTGTAACTGAACTTTCTACAAGGTGACTTCTTCTAGCTGATCTTTCAATAGGATGATTTGTTTGTAGCTTCATTCTCTACAAGGTAACTTCTTCTAGCTGATCTCTCTACAGGGAGATTTGTTTGTAGCTAAACTCTCTACAGGTGATTTGTTTGAAGCTGAACTTTCTAAATGATGGTTTGTTTGTAGCTGAACTCTCTACAAGTAAACTTCTTCTAGCTGATCTCTCTACAGGGTGATTTGTTTGTAGCTGAATTCTGTACAGGTGATTTGTTTGCAGCTGAGCTCTTTACAAAATGGTTTCTTTGTAGCTGAACTCTCTAAAAGGTAACTTCTTCTAACTGATCTCTCTATAGGGTGATTTGTTTGTAGCGTAACGATCTACAAGGTAACTTCTTCTAGCTGATCTCTCTACAGGGTGGTTTCTTTGTAGCTGAACTCTCTACATGGTGGTTTCTTTGTAGCTGAACTCTCTACAAGGTAATTTCTTCTAGCTGATCTCTCTACAGGGGGATCTGTTTGTAGCTGAACTATCTACAAAGTAACTTCTTCTAGCTAATCTTTCTACAGGGCAATTTGTTTGTGGCAGAATTTTATACAGGGTGATTTCTTTGCAGCTGAACTCTCTACATGGTGGTTTCTTTGTAGCTGAACTCTCTACAAGGTAACTTCTTCTAGCTGATCTCTCTATAGGGTGATTTGTTTGTAGCATAACGATCTACAAGGTAACTTCTTCTAGCTGATCTCTCTACAGGGTGGTTTCTTTGTAGCTGAACTCTCTACAAGGTAACTTCTTCTAGCTGATCTCTCTACAGGGTGATTTGTTTGTAGCTGAACGATCTACAAGGTAACTTCTTCTAGCTGATCTCTCTACAGGGTGGTTTCTTTGTAAGCTGAACTCTCTAAAAAGTAACTTCTTCTAACTGATCTTTCTACAGGGCAATTTGTTTGTGGCTGCATTTTCTACAGGGTGATTTCTTTGCAGCTGAACTCTCTACATGGTGGTTTCTTTGTAGCTGAACTCTCTACAAGGTAATTTCTTCTAGCTTATCTCTCTACAGGGCGATCTGTTTGTAGCTGAACTATCTACAAAGTAACTTCTTCTAACTAATCTTTCTACAGGGCAATTTGTTTGCGGCAGAATTTTATACAGGGTGATTTCTTTGCAGCTGAACTCTCTACATGGTGGTTTCAGCTGAACTCTCTACAAAGTAATTTCTTCTAGCTGATCTCTCTACAGGGTGATTTGTTTGTAGCTGAATTCTGTACAGGTGATTTGTTTGCAGCTGAGCTCTTTACAGAATGGTTTCTTTGTAGCTGAACTCTCTACAAGGTAATTTCTTCTAGCTGATCTCTCTACAGGGAGATCTGTTTGTAGCTGAACTATCTACAAGGTAACTTCTTCTAACTGATCTTTCTACAGGGCAATTTGTTTGTGGCAGAATTTTATACAGGGTGATTTCTTTGTAGCTGAACTCTCTACAAAGTAATTTCTTCTAGCTGATCTCTCTACAGGGTGATTTGTTTGTAGCTGAATTCTGTACAGGTGATTTGTTTGCAGCTGAGCTCTTTACAGAATGGTTTCTTTGTAGCTGAACTGTCTACAATGTAACTTTTCTAGCTGATGTCTCTATAAGGTGACTAGTTTGTAGCTGAACTCTCTACATGGTGGTTTCTTTGTAACTGAACTCTCTACAAGGTAACTTTTCTAGCTGATGTCTCTACAAGGTCATTTGTTGGTAGCTGAACTCTCTACAAGGTAACTTCTTCTAGCTGATCTCTCTACAGGGAGATTTGTTTGTAGCTGAACTCTCTACAGGTGATTTGTTTGAAGCTGAACTCTCTAAATGATGGTTTCTTTGTAGCTGAACTCTCTACAAGTAAACTTCTTCTAGCTGATCTCTCTACAGGGTGATTTGTTTGTAGCTGAACTATCTACAAGATAACTTCTTCTAGCTGATCTCTCTACATGGTGATTTGTTTGTAGCTGAATTCTGTATAGGTGATTTGTTTGCAGCTGAGCTCTTTAAATAATGGTTTCTTAGTAGCTGAACTCTCTCAAGGTAACTTCTTCTAGCTGACGTCTTTACAGGGGCATTAGTTTGTAGCTGAATTCTCTACATGGTGGTTTCTTTGTAACTGAACTCTCTACAAGGTAACTTTTTCTAGCTCATCTTTCTACAGGGTGATTTATATGTAGCTGAATTCTGTACAGGTGAATTGTTTGCAGCTGAGCTCTTTAAAGAATGGTTTCTTTGTAGCTGAACTCTCTACAAGGTAACTTTTCTAGCTGCTGTCTCTACAAGGTCACTAGTTTTGTAGCTGAGCTCTCTACATGGTGGTTTCTTTGTAACTGAACTCTCTACAATGTGACCTCTTCTAGCTGATCTTTCTACAGGGTGATTTGTTTGAATCTGAACTCTCTACAAGGTAACTTCTTCTAGATGATCTCTCTACAGGGAGATTTGTTTGTAGCTGAACTCTCTACATGATGGTTTCTTTGTAGCTGAACTCTCTGCAAAGTAACTTCTTCTATTAATCTCTCCACAGGGCGATTTGTTTGTAGCTGAACTCTCTACATGGTGGTTTCTTTGCAGCTGAACTCTACAAGGTGATTTTTTCTAGCTGAACTATCTCTTTCCATAGTTGCATGAACTCTCTACAAGGTAACTTCTTCTAGCTGATCTCTCTACAGGGTGACTTGTGTGTAGCTGATCTCTATATAGGTTACTTGTTTCTAGCTGATCTCTTGAATTCTCTTCTGGTGACTGCTCTATTAGGATGACTGCTCTATTAGAGTATCTCGATCTCGCACTTGCTACACCAAGTTGGATTTCGTGTTATAACTCCGTGGCTTTAAGTCTGATTCTTCTACACCATTGATGAGCCTTTCTAAGATGATTACTCTATCTGTACAACGATTTTTAAAGCATTACCCCAAGCGGTTTGTCTGGTAGGCGTGGCAAGCAGTCGTTTTTTTATTAGCTAATCTCGATTGCGTAATTGTTACACACTGTTGGTTTTTTCGTTGTATCTTCCTGTTTTTAGCTCGATTTCTTTCAAACCACAAAAGGTTTGAGGTTCAATAGTTAACCTATTCACCCACCGATTTTCAGCTTCTTCCCATACGCGGTTTACCCTGTAGGCGTGGCAACATATTGGTGTTATTTTTCGTGAATAATCGCTCATAACTCTTTGCCTGTTTATCGTATTCCAGCCAAAGTTGGTACCGAGATGCGCCCTTATATGTGCCAAATTTCAAGGCAATCGGATATGGCGTTCGAGTTTTATAGCAGTTTTTGTAAGTGCGACAAGAAAAAGAAAAATAAGAAGAAAAAAACGAAGAAACTGAGCCAATTTGTGAAGTCGCTTATCTCGGGAATGCGCAAAGCGATTTCGCTCAAATTTAGAATGTGGAGTGCTGCAGTTGGAGGGCATGTCCACAGCAAAAATCGTCTTGTTTCATCAAGGAAGCACAGAGCTACGGAGGTGCGAAATTGCGTTTTCTTTCTTCCTGTCAATATACTCACGGGTGTTACGCGCCGGCTTCTTGAGCGGGTTTTATGCACTAGTCAATTTCATGCCCCACCCCCGGGGGTGGTGGGGGAATACAGGGGATTTGACAAATCGTGGTGTCAAATTCCCACTACTGGGGCAAAATCGGCCCTCAAATCCCCACTATGTCCCCACCCCCTAGTAGGGGATTTGACAACACCTTAAGGATAAATGCATATTTCATGCATGCGACTAAAAATTAACTTGGTATACACCTGTAGCTAGTAAAATTATAGTGAGTACGATTTAATTGTTTAGAAATGCAACTACCGAAAATCGGTCAGTGAATTGGAGAACTGTCAATTGCCCCAGGGGTGGGGACAAGAAGCAATGTCAAATCCCCACTTGGGGTGTGGGGACGCCCGGGGGTGGGGGGTGGGGCTTGAAATTGACAAGTGCATTACTCTTTTCACCACCTTTCATAACCCTTACGTAATATTAAGCTCAAAAGCATCCAGACTTCCTACTGTAGTTGTTGCTCTCTCTCTTCGACTTTAGGGCACGCATCTAGTAGTTGCCTTGAGTAGTCAACTTTAGGAGATGCGTCCAGTAGTTGCCGCGAGTAGTAGACTTTAGGGGAAGCGTCCAGTAGTTTCCACGAGTAGTAGACTTTAGGGGAAGCATCTAGTAGTGTTAGCGTTAGGGTTAGAGTTCAGCTTTGGTTTCTTCTTCACCTTTGGGGTTAGGTTCTTCTTACTATATACAACTTATTTCGTTAGTCACATTTATAAGATACAAAAGAAGGGAATCAAGGGAGCTAGCAGCGGTAGCATAATTGGTAGCACACTGGACCATCACACTGGGATTCTGGGTTCGATCCCCCTTCAATACCGCACTTTTTTTTTGCCTTTTTGGTTCACGGTTTTTTGTCTAAGTTCTGTAGGGTTATGAACTAGGGTGAAAAGAGTGATACCCCTTCTTGGGTGGCACGATACACTACCGTGTGTCTTGATGTGCAGCATCAGTTGGTGATTTTAAGAAATTTATTTACCAGTATTCATCTAACACTATGTATAAATGTATGTAATTAGTCTACTTGTACTTTTTTACCTGTTGATCAGGTGTAACAGGCTGTTTAGCCTTATAAATTACCTGTAATAAATAATAGTAATGAAAGGAGGAGTGAAAAAAATGGGGCTAGTGTACAAAGTGCCACATCTATTCACACTGATTCACCGCGTGTATGCGATTGGTTTTTAGACTGTCAGATGTCTGCACTGACTGTTGCAAGCTTATTATTATTTATTACAGGTAATTTATAAGGCTAAACAGCCTGTTACACCTGATCAACAAGTAAAAAAGCACGAGTAGACTAATTACATTCATTTATACATAGTGTTAGATGAATACTGGTCAAACAATTTCTTAAAATCATCAACTGATGCTGCACATACTACTTTTTGGGGGTATATTATTCCATGGTTCAACAACAACAAGTGAGACCAAGCTGAAAACTTCTGTGATGGTACCAGCAGCAAATACCAATATTATTCCACTTGAAATTATATCTCGTGGATGGATTGTCAACAAGGTGTACTCGTACAGACCAAACAGCTTTCAGTATTGTCACTGTAGTGCCAATTTAGAAGTCCCAGAACTAGGTGAAAGACGTAAGATAATCTACATGATGTTTGTACAAAAAAATACTCTTTCACATTGCATACTGGTCTTTGAAACCTGTCTAATCAGGACACTGTGTAGTAAGGTCACTGCTGGGCCAACTTGTGAATCCTCAAACGTATTACCTCAAGGGTGTGATGAATTTTCAGGTCCTCTAATTTTGTATTACCTCAAGATGTGGTGAATTTTCAGTTCCCCAAATCTGTCATTTACATAAAAAGTGACAGATTTTTAGCTGTATTGTATTATTTTAATGCCCGCATGTCAATTTTACAGGTCCAGGGTACTTGGTCATAGCATGCGGTTCTCTTACTACATACATAACTTGGCTAGAGATGCTCTAACCTTGGCAACTAAGATCAAGGTTCGGGGGGGGGGGGGGGGGGGGGGTAAGTAAACAAAGGAATTTTATAATCTTATGTGTGTTCTTTAGTTCTCAATTGTCAAGTGTACGTGGACTGTACACCAAGTGTGCGTGGACTGTAGTAACATCAAGGATGTTGTGGAACTTCAGGTCAGTCTGTGTGTATACTAAGAAATTTTTGTACTACCTCAAGGGTGTGATGAATTTTGAGATCCCCAAATCTGTCATTTGTGTAAAAAGTGAGATTTTTAGCAGTATTGTATTTAATGCCCTGTCAATTTTACAGGTACAGGGTACTTGGTCATAGCATGTGGTTCTCTCACTAGCAGTGGTACATACGTAAAGATCAAGATTCGGGGGAGTAAGTTTATATAGACAGAGGAATTATATAATGTTATGTGTGTTCTTTAGTTCTCAATTGTCAAGTGTACGTGGACGATGAGGCCTGGTAACATCTAGGCATTATATCTCAGTTGATTACAATCTTCTGAATTTCCAGGATGAGGCATACAGTTGCGATGGGACTAAGTATCCCTTTTTATTGTCAGAATTTTATTGTTAATGTCACAAACAATTAATGTGATATGTTTTGTTATGTAACATGTGCATTAATTAAATGACATGCAAGACGAAAGCCACAATGGGAGTGACTACTTGCTGTTAGGGTGGGTAATGCTATGTAACAAGCTGGTTTGAGCACCACCAGAATGCATAAGTTATTTTAATACACCATGTGTGGTGTGGCAACAAGAATTATGCTTGGAACACCTTCTCTAGTGATGCTACGTTCTTGACACTTTCACACTTGTTTATAATACATCTGCCAATTATCAATTCACGCATGAGGCGTGGCACCAAATGGAGTTTAAAAGATTTCTGCTTAGATTAGATAATGTTAATGCTAGATGGACTGTACGAACATGGGTAAGTTGACTGGTATAAGGTGACGCTAGGTGTAACACAATGTTGAGAAATAAAGCGAAATATGTCTAAATACGCGTTTGAATGCAGTCCACACCGGTCGCAAGAAAACTACTACGAAAAAATTTTTTTTTATTATGTAACGCAATACAAACCTATTGAGAGATGTTGCATAATTCTGGGCTAATATTGCAAAACCGTCCCTACACGTAAATAACTCACAGTAGTGGTTGCGTCTTTTAATTGGGCGTGCACTTGGTAGTTTCTTGGCCGCGTGCCTCACTATTGTGAGTCTTGATCACAAAATCACCAGTGGACACTCAGGTATAACAGCCACAAAGTCACCAGTAGACACTCTAATATAATAGTCACAAAATCACCATTGGACACTCTAATATAAGTCATAAAATCACAAGTTGACACTCTAATATAACAGTCACAAAATCACCAGTGGACACTCTAATATAATCACAAAATCACCAGTGGACACCCTGATATAACAGTCACAAAGTCACCAGTAGACACTCTCCATTGGACACTCTAATATAACAGTCACAAAGTTACTAGTAGAGACTCTAATATAACAGTCACAAAATCACCAGTATACACTCTAATATAATCATAAAATCACCAGTGGACACTCTAATATAATCACCAGTGGACACTCTGATATAACAGTCACAAAATTACCAGTGGACACTCTAATATAACAGTCACAAAATCACCAGTGGACACTCTAACATAATCACAAAATCACCAGTGGACACTCTAATATAACAGTCACAAAATCACCAGTGGACACTCTAACATAATCACAAAATCACCAGTGGACACTCTAATATAACAGTCACAAAATCACCAGTGGACACTCTAACATAATCACAAAATCACCAGTGGACACTCTAATATAACAGTCACAAAATCACCAGTGGACACTCTAACATAATCACAAAATCACCAGTGGACACTCTAATATAACAGTCACAAAATCACCAGTGGACACTCTTATATAACAGTCACAAAATCACCAGTGATACTCTGATATAACAGTCACAAAATCACCAGTGGACACTCTAATATAATCATAAAATCACCAGTGGACACTCTAATATAATCACCAGTGGACACTCTGATATAACAGTCACAAAATTACCAGTGGACACTCTAATATAACAGTCACAAAATCACCAGTGGACACTCTAACATAATCACAAAATCACCAGTGGACACTCTAATATAACAGTCACAAAATCACCAGTGGACACTCTTATATAACAGTCACAAAATCACCAGTGGACACTCTGATATAACAGTCACAAAATCGCCAGTGGACACTAGTACTCTGATATAACAATCACAAAATCACAATTGGACAATGTAATATAACAGCCATAAAATCACCAGTGGACACTGTAATATAACGGTCACAAAATCACCAGTGGACCACACTTTAAGTCACAAAATCATCAGTAGACACTCTGATATAACAGTCACAAAATCACCAGTGGACACTGTAATATAAGTCATAAAATCACCAGTGGACACTCCAATATAACAGTCACAAAACCACCAGTGAACACTCTAATATAACAGTCACAAAATCACCAGTGGACACTCTAATATAACAGTCACAAAATCACCAGTGGACCACACTCCAATATAACAGTCACAAAATCACCAGTCGACCACACTCCAATATAACAGTCACAAAACCACCAGTGAACACTCTAATATAATAGTCACAAAATCACCAGTGGACACGCTAATATAATAGTCACAAAATCACTAGTGGACACTCTAATATAACAGTCACAAAATCACCAGTGGACACACTAATATAATAGTCACAAAATCACTAGTGGACACTCTAATATAACAGTCACAAAATCACCAGTGGACACTCTACTGTAACAGTCACAAAATCACCAGTGGACGCTCTAATATAACAGTCACAAAACCACCAGTGGACAGAAGTGTCTTCCAGTATCTACAAAAGGTTGAGAGACAAACTGATGGTGTGCTACTGACTGTATGACTCCTGATACAAGGTATATACATATATATGTATATATATATATATATTTTTAGAGTGAAAAATAAGGTACTGTACATTAAATGTGCAATTGTAGTGTTTTAGTAGTTCTTGCTGATATTTGATGGCAATGTCTTAATGTCATCTCCTTTGTAACCAGGAATTTGTCCAGGTAGCAGGATACCACTCTCTTTAGCATACATGGTTGCTGATATAACGGACGATGTACTTAATGACTTCATATGGAGTGACATTGGGTGGTACTTTCCCAGTGTTACCATGGAAGCAAACACACAAGCCATCAATGATGTAATGATTTTTGATTGCCACAACTTTACCCTTGCCAACCCCATAAAAAAACCTAAAGGTTTGTTGGTACACCATTGTGCATGTATGTTGTGTGTGGTCTTTTACTTTCTTCAGGTATGTATGTGTCTTCCATCCAGGATGCGACCATTGCTGTTTGTCAATGCCATCATAAGTGCCATCATAAGTGCCATCATAAGTGCAATGTAAGGGTCCTTGTGGCATAAAAGGTCAGCTTGAGCACGATGGGACATGTAATGATCCAGGAAAAACAGCTTGCTACATTTTGTCAGGCAACCACAGGTATTCTGAATAAGGTTAATACAGTTGTCCTCATCATCATGACCGCTGCCCTCTCCTCCCTAGCTGTTGCACCTCTTCTGGGCCCTGGATATTGACAGATGTGGATGAGGACGTAACTAACCAGCAGTTAACTTACTAGCAGACATAGTTTGATTACTTGTTGAAGTGACAAATAAGTGAGCCTAAGACATTGCTTGTAACTCTGAGGTGTTGACCTCATCACCATGCAATAAGGGAGCCGTACACATTGCTTACAACTAAAGTGTTGGCCTCATCACTGATAAGGGAGACCGAGATATCACTGGCAGTTGAAATGTATGCTTCAGCATTTGTAAAGATACCACATACAGTATGGTAGTATTTGCTAGAATAGTTACAGGTACATACTTCATTTTCAATCAAACTTATTAAATTTTATTGTCTCACTAATGTATCAAAGTGTGTGATAATGTATTGTGATACCACAATGGCCGGAATCACAAATTTCTTTGACAAATACTATCCCTTGAATTACTCAACCGATAAGGTTAAATTAACCACACAGCATGCTGTAGCTTTATTTCTTGCCTTGTTTTGTAAAAAATACTAGAGGTATACCAATTGTCGGATCGACAAAAATATCGGCTACTGATATGGGGCTTTTACCAATATTGGTATCAGTACCGGTACAGAATGGCATGAGAACTGACATTGCTACCCATGTTTATACAGTAGCAATAGTTTGTTCATAAATGGATTATACATTCGTTTTCTAATTTATCCGTGAGATTATTTAGTGCCAGTTGCTTATTATTACACTAAGACAAATGCACACAATTTAATTTTCAAAAAGTTTATCACAGCCTTTACAAATGGACCAGATATAGTACCTTTAAAGAGTCACAAGATAACCAATGAAAACTTACAGCACCATCCTTCTTCACAAGATGTTAAAATGCAGAGTAATAATATCTGTTTAAGGCTTCATGGGAGGATATACTAATATGTTTGGGCTGCCTAATTGTCTGGATATGAGCCAAACCACTACTACTAAATGATACAGTTCATGCACACAGTAGGTGAATACACTTATATATTTGATTTGTTAAAAATTAATGCAAATATCGAATCAATTATCAGTTATCAGCTTCTTTGATGATATCAAAATCAGATAGTGGTAAATGCCAATTGCCAAAAACCCAATTGGTACAGCTCTAAAGAATATTAAAATTAAATTATTTTGTAAGTTATCAATTATTTTGTAATTTATCAAATATGCTACTATGCATTGCTGAGGAAGCATAGCTTGAGCAAACCACTTTAAAGTTTTAGTGCAGGGTGGTATACCCTAATAAAACCAGATATAGCGGGACACTGTGGTATTATCACTAAAAAGGTTCAAAAGTATTCACTTTCAAATATAATATTGGCATGAATGCCATTAGGTGTATTATACCATGAGGGATCAGGTCTATGGCATTTATATAACTCTTAAACCTGAAAACTGACCAAAATACATGGGCCTTGCATATAGCTCTGTAACTTTCAAAGCGTCCATCCTATGGCTACGCAGTTTACATCATTCTACTTGTGATGTAACATTTTTCTGTTTCCTTACCAAAAAAGTTATTTTCACAGTTAGTTTAGGTCTCACCATTTAGCGTTAGGGTAAAAACCCTAGGTATCATTTTAATCCTTGACCCTTTACATATTTATAAAATGGTTGATAACTCGATGGTGGTTGCTACTACATGTATCACCTTGCAACAACTTCCATTTGATTCTCTCTTAAATTTTTCTATCAGGCCATATATGACTCACGTGAGTAAACCCACAATAGAAATTAAACATGCCAAGAATTTTGAAACATGGAGACATGACTTGTTGCTGTTCATCACTTCATAAAAAGTAAGCCACTGTAGTTACAGTGTTCATTTAACCTTCTTCAAGTAGCCCAGTGAGCAGACTTACAGTAGCTAATTTTAATTGACGCATATTTGTAGGCTGTAAGAATTAAGTTACCCCACCTAGTGTTGCCATGCATACCCATATTGTGTAAACATATATTCTCTAAAGTTCTCTGCGGGTCTAAGGGTTATTTAAGTTATGTGTTAATGGTTTGGTGGTGACTATAAGTCCTGTCTAAAAGAAAACTGTGAGGTTTCAGGATACACTGTAGTGCCAGCCTACACTGTGCAAAAAGTGGGATATAATATGGTATTTCCAGTGGCTTATTGAATACAAATAAGCCTTAATATAAATCCTGTATTATACTCATTTTATACTTTAGTATAATCCATACTATACTATTGCATCTATGGTTTCAGTTTATTAACCACATTACCTTAAATAGCTTATATCTAGTATAATGCCCACACTATACCATCACATATATGGTTTCAGTATATTTAACACATTAACTGAAGTCTTACATGAGATTGTTAGTATAATACAGGTTATACCAAGCTTTTTTGTATTCAATAAGCCACTGGAAATACCATCTTATATCCCTCTTTTTTCACAGTACTACTTGTATCAACTGTGTAGCAGCTAGCAAAATACATTGACCAGTTAGCCATGAACTTTTACTCATGGTATATATCCAACTTTCAATAGTAACTACAGATTAACAGTTGACTGTTTTTAAGTTAAGTAAATATTTCCAGCTTGATTAAAAATGTGTTAGCTCATTACCATGACACTGTAAAATACCCAGATACCCGGGTATTATCTCAATTATACTCAATACCAGGAGCAAAAATGCAATATTGCCCAGCACTACAAATAAACTGCAAATTACATACAGAAGTACATATCTTCTCAATAGTTATATACGTAGTTTGTTTTCTCATAATATTATGTAAAATCTCTATACAAAGCCTAATGGTTATTTATCTGCATACAAAGGGAACATACGGATATGCCTCAAGAAGATACTCAAATAGTATAAGATACGCCATTCCTATAATTTTACAAGTGTTTTTTAGTCATTATCATGTCTGTTAAAGCATGTAGGCTAGCCTCTACTCAACTGTTTCCCCTGGTTTCAGTTTAAGGCCACACACCCCTCAAGCAAACACAATGAAAACAAAAAAGTTAAGCTTTAGTACAGTACACTAACAACCTTTATTCATTAAATGGACTGTAGCTTAGAGCCTGTTTGCTGACGTGGGTGTTGGACAAACACGCAGACATGCATATATGCAGATACTGAGATACACAGTTTTTGCCAAACCATTTTCAGAAAAGCACCCATGTGCTTGGTAATAAAAACAATAAAAGCTAGCTAGTTTTAGGGATTTCTGGTCAACAGCCATACAACCTTTGATAATTGTTGATCTACACACAGAGTTTTCACCATGAATTTCACCAATACACAACACATTTGCACTACAGCCATGCCACTGATTTGCTTTAATTGCTTTTAACAAGTGGATTTCTAGAGATGTGTGCCAGCCACTGGGAATGCTCTGGCACCTTGAAATGTCACTGGCCAGCACAAACACAAGGCTAGAGACATGGACAACCTTTGATAGTTGCTCAGATGCTCTTTTTTATATGTAATTTCTTTTATTTTCAATAGCACAAAAGGTTTTGTAAGCCCAATATTATAGCTGGGGGAGACACCATATCACCTGCTCAACCATTTTCTGTTCTAATAGTTAATTCCCATCCACCACCCACCACCATCCTGGTGACATGCTTGTTACACAGAGCTGGTGGAAGTTGTAATTTTCTAGTCAGGCCAAGTAAAGGCTAGAGTAAGGGTCACCACTAAAGATGTGTGTAAAATACAAAGTGTGCTTTCAGGAGGATGTGGGAGAATGCCTTTATACAAGAGAAGTATTGAAATAGCAGCTCTGATGTTACAGCTGAATGTTTCAGACAGAAATTAAGCATCTTCAACTATTATATTATTTGATGATTGTTCTGTTAGAGTGCTTTATTGACTGACTGTTCTACAGGTATTAGAGTATATTGATCTGTATTTTCAACCAACAAAACCTACTTCAGCCACTGCCACAATGCTGTAGTTCTTCCACTGGCCTGTTACAGATCCCAAAGTGGAAAAGATGCTCAAAATCATAGTTATATCAATAGCCAGCTTGCTTCAGATTAAAGTGAGATAATCATAACTTTTGACCTTCCAAACTAAACTATACTGAATTGAAATGATTAAAATCTTGTATCTCACTTATTGATGTGTGTAGATCAATGTTTTTTTTCCAATTAACAAAAAAATGTTAAAAACAACTGCAGTGTCCACAGACATGTCAAATATTTTTTAGACAATTCACATAAATATAGCTACATGCATACAAAGCTCAGTGAGGTATAGTTTTTGGAATATTACAGATTTCTTAACCAGGGATGGGGACACTGGATCTACACCTACAAATTATGTTACCTTTTAAGGACAAAATTTTGCACACTGATTAGAGTATCTATTGTAAATAGTTTTAGCAACAATTACAAATCAACCTATTGACAGCCTCTGCTGTAATATGGCAGCATGCATGGCATCATAACTTACCTTTTAGTTTGCTTTACCTTGTAAAGCTTGTTTCATAGCAAGATGTGCTAGTACAAAAGCAGAAACATCATAGCAAGATGAGCTAGCATTGGAGCAGACACCAATAGAGGTCCTGTTTCAGAGATAACCGGATCTTTTCCGAACTAGTGAGCATTTGTTATGTGGTAGCGCAAAGTGTTACTAACCTTCCATAAAAGGTACGTAGGTTAAATTATTACAAACAAAGAATAATGCAAGAAGCATTCCTGCAAATACTTTACTCACTGAAGAAAACACACAAAAAGGTGGACTGGAGCAAGTCCATGATGCTTGCACGTGTACATACGTACTGCATTACTTACGTCAAGAGGCACCTGTCAGACTGTAATAACATCTAAGGGTGAAAAAACCAAGCCTCAGCTGTATGGAGTTACGCTGATCTGAAGGCATCAGTCAGTCAGTCAGCAGAGATTCTACTGAATTTACATATATAGCGTTGTGTGATACATTTTATAGCTATAACACGCTTACAAGGCATATATATGACAAAAATATAGGCACAAGCACCGCAGGCACGAGTGCGTATATTTTTGTCATATCGTATTATAACTGTAATATTCTACACCCCAGCAGATGAAACGATTCGTATAGATAGCAAGGTATAGTGAAACAGCACCTGTTGAGTAGACGTCCTTGATGGATCAGACGTTTTAAATTCTATAGCAGTGTCACGCCCATCTACTCGCTATTAGTGAAGGAGACAAGAGTTAGTTGAAAATCGTCCTTGCTGGTGAATGATTCTAGGCGCTTGTCAGTAATAGAGACTTGAAATCCTTGATGGATCAGGTGTTTTAGACTCTATAGCGGTGCCACCATAGTGCCACACCCATCTACTCACGATTATTGAAAGAGACGGAAGTTAGTGAATAGGACAAGAGTTAGTGAAGGAGACAAAGTTATCGAAAATTTCTCAGGTGAATAATTGTTGGTTAATTTAGATGCTTGCTATTAGAGACTCGTTTACCGTTTAGATAAGGATTTCGCGGAATGTGTGAAGTTATACCATATATGGTAAGCGTAGCCACAAAGCGTGGTATATCAGTTGCACAGCTTGCCATGGTATATTAGTTGTATACAACAGCGCGGCGCTTTTGTGTTTCAACCATAGGTGTGGTATATTATATAGTTATACAACGGCCACGAGTGCTCTGCCTGATATAAACGCACGAGCCTGAGGGCCGTTAGGCCCGGAGGCAAGTGCGTTTATACAGGCAGAGCACGAGTGCACGTTATATAACTGTTATGTACCACTCAAATAACCAAGCCGGACGTTGCGGTGACGTTCCCCCTGCAGTACTGCAGCCACCTGAGATATTGAAAGCTAGTACGCTATGGGTTATATCACTAACCTGCATTAGTTGGTCGACTCTCATCGTGTAGTGCTCAGCATGATCACTCAATCGCCATATAGACTAAGCGCCAGACTAATCGCCATAGTGATTCTCTCAAGCGAAAAAAAGTAGCTAAACAGACATTTTAAGTAAACAAAACCTAACTACTAAACGATACTAGTCTAATTCTTACTATTCACACTGGCTAAACTCGAATCTGGTAGCATGACAAAACTGGTTACCACAATCGAACGTAAAGGTTAATACTATTTAGAATATATTTGTTTTTTTGAGTCATTGTCGAAGTGGACTACAGTTTAATCTGGGCTAAGATGGCACCAGACTAGTAAGGTGTATAAGTACGTTTATATATATGTAGACTAGAGTTGTGGCCACCTGTGTTGGCTTTTTCGATCGCCATTGGCTGCTTATAAACATTATACGTATTGGTGACGTTATGGCCCACAATCGACCTTTACATGTCAGGCTATAAAAGAATTCGAGTGATCTGTGAAGTGTCTTTCCACCTATTAGGTGAGGTGTCGTAGTGGTCTTCGCCACCGGCACTAGTGCTATGCTGCACAAAACCGCAGCCAGTGCAATATCTGTATATTGCACTGCGGTCGGTGGTTTACAAAACTGCAACCAGTGCGTTATAAGTTATAATGCACTCGCTGCGGTCTGCAGCAGTGCAATATACAAATTAAGGCACTGGCGGTGCCTTTGAACTGCCCATGCAGAGTGGTACATATCACTATATTGGGGGTATCGATATCACGCTTGCATATCGATATTTTGATCACACAATCATGGAAAGGTGAAGATCTGGTTTTGTGAAATTTAACAGTGTAGCTTGCCAATGGTTGTTTACCAATTTTCTAGATCTTTAAGTTTGTTATATGAACAACAGTGCAGTGGAGCAATAACTGGTACTAAATCATGAAAAATTATTGGATCCCCATACATTTATTATGGAGTTCTATATTTTCACACTGTAACAGTGTAACTGGGTTGCTTACATACCTCTTCCTGAACTTCTTAAAAGCTGGTTATATGACAAGTATATGTGACCGGATCTGCGAAAAAGGGACATAATCGTACAAGCCTAAATTTACAGTATAAAGCATTGAATAGCTACATTGAGTGAAAAACTTGCGTATTATTGAAAATCCCGTAAATTATTTTAACCCCTCTTTTTAGTGAAGGGAGGGACTAACAATAAAACCTGGATATCATCTTATTCGCCTGCTCAAGAGGAGTTGGAAATATTTGTTTTGTTGCAATAGACCCAAGGACACGTAAGTTATGCGTGTTTGTTTACGTCATGTCGAAGCGATCGTACGCGATCGATTTTTCTTCATGAATTTCACTTTTATATGCAGTGAAGAATGGTGAGTAAAGGAACAACTTACCCAGTAATTTATTCTCCTGTCCATGGCGAACATGATGGTGAAACATTTAGCTCTGTACCTCAATCCGTTGGTAAGTTACAACCGTTTTTGTAAGCGCCTGTAATTTATTTTCCCTATACTTGCTGTACAAATCGATTTTTCTGTTGTTGCTACTTTGTAGGGCTGTAACTCCCAGAGTGTTAGGCATGTGGAGCTGAAATTTTGCCAGTGGGTACACTTGGCTACATAGATTATAAATATGCAATAAACACGAATTCTGAAAAAAATGCGATTATGTCCTGTTTTCGCAGATCCGGTCACATATACTGGTGGACATTGAATTTCTGGTCCGTAAATACTTTAAGTTTAAGGAAGAAAATCCATCCCTCCTGGAGGAAGACTGAGTGTGGCCCCAACTAGACATTGGGTGACCTGCAGTTCGAATCCTGGGGTTGGAGGGATTTTTTTCCTTACTTTGGCCCCTTTTCTGTTACACCTTATTAGTCAGTAAGTCAAGTCACTAAGTCTAAGTCCTTGTAGGTTAGGTAATCCTAAGGCTGCAGCACATGTTGCTGTTAGACCTTCAGTGCTGGTCACTGTAAAATGTTAATAATAAAAATAATAATAAAAGTTATACTTTTAGAAAATGTACAATATCGTGTATCATAGAGGAACTCACCTAATAACGAACGGGCTCCAAAATCGGACGCAATTACTCGAGCTACAACGGAATTTTTGAAGAACTTATATGTCTTTAGATAGTTCAAGGCTGTGGGACTTTCCACACCAAGTATCAGCCTTCACGGTTTCTTTGTCTGGTGGCAGCAGCCCTGCAAAGTCATTTCTGATTAATACGTATAATTGGAAAAAAGTTGATTCATGGACAGCCAGCATTTATAAACTAGATCTGCAATCCATCAACCATTCGTTATATTGGTGGTGAAAAGCAACTCTTCTACTTTCTAAATATCTATGGTTTATTTATTTTAAATATCTTTTACGTACTATGAATTACAACTGAAATAAAACAGGATTTCACTGAAGTATTGATTGCATGTGATTTTGTATTAGTTCTGATTTTGTAATTAGTCAAGTGTGGGCCAAAGTTTCTCCTACTGCAGTTGCTAATTGATGCTTAGATTATAGTCTACCTGCTTTGTCGCCATTCATGTGAAGTAAAGGTATGTAGAGTGTGCATGATGTGAGTGTAATGGCCATACATGGTACTGGTAAGTTGACACGACGCCATTATAGATGACTAGCTAGCAGTACTACCTGTATATAATGGAAAATGATCCTGTAGACTTATAAACCTAGGGTTTATGTAATATTTGTATCATGTACCCGATTGATTTGCCTGATATGCACACCCACGCTCTCGGGCCGCACACCCAAGTGCGAGGGCTGTTAGGCCCGAGAGCGTGGGTGTACATATCAGGCAAATCACGAGGGCACGTGATACAACTGATATGTATCATGCCAATGCAAGCTAAGGGCCTGTGGGCGACTAATCACCCAAACCAATATGAGACCAACCACCGAATTCATTAAACCAACTTGTGAAATTCGATTATGGGACAGCAACAGCTAACGTTGTGACTATGTTTGTTAACATAAATGGGCAAATCCTATGGATATCACGGAAACACTCAATTTAGTGATTTTACAAGTGTTTCAAAGTTGCTACATCACTTATAAACACTGTTTACACAGTTTTCTAAACATCTAGAGGGGTAAGCTTCGCTGTAGAGTGGTTACCTCGTGATATACGAAAAGTGGACATGGTACATAATCAAACACGCGGACAAGCGCTTGTATATTACCCATGACTCTAGTTCTCACCTTGAACTTTCGTTTGTCAACTCATAGGGTGGTGGGGGAGTCGAATCACCTCCATCTGAGTGATGCAGGATGGAAAATCAGCCTCATAGTTTTCATCACGTGAGCAATAATAAACTCCCACAATCAAATGCTGCCAGTATTCTTATAAAAATAAACTAACATTACCTCACCAGATATCAAGGCCATGGTTTAACTAAAATAAACCATGGTCGGCCATGGCTTAACTTAAATGTACCATGGCAAGCCAGGGTTTATGAGATATGTACCCTGAAATTTTCCTTTGAAGTTAGGTGGTTTCATGTTACATAAATCTATGTATGATTTAAATTTGATGTAGGTTTATAAGTTTTTAAAGTTATAGCAGTAAGCTAGTCTAGTCGTTATGAACTCAGTACGAACATCCAGTATTGCATGGTAGCTAACTACATCTATAGGCTGCTTGATATTGTTTGCAATGATGGTAATCTCTATCACTTAAAAAATTCTCTGTGTTGTTTTCTAGATGGCAGTTCAGACAAAAGCAGTTAAGAATCCTTCCAAGTGAAGAATCAGGATTAAGCGTTCATACTCTGCTGATACCTTCCTCAAGACCATCAACATACACTAAATGGAATGATGCACACGTGCAGGCAGCATGCGATGGTGTCCAATCAATTCGGAGAGCAGCAATGACCTATAACATTCCAAAAAGTATGCTATACGACAGAATTACCGGCAGAGTAACAGGGAATAAACCTGGTCTGCCTCCTTCCCTAAGTGCTAAAGAAGAGGATGAAATGGTGTCATTTTTAGAAGGCTGTGCATCAATGGGATATGCCCGTTCAAAGAAACAGGTTAGTTCATAGAGTAATTTCCACTAAAGGATTAAATCGTACTTTTGGAGAAGGATGGTGGAAGTCATTTGTGAAGAGGCATGGCACCTTAGCTTTACACATGGCTGAGTCACTATGCATATGTGCATGCTGTTTGTTCCCAACTGGAAATTCTCAATCACTACTATGACTTGTTGCAGTAAACGTTGCTTGATCATGAGCTTGAAGGCAGACCAAATCAGATATTTAACTTAGATGAATCAGGGATGTCATTAAATCTAATTTCACCAAAAATTGTGGTTGCAAAAGGCGCGAAGCACTACACTCCACTTCTGTCACATGAAATGATGAATCTCAGATCACAGTTCTTGCTTGCTGTAGTGCTGCTGGATATGCAATTCCACCATTAGTGGTACTTGATAGAAAAACTTTGAGACCAGAATATGCATTTGGGGAAGTACCAGGAACCATGTATGCACTATCATCAAATGGATAGATGGATACCAGACGCTTTGAAGAATGGTTCAAGCATCATTTTCTTACTCATGTGCCTTCCCGTAGGCCTCTTCTACTTATAATGGATGGTCACTCAACACATTTACAACCAAGTGTTGTTCGTATGGAGGATGTAATATTATTTTGTTTGCCACCTCATTCCACCCATTTGATTCAACCACTAGACAAAGGGTGTTTTGGGCCACTGGAGGCTGCCTGGGAAGAGGTATTCCATGAATACATGACAAACAACTCAGGTAAAGTCATAACACGCTACAATTTCTCAGAATTGTTTGCAAAAGCATGGGCTCAAAGCATGACCATGGCCAATATCACTGCAGGCTTTTGCACAACTGGAATATCCCCATTCAACAGAGATGCTTTAGCACCACTAGCAGCTTTACCACCTTCAAAGTTTAATCCTGAACATCTGCTCAAACACTCAAAGTTGAACTTCCTCCCTGTTTACAGTCCATCAAACAGCAAATCAATACCATCATCAACTTATATTATTTCAGTGAAGAAGAAAACAACTTTTCACTTTTAAGTATGAGGAAGGGTATGATCTCTTACTCATGACAAGCGCTACAATCAGTGGCTTCAGTTGAAAGCAGGTAAAAGTGATGTATTGGATGAGAATGGAAAAAATACCAATGGAGGTGGCGCTGGATCTGTAGAGGAGTGTCCAGTGGTTAAGTCTGATACCACCAAAAGATACATCAAAAGAGGTTGAGCCAAATGCTGAGGTACAGATAGTGCCCAAGCACTTGGAAAATGTTGATCTTGCTGCTGAGAAAGAAAGTACAACAAAGGAGACTCAGAATGATGATGCTGCTAAAAGTATTCCTGTTTTGCTGAAGTGCTCATCAGCACTTTCTAAAGTTCTGTCTTCACAACATATGGATGTCAAGACACTGCTGCCAAACACCCTAAAACATCAGCTCGTATATTAACAAGTACTGAGAACCTTAAAGCGTTAGAAGACAGAAAGAAAAGATGAAAATGGAAGAGGCTGAAAAGAAGAGACAGTGTAAGGATGAAGCAGAAAAGAAGAAGATGGAAGAATATGAGAGGAAGAGATAATGTAAGGATGAAGCAGTAAAGAAAAGGAGAAGGCTAAAATGGATAAAGAACAGAAAAAGGTAAGAATTTATTACTAGCTATATTAGATAAATTTTGTCAGCTATAAAACTTATTTATCTAGCTACATTGTTGGCTCACAAATATAAATGAATGTATAATTATTTTTATTTATTTTTTACAATAAGGGCACGGTGCTTACCACAACATATTGTAGCAATGCTATTATCATTTGCAAAACATATATAGCAATTAGATGTTGTGGTACTTTACTTATAAATCATATGTACTGTACCTAGCTGGTGTATTAATTGCCAAATACTGTAATTGCTTCTTTCATTGTTAACTAAATTTCCTATGCAACAAGATGATGCATTGCTAACCTGACATCCTGTAAATACTATCTAATCCAAAACAGCCAAGCAGTAAAAAAAGAGTGTGGCCCTAAAAAAGGCTATGGTGAAAAAAGATGTGAAATCCAAGGTGGCAGCCAAGAAATGGCCGTGATGGTAGGTTAATGATAAAAATTTTAATAACTACAATTCAGGTGAATTTTGTGCCAAGACCAAGCGGCACAAAAATTCACCTGAATTGTCGTTATTAAAATTTTTACCATTAACCTACCATCACAGCCATTTCTTGGCTGCCACCTTGGATTTCACATCTTTTTTCACCATAGCCTTTCTCAGGGCCGCACTCTTTTTTTACAGCTTGGCTGTTTCGGATTAGATTTCACTTCTTTTTGTATTTGTATACCCCAAAGCCGGCCTATGGCTGGCTTTAGGGCTTTTTAACCTATAATTTTTTTCTTTACCACAGGAAGAAGAAAAGATGAAGCAGGGTGATTTCTTTGTAGCTGAACTCTCTACAAGGTGATCCTTCTAGCTGATCTCTCTACCTGATGACTTGTTTGTAGCTGAACTCTCTACAAGGTTACTTCTTCTAGCTGATCTTTCTACAGGGTGGTTTGTTTGTAGCTGAATTCTCTACAGGGCGATTTGTTTGCAGCTGAACTCTCTACATGGTGGTTTCTTTGTAGCTGAACTCTCTACAAGGTGACTTCTTCTAACTGATCTTTCTACAGGATGACTTGTTTCTAACTGAACTCTCTACAGGGTGATCTGTTCATAGCGGAACTTTCTACTGGGGAATTTGTTTACAGCTGAACTCTCTACACGATAGTTTCTTTGTAACTGAACTCTCTACAAGGTAACTTCTTCTAGCTGATCTCTCTACAGGGCAATTTGTTTGTAGCTGAATTCTCTACAGGGTGATTTGTTTGCAGCTGAACTCTCTACATGATGGTTTCTTTGTAGCTGAACTCTCTATTAGGTACCTTCTTCTAGCTGATCTGACTACAGGGTGACTTGTTTGTAGCTGAACTCCCTACAGAATAACTTGCAATGTAATATAATTCTAAAATGTAGTAAATTATAAACGTAGCTGAATGCTCTATTAGGGTGACTGTTCTATTAGAATATCTTGATCTCGCATATGTTACACGTAGTTGGCTTTGAAATCATAACTAATCCGATTCTTCTGTACTACTGCACGGACATTCTATGATAATTATTCCAGCTTCACACCAATTTTCAGCTCACTTCTCTGAGCGGTTTGCCTGGTAGGCGTGAAAACTAATAGTTTTTTTTATTCTTAAAAATTGATCGAGTAAGTTTGACACAGGTTGGGTTTTGTGTCATATCTCGATGGATTTTAACTGGATTCCTTTCAAACCACAAAAATGCACTCCTATGATAGTTACTCCATCTACATTGCAATTTTCAGCTCATTCCTTCAAGCGGTTTACTCTGTGGGCATGACAGACCTTCGACCTAATTGTACGCAAATAAGCGGTCATAACTCCGTGAATGTTCATCGGATTCTTTCCAAACTTTGTACTGAGTTTCGCCTTAATGAGCCCTTTACATGTGCCAAATGTCAGCCTGATTGGAGCACACATTCATGTTTTATGGCGGATTTTGCAAAGTGTGCGAAAAGAAGAAGAAAAAAATGAAGAAAAAACCCCCAAACTTTGGCCGCTCTTATCTCGGAAATGGCTGGAGCGATTTTCTTCAAATTTGGAACATGGACTCCCCTACCTAGCCGGCACCTCTGTAGCAACTTTGGTTTCAATCGAATAAGGAATCACAGAGCTACAAAGGTGTGAAAATCACGTTTACTTTCTTCCTGTAAATATACTCACAGTGTGGCGCGCCTGCTTCTTGGGCAGCATGACACACTACCGTGTGTCTTGATCCCTTGAATTTATCAGCTCTTTACAAATTAACACAGAGCATGTTATTAATTTGCTCAGATGCTGTTCTCATTGAATTATCCTTTAGGTTATCAGCCATGTTCTTTAGTATAGTACAACAGCACTGTGCTTGCTGACCAAAGTTGAAGGCACACCCTTGTGCTGGAATGATCTTTGTGATTATTAATTAATGTGAAAATGTACTGGTCATTCTAGGAATATAGAGCATTGGATATGTATACTCAATGTATGTGTATTGTAAAAACCAATTTTCTTAATTACAGCAGCCAACAATGCTAAAACTCCCTACCACATTGGACAGTGTAAATGGGAAAGGTAAAATTACATTATACATCCATGATGTATATACAATGTTGATATTTTGTAAGACTTTGCTTAGCAGTAGTATATTAAACTGAGTGATGTCTTCCAAATTAGCCGGCTAAATACAGTTTATCAGCCACACAAACATTGTCATGCCTATACATGTAGCCTAAATACCGCATAACTTGATGCTTGCCACATGGGTACAAACTGTGAATAGTGCTGCACTGCAATACAATCCAAGGATGTGCTGCTACTATTTTAAATCTACGGACTATTAGCTATCCTATTAACAGGCACAACACATTGCTACGTACCTAATGCAAGCAACCAATTAACAGACATTTATTTCTGCTATACATACCTCCTCATCCAAACATTCCTGGAACACGATTTTTGGCAGATGCCTTCCATTTTTGGTAGAGGTATTCATCTTCCTGTGTACCAAGTTTAGTGTCAATAGGTGGCTCCCCTGACCAGTAACAGAGGGCAATGTGCAGAGTAAAAGTAATTGTTTATCTGAACCCTGGCTCAATCACTGGAATTCCATTAGCTTGCATGTTACAATTACCGGAAGATTACCAAACTACTGACCAGTATGTCACACCTACAGCCATCATCAGCCACTAAAAATTGATAAATTCCAGGTGTCTAACAGACATCAATGGTCTAACAGACGTCAAGCAAATTTTCAATACGTAAAATTGCTCACACAATAGTTACAAATGTTAAAATAAAAATGCACACAAATTGCTTGATAATTCAACACGCAGTGCACATTTAACAACCCTACAGTACTGTATTAATAGTGGAACAACTAGCTTCCTACCATAGGTAGGTTCTTTTCTTTGCGCGCTTCTAGTTATCTTGGTGATTTTTGGATGTTAGCATGGTGGCATGCCAGTAGTGGAAATGGGTATTGGACACATTGTGTCTCTTAGCAATTGGCTAGCTATAGATTGCTGACAGTATTGTTGACTATATTCTTGCCAACCTCTGTCTTGAAAACAGCTGCCATATCATCTTACATAATGACAGTTCAAGTATCAAGTTGGACCAGTTCCCGTCACAGTGTTTATCTGTGGTAATTTCTCGCCTATGTACATCCGGCATGTCTTGGCTTGTTCCCTTCATTGTTTGGTGACTATAACATCAAAGCAGCAATTGAAATTTGATTGTCATGGCCTATCAAAACGATGGAAACAAACACCATTGATGGCTAATAGCAGTAAAAGTGGGGTGTTACACTACTCAAGGGTGTGATGCAATTGAATAAATTTATTATTTTATTGAAACAAGAACATTTGAAAGCACACACTACTGCAGTACTACTGATTTGGGAGTGCATGCAGTGTAATCTGAGTAAATATGGTTAATAAGTTTTCCTTCTTATGCAATCACTGATTGGTCCCACAGTGTGCATTATATGGAGATTCTACTGTAATGCATTGTTGATTTCTTAAAATAGTGGATCAAGAGAAAAGAAATAAGTGTCATTGATGAAGATAATCAAGTTGAAACATGTTTATGTTTTGCAATTAGAACAACACCAGGAGCCAGATGGCTTCCTTGATAATCCAACACAACTAAAGTGGAACCAACCAAGTTTTGCAGCTTTTGTTCTCACACAAAATCATTTGACCATATTCTTCACGACATATGCACCATAGTTGATTATAGATTGATTTGATTGGAAATAAATCACACTTATATGTTCTTTTTTTGATATTTTGTGCAATAGTTGTTTACAATAAACTGTTGTGAATTGTGTAGAGATAGCTACAGTAGCTAGTTTAGAGCAGAATATATGTAATCATTTTAAATTATCTGTGGCTTCAGCACATAGGCATCTATGTACAATGAATTCCCTCTTGAACTTTGTTCCATGTTCTCAGCTGTACTTGCATAGTAGCAACACTTTTCAATCAAAAACACCAGCCACTAGCTGAAATTGTGTGAATTTCAATCTACCAGAAACAGAAATAGCCACGCATGCTAATAAATACTGAAAAACTGCTTGTTTTATACTATATAATACCTACCACTTCAACAAGGAATTGGCCATCTTTTCAGTCAATGCCAGTAGATATGCAATCAAAAACACGCGCTGTGGACCACGCTTCATTAATTACAAAACCAGAACTAATACAAAATCACGTGCAATCATTACTCCAGTGAAATTCTCTTTTATTTCAGTTGTAATTCATAGTGAAAGGGATTTAAAATAAATAAACCATAGATAATTAGAAAGTAGAAGAGTTGCCCTTCACTGCCAACATAACAAATGGTTGATTGTTAGCATGTAGTGCTAGCGGATGGCTCAAAAGTTTAAACAACACAAAATAATTCAAGTAACTGCACTGAATTTTACAAGCACACATCTGTTTATATAGTACTACAGGGAGAAAGTTCTAGACCTACTAAAAATAGCTATAAGAATAAAAATCTAAATAAGTACAACTTATGAATAAAATCACACACCAAAGATATCATAGTTTAAGTTAATTGTCTGTCCAGAGTGCATATTTCTCAACACTCCTTCTCACTCACAGGCAGACATTTCAATAACTCCAGTCATTTTCCTTAAGCATTTTAACTTGTCCTTAGACAGTCCTTTAGTCTTCATATCAGCTAACATCTCATTTGTTGGACAACTGCTCAGTTTGATAGTGTTGTCTACCACTTTTAAACGAACATAGTGATACTTGATATCAATGTGCTTGGTCTTGCTGTGGTATTGTGGTGACTCTGCTATTCGTATGGCTGCTTGATTGTCTTCATGAATAACAGTTGGTTTAGTTTGTTCATTGTGGAGATCTTTGAATAGTTCTCTCAGCCAAGTGACTTCTTGTGTTGCATAAGCTAGTGCAACATACTCAGCTTCAGCTGTAAACAGAGCAACACAAGTTTGCTTCTTGCTCTTCCAGCTTACTGGTGCTCAACTCACCATAAACAGGTAGCCTGAGGTAGATTTTCGATCATTTGCATCACCAACCCAATCAGCATCCGAGTATCGAATTATTGCATTGTCATTTTCATCATTATTTGAATACATTAGTCCATAATTGATTGTGCCCTTCAGATACCTCAGAATATGCTTAACTGCCACCCAATGTCCTTTGGTTGGCTTGGAGCAGAATCTGGCAACATTACTGACAGCAAATGTGATGTCTGGTCTGAAAGATACAGCAACATGCCGACAGCAGGTTGATACAAAGTAGTGTATCAGACTGGATCTTGGAAAACCTACCTTCTGGGCACAAGCAAACTTTTGGGAAAACTCAAATGAAAATTTCAACAATTTTTTTTTAAATTAATTATTTTGCACATTTGGATAAAGCAACTATTAAACCTTTTTGCTGTGAAGTTTCACACCCATAGCTTTTTTCCCTAGGAGATATGGATAATTATATCAGACCATGTAGTATTTTCACATGTGTGGGACAACAATTAACTTACAAATTGGGTGATTTGTTCAGGTGCTGGAATGGCTAAAACTTAGTCTGAGGCAATGATACATGGAATTTAATTGCAGAAATATATTAAGAATACTTTATTAAACTATCAGAAATGTCTTTTATTAAAGTATTTTAGATGGAAAGAATGGAAGTATTGGTAAACAAAGTGATTTGTCACCATTTGTCACCCTTAATCACTCACAGAACTCAATGCATTACCATAAAAGTTAGTTTGTAATGTACAGGACAGCAAATTGGCCATATCTCAGGAATGCTTAAAGATATTATGCTGAAATTTTAACACAAGATAGATAAGCACCCAGTGCCTCATTTCAGCTATAAAACAGAAAATTGACCAATGTGCAAAAATGGTAGGTTTTCCAAGATCAGGTTACATTTTGCTTCACACTTACTAAAAGAAAATAGTGGAGTTCTCCCATGTCTTTCACTCAAAAATGTTTTCCAAGATCAGCTTTGACTTTTGCAATTGTTTGCTGTGATTTTCCAGCCAGAACAATGTTGTCAACATAAACTGCTAAGAAAAGCAAACTGTTGGTTGTGGAGACATAAATACAGGGATTATTGGAACTCTGTTTGAAACCAAATTCTTTCAGCTGTGCATCAAGTGCTTGGTTCCAACACCGAGGAGATCGTTTGAGTCGGTAAATACTTTTTTCAGTCAATTCTCTTGACCTTGTGCCACAAAACCCTCAGGTTGCTTCATATATACTTCCTCTTGTAGGTCACCATGAAGAAATGCAGTGGTGATATCCATCTGGTGCAATCTCAAAATATTCATGGTGGAAAGAGCAATTACAGAGCGAACAGATTCAGATCTTACTACTGGGCTAAAAGTTTCATCATGGTCAAGCCCTTTCTTGTTGAGAATACCCCTGAGCAACTAGATGACTCTTGCATCTCTCAATAGAGCCATCAGCATACTTTTGTCTTCACTTTAAACACCCATTTGCTTCCCACTGCCTTTCGATGTTCTGGTACATGTAGTTCTAGAAATTCCCATACATTGTTGTCGTGAAGAGAGCCAATTTCATTTTCCATGGCATCAAGCCACTTCTGATTTGTTTGTGCCTCACTAACTGATTTGGGCTCCTTGATATCTGTCACACTGCATCATTGTCCATAGAATTCAGTCTGTTTTCTTTCACGCTCGGAACGTCTCAGTGGTGGAGGTTCAGATGAATTGGTAGTATCTGTTGGCTCGTCTGAGTACTCTAGACACACACATTTCTTTAGCTCATGTTAAATTAAATCTTCAAGACCACATTTCTGTTCATTGAAAATAACATCTCGACTAAACACTACCTTTTTCTTAAGTGGATCATACAACCTGTAACCTTTTGTAGTAGTGCCATAACCCATCAGAGCATACTTCTTAGATTTTGAATCTAGTATCTTTCTCTAATCTTTAGGAACATGTACAAAAGCTTCGCACCCAAAAATTCTCAGGTGATCAACTTTGGGTTTTTGTCCAGGCCTCATATGTGGTCATTCCTTTTACTGCTTTGGTGGGGCTTCAGTTACGCAGATAAGCTGCAGTGGAGAGAGCTTCACCCCAGAATTTGTGCGGTAAGTTGACACAAGACAGCATTGACCTAACGGTATCAACAAGGGTTCTGTTCATACGTTCAGCCACACCATTTTGTTCTGGGTTTTTCAGTATTGTGAGCTCATGTTTTACTCCTTCTGCTCATAGGTGTGCTTCAAACTCAGTGGAGGTAAATTCTCCTCCATTGTCTGTGCGTATAGCTTTCAACTTTTGACCAGTGAATCTCTCTACCATTACTTGCCATTCACAAAATTTCTCAAATACCTGGTCTTTACACTGTAGACAATATACCCACACATATCGTGTCTTATCATCAATAAATGTCAGAAAATATTCCGCACCACCTAGTGATGTCTTATTCATTTTTCCACACACATCACTGTGAACAAGCTCTCATAACTCATCTGCCCTTCTGCTACTGGGGGTAAACTTGTTTCAGTGTTGTTTGCCTTGAGGACAGGCTTCACAAAAGGTAAGGTCTTGAGACAAATTAAAATCAAAGCCATCAACAAGATTTTTGTTTGCTAACTTTTGAAGGCTACTCACACCAAGGTGACCATAACGTTTGTGCCACATATCTTCTTTGGTTTCAGGTTGTTTAGCAACATTAACTCTTTCATAGTTAGGTTTGTGGTCAAGTTGGTAAAAACTTCCTACTTTGGTAGCCTTGGCAACAATCTTGTGGTTTCTGTCTAGTATATAGCAAGCTGACTTTGTAAACTTTACCACTTTGCCTGTCTGAGAGGCTTTGGTCACACTGCACTGTGAAAAAAGAAGGATATAAGATGGTATTTCCAGTGGCTTATTGAATACAAGAAAGCTTGGTATAACCTGTATTATACTAATAATCCCACGTAAGGCTTTAGTTAATGTGTTAAACATACTGAAACCATATATGTGATGGTATAGAGTGGGAATTATATCAGATATAAGCTATTTCAAGTATTGTGGTAAATAAACTGAAACCATACATGCAATAGTATAGTATGCATTATACTAAAGTATAAGATGAGTATAATACAGGTTTTATATTAAGGATTATTTATCTTCAATAAGCCACTGGAAATACCATATTATATCCCACCCTTTTCACAGTGCTGATTAAATTATATGCAAGTTTTAGCACATAGAGAACATCATGTAATGTACAAGACTTTGACTCACCATTTGGTAATGTCACTTCTAAAACCACTTTCCCTCTTCCAGTAGCTGTGAGAGAATGTCCATCTCCCTAAACCACATCTATTGGTTCTTTTATTTGATAGAAGGCTGTAAAACTCTTCATCATGATACATGTGACAAGTAGCTCCTGAGTCAACAATCCAGGCACACTTCTCATTTTGGCTTAATGCTGACAATGCATGGCTTGCAATCAATCCAGAACGTTCACTGTCTGAACTTTTGGCATGTACAGATACTGGAGCTGCTTTGTGAGTCTTTTTCTTTTCATCTTTCTCCTTCTGATGCTCCTTCTCTACTTTAATTAGGTCACGGCAGTACTTTCTGATGTGCCCCAGTCGCCCACAATGGTTACACCTCATTGGTCTTTTTCTAAAATGTTTCTGTGACACGAATGCACTATCTGCAGTTGGAGGTTTATCCTTTGATTTTCTCTCTTAGTGCAGAATACATTGTGTAACAACTTCAAATTTTGGCACACCTTCATTTGCTTCGAGTGCAGTTACCAAAACATTGTAAGACTCTGGCAGGCTTGTAAGGAGGTACACAACACGATCCTCCTCTGAAACAGTTTCTCCAGCAGAAAGTGAGTCAAACAGTTCAGTCATAACTTTTATATGTGTCTGTGCTGATTCTCCATCCTTCAATTGAAGGGAGTGAAGTTGGCGGCGTAGGTCAAGTCTTGTTGCCCAAGTTTTCTTCTCAAATTGTCCTGCTAACTTTCCCCAAACCACAACAGGATCAGTTGGATCACTTATGAGATACAGGAGCGAAGTATCCACAGACAAAACAACATTTGCCAGAGCTCTACCTCTTCTTGCAGCAAATTATGATTGCACTGCAGCATTGCCAGTAGGTGCAACTTCTTCTCCAGTTACTATTTCCACAAGCCTTCTTTCATCACAGCCATCTTACACTATACCTTCCAGGTGGGATAGTTGGTGCCATTTAATGGAACAACAGCAGTAGCAATCTTAGACTCAGCCATAGTAACGAAGTAGGTAAAACAGTCCAAACAATACCAGGAAATGCCTCTCTACTTCAAACTAATACTCAACTAGGACTGGGCCCATAACCTATTACCATGTAGCGCTAGCAGATGGCTCAAAAGTTTAAATAACACAAAATAATTCAAGTAACTGCACTGAATTTTACAAGCACACATCTGTTTATATAGTACTACAGGGAGAAAGTTCTAGACCTACTAAAAATAGCTATAAAACTAAAACTATAAATAAATACAACCTATGAATAAAATTACACACCAAAGATATCATAGTTTAAGGTGGCAGTTACCTGCTAAAACCGCAAAGTAACTTATTTTTGTAAAATTTATCAAGACTCACGGTAGTGAGTCGCGCGGCCAAGAAACTATAAAGCGCATGCCCAATTAAAAGACGCGCGGCAACTACTGTGAGTTATTTACGTGTAGGGCCGGTTTTGCAATATTAGTCCTAAATTATGCAACATCTCTCAATAGATTTGTATTGCGTTACGTGATAAAAAATCTTTAGGAGTCGTTATCATCATCATCATAGTTTTCTTGCGACCTTGCTAAAATAAAAAAGTAACCATCGCAAAATAAAAAAATAGGCGTATTTCACTTTATTTCTCTACCTTATGTTACAACTACTGTCACGTTATACCAGTCAACCAGTCAACATAACCGTGTTTGTATAGTCCATCTAGCACTGACATTATCCAATCCTGGTTTGCCTATACGCATATTTTCTTCAATTAACCTCTAATCCCTACAATAACTTTTAAAGACACGACGTGGACACAAACTCTAATGCCTGATAAACAAGTTGTTACAGCGTGCTGAACCGTAAGTTCCCTAGGGATGGCGTTTTAAGCAGAAATCTTTTAAATTCCATTTAGTACCACACCCCATGCGAGCGTTTATAAATCGCCTGTTGTCTTATGGTTTGAAGAACAAAATCACTAGCGAAGGTGCTTTAAGCACACTCTTCAATTCTCTATTTACATGTAATTTTAATAGATTAACCACAAAGGCCGATAAGGTGAATACAAAAGGTAACAAGCCTTTAGGGGTTACCACCTCTATGTAGTGTGTACCATGTAGCTTGTTTTGTGGCTTTCATTAAGTATTATGCACACACAAATGGTGCAACAAAATTTTGTAATGGATTGCTCGAATGTGGTTCGTGGTTTGCCAGTGACCATGTATGAGTTGGGGTTGGTCCACACAACTTACACAATATTCAAATTTCATGATGGCCATGATAATTTCTTGCCATATGGTAAACATACAACAATGTGTAACAATGTTAATTAACATCACATCAAGACTTGACTAAAAATAGTTCCAACAATAGTGATGATTTCTTGTATGTCAGCATGATGATACTGAGACCTGTAAAAGAATAAGCAGGCACTGAAGTTAACCTTAAATTAAACACTCATGCAACTGACCTGGAACATCGGTCGCAACACCAAAAACACTTGTTTCGATATCTGATGACACAATCCAGCAGGCACTGAATTAAAAGAGAATGTACAAAAAATCAATATGCCGGGCTGTGTCAATAATAGCATGGATAATCAAAATGAACAAAAATTATATCCCAGGCTAAGTGAATGAATAACATAACTGTTGGGTAAGCAAGTTAAACCAGAACATTAGGACATTAGTCAAACCAGAACATTAGGACATTAGTCAAACAAAAGTACGCTATCACAACTTGGTCATAATACAATGTTTGTACCACTGGACTTCACACTGGTTGCCCAAAAATTGTGCCATTCCGGGACAACAGCATAATATTATGAAACAAATAGTTACTACAACACAGAAGGCTTACTGTTGCACTGTCTACACTGATATACCATAATTTAAAAACATAACAGGTGGGCATTAAATACAATACACTTAATATCTGGGTACTAGGAAAAAATCACTAACATCACAACATGTAAACTGACCTGGAAATTAACACCCTTGATGCCACTACAGTCTACACTGGATACTTGTTTGAACCCATCAACACTATGCCTGATACATCTGAGTAGACTGACCTGCAAATTCACATCACTAGTATACAGTGATAATTGATAACTGCAAAAACAACAATTGCAATAATACAATTCTTCTGTACGTCAACTGACCTGAAATTCATGACACTCAATACCGAGACCTGTAAAAGAATAAGCAGGCACTGAAATCAACCTTAAATTAAACACACATGCAAACTGACCTGGAACATCGGTCGCAACACCAAAGACATCTGTTTCGATATCTGACGAAACAATCCAGCAGGCGCTGAATTAAAAAGAGAATGTGCAAAAAATCAATATGCCAGGCTGTACCAATAAAGGATGAATAATCAAAATGAACTAAAAATATATATCACATATGCAGGTTAAGTGAGTAACATAACTGTTGGTTAAGCATGTAAACCAGAACATTTGGTCATTAGTCAAACAAAAGTACGCTATCATAAACTGGTCACTGATAATTGATAACTACAAAAAGAACAATTGCAATAATACAATTCCTCTGAATGTCAACTGACCTGAAATTCATGACACCTGTATCTTTGTTCCTGCATGGTCTCAACTTACATATGTACCATGATCACATTCAACTGCTAGTGGATAAACCAGTATGACCAGATGGCCTGCAAAAACCAACAAGCAGGTGTTAAATACAATACACCTAAAGCCTGGAATATGAAAAACTATTATATAAGCATTATTCCACACTGATATAGTAATAGATTATAGGATGTTGTGGAATTTGCCTAAATGTGTAAACTTGAACATGAGGACAACTGCATAATCTGGACACTTGGAATTGTCCAATACATACCTGATGAACCGCAAGTAGGTACTATAATGACATTCACTTCAACATTTTATCCCAGCTGGGTGAATCTCTTGTAACTGAGTAAAAAGGTGTTTATTTTCCACCTGCAACCAAAGTTCTACATTTCTGTGGTTGGGTGTACATAAACTGACCTGGAAAATCAGTATGCCATAGGGGTATGGAAATGGTTCCTTTCCTTCTGTTGTGACATTACTTACAGCTGACTGGTAAATGATCATCGATGTCCCCATGGACCCCAACAATGAGTATATCAATAACTTCACAAGTTGGAATGAATTTCCTTTCAACATGTGGTGGAATGAATTTCCTTTCAACATCTGGTGGACAGGTCCAAAACCCTATCGCACAAACACGGTGAATTAGTGTGTGGCGATGTGACACGTTGCACAAACTTCACTCCTCGTTTCGTTAGCATTCAAGACCGGCATATATCATAGAGTCCCTCAGTATTCTTGACTCTTACTTTTTCAAGCATTGCTCAAGCGATGTAGTTTCTCACGAGGGGCTCAAGTTTCTCAGTAAAGTCGAGCCGATTAAAGTACGCCTCACCATCCAGTTACATTCTTAAACCATTCAATTTAAAACCACGTATCATGAGTGTCCGCTTAAGGTTATCAGGGACTTTCCAGGAGATTTCCCCTAAATAGATCACGTGTTAGTTGTCAATCTGGTGGATTCTAGTGGTATACATGGTTCAACAATGCGGTAAGTGTAGTATAAGCTGTCAATGAATAATTGTTTGTGCACTACTAAACTAAGTTATTTTTGTGTAATAAGCATGCTTGAGGAAGGATCTGGGGGACGAGACTAATGTTTTGACAGCAGTTGATGATGGCCAGGCAAAGAACTGCGAGAAGAACTACTATGATAGTATGATAGTAGGGAAAAATTCCCACCCCTATAGCTCTGCTTAGGGGCATTAACTAGCATTATCTACAGCTACTGTATTATGTTGCTGATATGTACATTCAGGCCAAGAATAAAGGTGAAAGTGGTAGTAAGGCTCAATCCTATTATTCTGCTGAACAGGCAAGGGAGTCTGGGACTCTGGGGACATGTTCCCTCAGGAAAGTACAAGTACTACAACTTTTTGTTTTAATTGCTTCATCAAGTATAAAAATTTCAGTCAAAAGGTGATGATCGAGCTCTGGTCTTATGCACTGGTTGGAGTGGTTGTAATGATACTGCACTGTGACATCCTTGAGGGGTTAGTGCTGGCATTGTCCATGGCAATACTATCCATCTCCCCGAGTCTTGATGATTGAGTCCTCCATTCCTTTCTCTGCTGCTCCAATCCTGAAGTGGTGACCACAGTCAAAATGTGACGATCGAGGCTCTGGTCTTGCATCTATACTGTACTGCAACACCCTTGAGGGGTTAGTACCGGCATTGTCCATCGCAATACTGTTCCATCTCCCATATACAAGTCTTGATGGTTGAGTCCTCTATTCCTTTCTCTGCTGCTCTAATCCTGAAGTTGTGACCAAAATATTAAAAAATGGTTATAACATGATAAATGATTATGATGATAACAATTACAAATGTATTTATAGCTGTGTAGCAACTGTGAACTAATTAGGCACTTGCAAGTTTAATTAGGTGTCTGAAGCATTTAACATGCACAGATATGAGATATATTCATGACGTGCAGGCAGTAAAGATAAATTTACTCTAATAGAACAGTCATACTACACCGTAAATTCATACTTCCGAATTTACGGTGTTATGAAACAATCATTATTATGTAAGGATTTTACTGACTCTCCAAGATAATACTCTGCATTAATGTTAATTGCTCATTTCCAAAAAAATTACCTTTTAAATCAAATGTACAGAGCCTATCACTAACAAAAATGAGTGATATCCACCCCAAAATCACCTTCGCTGTAAAAAAGGCGCGCCCAAGAAACTACAAGTACCTGGAACCCAATGTAAAATACAAAAAGAAAAATCAGCTTAGCTGAAGTGAAAAGTAACTGGTAACTTAAAGAGCTGATATCTGAAGCGGCCAAGAATACAATTACTAAAGTTTAATCCATGCAAGAACACCTGGCTATAAAACAGGTGTATACATGAAAGTAACTGGCAACTGAAATGGCTGATATCTGAAGCGGCCAAGAATGAATGGTCATATACAACTAATTCAAAAATTTAACACTGAACCTTTATAATTCAGCTGTGTTCTATATTCACTCTTGCTGCATCGTAAAGTAATTTCTTTTAACTCTAATTGGCTGGTAATTTGGCCGCCTTTTTTTGCTCTATTATACTGACTATTAAAAAAGGCGGCCAAATTACCAGCCAATTAGAGTTAAAAGAAATTACTTTACGATGCAGCAAGAGTGAATATAGAACACAGCTGAATTATAAAGGTTCAGTGTTAAATTTTTGAATTAGTTGTATATGACCATTCATTCTTGGCCGCTTCAGATATCAGCCATTTCAGTTGCCAGTTACTTTCATGTATACACCTGTTTTATAGCCAGGTGTTCTTGCATGGATTAAACTTTAGTAATTGTATTCTTGGCCGCTTCAGATATCAGCTCTTTAAGTTACCAGTTACTTTTCACTTCAGCTAAGCTGATTTTTCTTTTTGTATTTTACATTGGGTTCCAGGTACTTGTAGTTTCTCGGGCGCGCCTTTTTTACAGCGAAGGTGTTTTTGGGGTGGATATCTTTTACAGATCATATATTATTTCATGGTTATACATTGTCACGCTACAGTCAACTAACGGATTATAAGCTTACAAAGTACTATCGCTGTACGTGAATGAATAACGGAGATACCGCATGAAACATACAAGCGGTGAAAAACACAATCGGCATCAGTTTTATCAAAGATTATACAGTCTACCAAGGCGTTCTTCGGCCTAACATGTTCTGAATAATGGTGTTCAGGGCCGCATTATCATTGCAAAACGATAAGTACAACGGCCAAAACAAATCAGTCTAAAAAGTTTTTTAAACATTGCGAATGTCCAAGAAAACCAGTCAAAAATCGACCTACGGGTGTAAAATTTTTGGATTTTTTTACATGCGACCCTACACCCACATTCATTAGGTCGCTATCTGTTGTTTTGCCACACCTCCAGTTCAGTATACTGGAAAAAACTGACGCCAAACACAAGACAGCTCTTCTACATGCCTTTGCTAACCTCAATGGAAGGAAGTGTGGTCAAAGCTAAGGCCATACCTATTTGAAAAGTTGTTGCTCGGACCCGACCAACCCTCTTTTTATAAGACCAAAAAGAAAATCTCACATGATTGCTATGTTGGCGGACTTGTAGCCAAAATGGAGGCTAATGCGTGGTTATCTGTTATAGCGAAGAAAGGAGCTGTTGTTGTGTACCCTCGTACAATTCGTTGTCAAAATGACACATTTGGAATGGGTTTTTTTTTGTTTTTATTCCGACCTACCGACCCTAACTTTTCCTTAAAAAATCCGAGCAACAATTTTTTCAAATAGGTATGGCCTAACCTCAACGCAATAATCTGTGGTCGATGCGGTAAGAGTTACGTAAGCTTGCCGCGAATCAGCTGTAGGTAAGTAGCTATAAGATCAGAAGTTGTAGCCATGCGTGTGGAAATTCATTCATCAAAATGCTATTGATAACTTTAGCACTTGTGCACTACATCATCCGAAATGTTAGCATAAGGCTATTGATCCTATACAATTTTGACACTTGGGTCCTGCATCACCTATAAAATGGTGCAATAATAAAATACAATATCAGAACAAAACAATAAATATGGGTAGCAAGAAGAACAAGAAGAATCATCAAAATGATTGTCGTCATGTCTACAAGAGAAAGAAAAACTAAGTATGCTATCGTATTACAGTGTATCCAATATCACTTACAATTTGTGCAGGTTACAGCACAGTAGGTCTCAGCAAATAGAGCAACCTCAGCAAATAGAGCAAACTAACAGCACATTATTCCACTCTACTTTGGCATCTGACAGTCGTATCATAAACCTAGGACAATTAAACAAATACTTGAACAGAGTCTCAGCACATGCTGCTACATGTGTAGCATATCAAAATGAATCTGCATTTGCAAATGATATGATGGTACTTGTAGAACAAGCTCGCTATGGATTGGCATCAATAATTGCTTACCAGTGTTGTGGCTGTGGCCAAAGAATTTCATTCTGCACATCACCAAAGGTCACTTCACCAGAAGGCAAAAAATACTGGAGTTGTAATCTAGCAGCCATATGGGGACAAATGGCTACTGGAGGAGGCTTCAACAAGCTGGAGGAGTCCATGAGTGTGCTAGGAGTACCTGTAATGTCAAGAAGGGTATTTTTTAATACTGAAAGTATAATAGGAAAATGGTGGTGGATGCTACTGGAGGAATCAATGCAAGCTGCTGGTAAAGCTGAACGTGAGCTTGCAATACAGGAGAACAGATACCATCATGGTGTGCCAGCAATATCAGTTATAGTTGATGCTGGATGGAGCAAACGGACACATAAGCATTCATACAATGCTCTTTGTGGGGTAGGGGTGATTTTTGGTTTAAAAACCAAAAAGATTTTGTACATAGGTGTGCGTAACAAATTTTGTGCAGCTTGTGTCCAGTATAGTAGTACATCAAAGCATACCTGCTTTAAAAACTGGAATGGTTCCTCATCTTCAATGGAAACAGATATTATTCTGAATGGATTTATGGTTGCAGAGGAGCAACATGGTGTACGGTACATCAGCTTTGTTGGAGATGGTGACAGCTTCGTGTACCCAACACTAGTGGCAGGTGTCCCTGGGTGGGGATGTGTAATTGAAAAGCAGGAGTGTGCTAATCATGCACTTAAAATGTATCCGGGATCATTTAGAGCAGCTAGTCAAAGACAAACCACAATATAAGGGCAAAAACAAACTAACAGCAAACATGAGGTTGAGACTTACCAGGGATGCTCGCTGTGCAATCATCATGAGGAGTAAAGAGGATGATAAAGTTAAGGCAGCAATACTCCTTCAGGAAGACATACTAAATTGCCCAATGCACTGTTTTGGTATTCACCATAAGTGCAGACCTGAATACTGCAAAGTAGTATGATCTAAATATAACACAACTAAATCTCCTACCTCAACTGATTGCTCTACTTCAACTGATGCCTCCACTTCAACCGATTGCTCCACTTCAGTTGATTGCTCCACTTTAACCGATTGTTCCACCTCAACCGATTGCTCCACTTCAACCGATTGCTCAACTTCAGTTGATTGTTCAACTTCAACTGACTGCTCAACATCAACCGATTGCTCCACTTCAATCCATTGCTCGACTTCAACGGATTGTTACATTCCAGGGTCCAGCTCAGAGGTGGACTGTGAATCAGATGTCCACAATATGGAAGTTGAATTCATAGGTTCTTTTCTTGAAGATGAACAGCAAGCTTGGACAGATGCCACCTCTGAAGACACTGATGAACCTAGTGGTCCTGCTTATCCAGTTGATGAGCAAATGCTCTGTGACATCAGAGCTATTGCAAGTTGCCTAGCAAGCAAAGCACAACAGTTATTGGGTAAGCAACAATAGTTATGATGAAAACTAATTACATTACAATAATCAGCAGGTAATTTTACCACTAACCTGGCAGAGAGCTACATGAATGTGCGAGCAAAATTTGATGGTGGCAAACAAGTTAATAGGTGTCAAAGTGGGTCATGGCAAGCCAGATGTGCTGGGGCAGCACTTCGAATAAATGAAGGTTCAAATTGGGGCTCAGAAATGTGGAGCAAAGTGGTGTATAATCCTAGTAAAACATTTAGAGCAGTTGGTGAATGTAAAACTAAAAACTCAATAAAGATTGGAAGAGAAAATCAACTGACACTGCCAAAATTAAAAGGAAAAAAGCAAAGAGGGAGAGCCTATCAGCTTCACAACAAGGCAGAGAATATTACTCACGTTATGATGGGGGAAGTAATGAAAATAACATTGTAACTGATATTTTTGACAACCAACTCTGTAAGTTAATGAAAGAATATTATTTGGCCAACATAAACATAACTGAATCAGCAAGAGAAAGTGTAACAATGATGACATCTGCACAAGGTAAAAATGATCATTCCCTTCAGGTGTGGTTGTGGTTATCAGAAAGACGAATGAGAATAACTGCTTCCAATGTTGGCAAAATTTCCAAGAGGAGAGACACCACTAAAGTGAGACCCCTAGCAAAGGAAATGCTATACTGCAAATTTGAGGGCAGCACTGCTACCAGATGGGGACTACTGCAAGAAGAGGCAACCAATACTCAGTACTTAAAGGAAAAGCACCGTACCTCTCTAGATTTGTCCACATCTCTATCTGGTTTAACCTTAAGTCCAGACAACCCATGGTTGGCTGCTAGCCCAGATGGATTAGTGTATGATCCAACAGAGACCTCCCCATATGGCATTGTTGAGTACAAAAATCTTATAATTTTGTAGCAACTGATTGGAAGCATTTCAGGTCACAATGAAGGCACTTTTGGATCTAATTGTACCTAAGAAACATTTATACTGTAAGAGGACAGTATAGGCTACTTTCTGGTTAATATTTATTCTGTGAGCCATATAATCCTTAATATAACTATTGCACTATGTGACATACAAAATTGAGTTTCCTTATGTTGACTAGTTAATATTAAGTACCACATAGTAAAAAAGTTGCAGGAAAATTTTGATTAATTAAAAATAAAGCTAAAACAGGGTTGGTGGAAGCACTACAGCCACTGCTGTGGCAGATATTCATAGCCCAGCCAGCCACATGAGTGCATGCCTAGCTAAGTTAATACACACTATAGCTAATACCATATAGTCTGAGAGTTGAGTTGGGAATCTTATTACAATTGGTGATAAACCTAACCAGCAATGATTCAAATTGTTCTCAAAATGGAGTTTTGGATTGAAGACTGTTAGTCATCAATCTTTTCAAACGGTGTGGTATGACAAACGGAGATTGATCAGGCTCTTGTTAAAGCCTTCTGCTACACGTGTGTTATAGCGGTGAAACAAGGAAAGATCAAGAGATTTAATGCTAGCCCAAGTGAAGTCACATATCTTAGCACAGGTACTGCAATTGGAAAGATGCAAGTGGTGATACGTACAGTAGATTTAATACCTACAAACAATCACAGGTATGTTTGTTGTTCATGGAAACCAAATGAATAGTCTCTTTGATGTAGTAATGACTAATGAGTATATGCAGGCCTTTCGTATATACCCTGTAGGTGCATCAAGCAGCAGCTAAAGTTCTGGTGTTGAAGACAAGAGATGTTTCAGAGATGATGTCTTCAGATGCCCAGAGAGCCAAGGTCATCAATAGAGAATACCTATCAAAGGTACTCAAAAATATAGAATTTCTAAGGACTAACAATGAGAGGAAACTGGGTTCCATCTAATTCACTAGATTGGAGGGAGGGCTAGATTGTGTGGGTGGCAGTGAATTTAACTTCAATTTTCATCAGCTCCTTTTGCCGCAGTCCAAAGATGATCCCCACATTAATGAGATACTTCAACGTAAAACACACAAGTACTCTGATCACAGTATTCAAGATGAGTTTCTTATCTAAATATCATCTTCACAAAGTTGAAGACAACATCAAATGTGCTGGCTACTTTGATATTGAATGTGATGAAGTTACAGACTCATCAAATCATGAACAGGTCATAGTGTGTTTTTGGTGGGTTGATGATGCATTTGAACCTCATGAAGATTTTAAGGGTCTGTGTTCTGTGTCTGACATTGCAGCTGAATTGGTTTTTGGAGTTGTAAATGATGCAGTGATACGAATGAAGTTAAGCATGACTATGTGTCGTGCTCAGTGTTATGATGGCACAGCAAATATGAAGAGTTGTTGCTATGGTCAAGGAAATTGAATCATGTTTTTTTGTATTTACACTGCCATGGGAATAGCTTGAGCCTAGCAGTTGCAGATGTAATATAAGAAAATCCCAACAATGTCAAATGCTTTGGACCATACCCTGGAGATATATAAATTAATCAAATTTTCCCCTAGAAGAGATGCCATACTTTGCAGACTAAAAGAAGGACTGACACAGGGCTAAGGGATCTCTGTCCAACTCATTGGACAGTGTATGTGCTGCTTTACTGGAAAGTGTTTGTACTAACTATCCTGCTTTATTAGCCACTTGGGAAGAGGCAGTAGATGTTGTCAAAGACACTGAAGTAAAAGCAAGGATTGCAGGAGTAGCAGTAAAAGTGATGGAATTTGAATTCTTGTTTGGTTTGATGCTAGCAGAAAGAGTACTAAAGTACACAGATAACTTGAATGAAGCACTTCAGTCCACAGCCATGACTGCTGCTGATGGCTACCACTTGGCTTTACTGTGTAACAAAGTCCTTTCCCAAATTAGAACTGAGGAATGTTTGTTTGTTGTTTTGGGGCCTTGTTAAAAAACCCAGGAGTCTCATAGTGTCAATGAGCCTGTTTTACCGAGACGGCATAAAGGACCAGCCAGATATGAAACAGGAGCAGCTGAACCTCACTTTCCTGTGGATGTACAAGAGTTTAACAGGCAAAATTTTTATGTTAGGAAGAAATTGGCACAGTAGTAGTAGCAATTGCAAAAGGATTTCAGTGTTTACAGAAAGCTGGAACAACTTTTACTACAAGCCACAAAGAAAGAAGATTACACCAACACAATGACAGATGTCATGGAATTTTATCAGGGTGATTTCAACAGCTCTGAGCTAGAAACAAAATTGGAAGTAATTAGCAATATGAAAATCCAAAAGAATGGGGATTTCATGACATACATAGGCACATTATAAGTTCTGAACCACAGCCAACATTTGTTAATGCCACAAATGGTGAAGGTGGTAAAGTTTTCAATATTAATGCCAACTACTAATGTAGTATCAGAAAGGAGTACCACTGCGATGCGAAGACTAAAAACATACCAGCACTCAACGATGACTCAATGCAGACTAAACAATGTCATGGTTCAGCACATACATAAGCACCTAACTGACAACTTGAATTATATTAAAATTTTGAACAAGTTTACTTCAGCTAAAGAAGACCTCCATCAGCAATTTAGACATTTTGAGTAATTTTATACCATACATGTTAATTGATCATGTACAGATACATGTGACATCAGAAGAACTCATTTTTCATATCAGTACAACACATTTCTTATTTCTGAATCAATTATTCATAAACAAAACTAATGTAGCTAGTTAAGGTTGTAATTGTATAAACGAAATTATTATCATTGGATTTTACAACTAATACCATACCTGTTTCACTGCCCATACAAAAGTCTCAATAGTAGCAGTGAAATTTATCCCGTATTTCACTGACAGCAGTGAAAAAGTTGTAATTGCAATTTCATTGGCAAGAATTTATGTTAACAATGTAGCGCCAATTAGTGTCGACGCGTGTTTAGTACATAGTGACAAATTGCGTACATGGTAACGCTAATGCACAGCATGCGACGCTAATGCACAGCATGCGACGCTAATGCACAGCATGCGACGCTAATGCACAGCATGCGTATATGCAGCGAGTATGGTAGTAACTGGGAATAGCATGGGTAGCAGTGAAATTTGGGATAAATACCACTCTTGTTGTATTGGAAATGGTAAATTTCACTCTGCTTCGCCTCGTGAAATTTATCCCCATTTCCAATACAACACTCCTGATATTTATCCCAAATTTCACTGCTACCCATGCTATCACTAGTACGTACATATAGAAACATAGTGTGACAGCTAGGGAAGTTACAAAAGTCAGTGTATGTAGCAATACAGTATCTTAACATCAACCCTTTTAAAGTGTTAAAATTGCTTCCGAAAGTGGTTTACAAACACTAAAAATTCAAAAATTTCTTGGGGGTTGGCATGCCCTAGAGAGAAATTCACACCTTCATCACAATCTTTGAGTCATTATCTGGCTTGTTGCCTGACCAACCACTAAGAGCTTCCACTGGCCCTGTAAAACGGATGCACTAAACAAGCATGGAATTTAAGGACAATTTGGACAACCTGCAATGCAAATTATCAAATTCCACCATTATTCCTTTATTATGCAGTAAACAAACTATTTCAATCAATAGTTGTTCTAGTTTCTACTTTTGTTAAAAAAGAAACTATACAAAATCAAGACACACGGTAGTGTGTCGTGCGGCCCAAGAAGCCGGCGCGCAAACCCGTGAGTATATTGACAGGAAGAAAAAAACGCAATTTTCGCACCTCCGTAGCTCTGTGCTGCCTTGATGAAACAAGACACATTTTGCTTTGTACATTCCCTCCAACTTCAGTACTCCACATTCCAAATTTGAGCGAAATCGCTTCAGGCATTCCTGAGATATGCGACTTCAAAAATTGGCTTAGTTTCTTCGTTTTTTTCTTCTTATTTTTCTTCCTCTTTTCGCACACTTACAAAAACTGCTATAAAACGCGAACGCATTATCCGATTGCCTTGAAATTTGGCTCACACAAGGGGGGTATAAAGGCGCATCTCGGTACCAACTTTGGCTGGAATACCATAAACAGGCAAAGAGTTATGAGCGATTATGCACGAAAAATTGCACCAATATGTTGTCACGCCTACAGGGTAAACCGCGTATTGGAAGAAGCTGAAAATCGGTGGGTGAATAGGTTAACTATTAAACCTCAAACCTTTTGTGGTTTGAAAGAAATCGAGCTAAAAACCAGGAAGATACAGCGAAAAAATAAACAGTGTGTAACAATTATGCAATCGAGATTAGCTAATTTTTAATTTTTTAATTTTATTATTATTATTATGCTTGCCACGCCTACCAGATAAACTACTTGGGGTAATGCTTTGAATATCGCTGTACAGATGGAGTTATCATCTTAGAAAGGCTCTTCAATGGTGTAGAAGAATCAGACTTAAAGCCACGGAGTTATAACACGAAATCCAACTTGGTGTAGCAAGTGCGAGATCGAGATACTCTAATAGAGCAGTCACCCTAATAGAGCAGTCACCCTGAACAGAATTCAAGAGATCAGTTAGAAATAAGTAAGCTGTATAGAGATCAGCTACAAACAAATCACCCTGTAGAGAGTTCAGCTACAAACAATTCACCCTGTTCAGACATCAGTTAGAAGAAGTTTTCTTGTAGAGAGTTCAGTTACAAACAAATCACCCTGTTGAAAGATCAGCTAGAAGATGTCACCTTGTAGATAGTTCAGTTACAAAGAAACCACCATGTAGAGAATTCAGCTACAAACTAGTGACCCTGTAGATACATCAGCTAGAAGATGTTACCTTGTAGAGAGTTCAGCTACAAAGAAACCATTCTGTAAAGAGCTCAGCTGCAAACAAATCACCTATACAGAATTCAGATACAAACAAATCACCCTGTAGAGAGATCAGCTAGAAGAAGTTACCTTGTAGATAGTTCAGCTACAAACAAATCATCCAGTAGAGAGATCAGCTAGAAGAAGTTACCTTGTAGATAGTTCAGCTACAAACAATTCACCCTGTACAGAGCTCAGTTAAAAGAGGTTTCCTTGTAGAAAGTTCAGCTACAAACAAATCACCCTGTAGAGAGATAAGTAAGAAGAAGTTACCTTGTAGATCGTTCAGCTACAAACAATTCACCCTGTAAAGAGATCAGCTAGAAGAAGTTACTTTGTAGAGAGTTCAGCTACAAAGAAACCATCATATAGAGAATTCAGCCGCAAACAAATCATGTACAGAGAGTTTAGCTACAAACAAATCTCCCTGTAGAGAGATCAGCTAGAAGAAGTTTCCTTGTAGAGAGTTCTGCTACAAACAAATCACCCTGTAGAAAGATCAGCTAGAAGAAATCACCTTGTAGAGAGTTCAGCTTCAAAGAAACAATCATGTGATAGTTCAGCTACAAACAAATTGTCCTGTAGAGAGATCAGCTAGAAGAAGTTACCTTGTAGAGAGTTCAGCTACAAAGAAACCACCATCTAGAGAGTTCAGCTGCAAAGAAATCACCCTGTAGAAAATTCTGCCAGAAACAAATTGCCCTGTAGAAAGATCAGTTAGAAGAAGTTACCTTTTAGAGAGTTCAGCTACAAAGAAACCATTCTGTAAAGAGCTCAGCTGTAAACAAATCACCTATACAAAATTCAGCTACAAACACATCACCTTGTAGAGAGATCAGCTAGAAGAAGTTACCTTGTAGATCGTTCAGCTACAAACAATTCACCCTGTAGAGAGAGCAATTAGAAGAAGTCACCTTGTAGAGTGTTCAGTTACAAAGAAACCACCATGGAGACTTCTGTAATCAATATATGTGACCGGATTTGCGAAAAGGGGTCTTCCACACACATCCAATTCCGTAAACGGTGGAGACCATAACTCAGTGTTCAAGTAACATATTAACCTGAAAATTTCACCATGTATTCAACTATAGTGGTGCTCACCACTGTCCAAATATCAAGGCAATAGCTCTTTCCAATCTGAAGTTATCAATTGTCAAAGTTGGCAAATTGGATGTGCTTTTCGCAAATCCGGTCACATATGTATTATACAGTATATATAATTTGTACATTTACTGATAAAATATTTAAAGTACATCTACTTCATCTTTGCTTCTTCCTGTAGTAAAGAAAAAAACATAGGTTAAAAAAGTCCCAAAGCTGGCCATAGGCCGGCTTTGGGGTATACAAATACAAAAAGAAATGAAATCTAATCCAAAACAGCCAAGCTGTAAAAAAAGTGTGCGGCCCTCAGAAAGGCTATGGTGAAAAAAGATGTGAAATCCAAGGTGGCGGCCAAGAAATGGCTGTGATGGTAGGTTAACGGTAAAAATTTTAATAACGACAATTCAGGTGAATTTTTGTGCCGCTTCACAAAATTTACCTAAATTGTCATTATTGAAAGTTTTACCATTAACCTACCATCACAGCCATTTCTTGGCCACCACCTTGGATTTCACATCTTTTTTCACCATAGCCTTTCTGAGGGCCGCACACTTTTTTTACAGCTTGGCTGTTTTGGATTAGATTTTTTTTTCCATTTACAACAGTTGGACTGAATTACTACCCACAACATTAATGCTACATTCTACTCTTTATAGCTACCTATAAAACATTTACTTGTGGGTTTAGTTATATAATCTGGATTAGCACAATTTGTGGGAATAAACTCAGGGAGTGGGAGTATTGCTAAAGTATGCTGTCAGAATGTATTTACTTGGTATGTGTAGCTTGTGGAAGCTACAGCTGTGATGATATACTACGCAGTCAACAAAAATAGATGTAGCAAGTAAGACTAAGATGAAACAGTGGGCATTACTCAGATTGAATCTGTAGACGTAAATGGTGCAAATAAATGAAAGCTAATTATAAATACTCCACAAGAGCATTCTAGTGTTAACTACTAGGTCTGAGCCTATTATGCATTCAAGTGTGTACTCGTGGTTTTTTGCTTTCAAGATATCCCATCTTATATTATTACTATGTTTGGAGTTTCAAAGCTGTGTAAGATTTGGCTCTGTACTCAATCTAATTGTTTTGCTCCATCAAGGCATAGTACTTCCCTGTGCTCCTCCATGTGAACAAATAAGAAGGCCATTCCAACAAAGAAATGACGACAGTAAACTTTATTTCTACCACATTGTCAAAAGCACCCATAACACACGTACTAAACACAAAAGGTAAATCTGATGGTACATAGGTTTTGTTATTGTACCTTTGTTTCATTGTGTAAAAAAATAAGCTTCTAAACCTTGCGTGAAATATGTAGTACATGTATTTTTTACCCAGTTGATTTTAATATAATTCTAATAAATTGTTGTAGCAAAATAATTGTATTTTGCAAAAATGAACACTTTTCACTCAGTTGTTCACATAATTATAGACACACACATAATCAATAGAGTAGTGTAAATTAAATTATATACTCCACCAAAAGAGACATTGTGAACTAGCCATTGTCATGAAGTATAGGTCTAGTATAAGTAACACTAGCATCAGCATTATTCATGTAAAATGCTAGAAACAATTTCAACTATGCATAGCAACTATACACAAACTGCGGATTTTTCTACTGGCTGATCGGCCAAACAACACACTCAGTCACTTGGCCATTCACTGTAGTGCAAAAGGATATTTCTTGGTGATTCAGATACATCTCCACTTAAAATATGGTACATATATATATATCAAGACACACGGTAGTGTATCGTGCGGCCCAAGAAGCCAGCGCCACACCGTGACTATATATTAACAGGAAGAAAGAAAACGCAATTTTCATACCTACGTAGCTCTGTAATCCCTAATCCCATTGGAACCAAATTTGTTACAGAAGTGCCTGCCAGTTAGGGGAGTCTACATGCCAAATGTGAAGAAAATCGCTCCAGCCATTTCCGAGATACAAGCAAACAAGGTTTCATTTTGATTTCTTCGTTTTTTCTTCTTCATCTTCTTTATTTCGCAAAATCCTCCGTAAAACACGGATGCGTGCTCGGATAGGGCTTAAACTTAGCACACTTAAAGGGCTCATTACGGCAGATCTCCGTACCAATTTTGGTAGGAATCTAATGAACATTCACGGAGTTATGACCGATTATTTGTGTAAAATAAAGTCGAAGGTCTGTCACACCTACAGGGTAAACCCCTTGGAGGAATGAGTTGAAAATTTATATGTAGATTGAGTAACTATTGCAGGAGTGCCTTTTTGTGGTTTGAAGGAATCGAGATAAAAACCATGAAGATATGCCACAAAACCCAACCTGTGTCAAAATTACGCGATCGATTTTTATGAATAAAAAACTGCTAGTTTTCACGTCTACCAGGCAAACCGCTTAGATCAATGAGCTGAAAATCAGTATGTAGCTGGAATAATCATCATAGAAAGTCCTTGCAGTAGTACAGAAGAATCGGAGTACAAACCACTGAGTTATGATTCGAAACGCAACTACGTGTAGCAAATGCAAGATCGAGATACTCTAATAGAACAGTCACCCTAATAAAGCATTCAGCTACCTTTACAACTTGCTCCATTATAGAATTATGTTACATTGCAAGTTATTCTGTGAGGAATTCAGCTACAAACAGTTAATCTGATAAACAATTCTGCTACAGGAAAGTCGCCCTGTAGAGAGTTCAGCTGAGTTCAGCTACAAAGAAACCATCATGTAGAGAGTTCAGCTGCAAACAAATCACCCTGTAGAGAGTTCAGCTACGAACAGAGATCACCCTGTAGGGAGTTCAGCTACAAACAAATCACCCTGTAGGGAGATCAGCTAGAAGAAGTTACCTTGTAGAGAGTTCAGCTACAAAGAAAGAATCATGTAGAGAGTTCAGCTGCAAAAAAAATCAATCACCCTGTAGAGAGTTCAGCTAAAAGAAGTCACCTTGTAGAGAGAATCCTGTAGAGAGTTCATCTACAAGCAAATCACCCTGTATAGAGTTCAGCTACATTTCAAGTTACTCGGTAGAGAGATCAGCTGCAAACAAGTTTTCTGTAGGGAATAATTGACATGTAATAACTGCATGTACTATATAAATAATTTGTACATTTACCGATAAAATCTAAATTAGTTAAAGTATTTAACATTTGCTTCATCTTTTTCTTCTTCATGTGGTAAAGAAAAAAGATAGCTCAAAAAAGCCCCAAAGCCGGCCTTAGGCCGGCTTTGGGGTATACAAATACAAAAAGAATAGTGGTGCAATCTAATTCAAAACAGCCAAGCTGTAAAAAAAGAGTGCGGCTCTCAGAAAGGCTATGGTGAAAAAAGATGTGAAATCCAAGGTGGCGGCCAAGAAATGGCTGTGATGGTAGGTTAATGGTAAAAATTTTAATAACAAAAATTCAGGTTAATTTTGTGCTAAGACCAAGTGGCACCAAATTCACCTGAATTGCCATTATTAAAATTTTTACCATTAACCTACCATCACAGCCATTTCTTGGCCGCCACCTTGGATTTCACATCTTTTTCACCGTAGCTTTACTGAGGGCCGCACTCTTTTTTTACAGCTTGGCTGTTTTGGATTAGATCAAGACACACGGTAGTGTGACGTGTGGCCAAAGAAGCCGGCATGCCACACCCATGAGTATATTAACATGAAGAAAGTAAATGCGATTTTCACACCTTTGTAGTTCCATGATTCCTTATCTGATTGAAACCTAAGTTGCTACAGAAGTGCCGGCTAGGTAGGGGAGTCTATATTCCAAATTTGAAGAAAATCGCTCCAGCCATTTCCGAGATACGAGTGGCCAAACGTTGGGTTTTTTTCTTCGTTTTTTTCTTCTACTTCTTTTCGCACACTTCACAAAATCTACCATAAAACACGAATTCATACTCCAATCGGGCTGACATTTGGCACACGTAAAAGGCTCGTTAAGGCAAATCTCAGTACCAAGGTTGGTAGGAATCTGATGAACATTCACGGAGTTATCACCGATTATTTGCGTAAAATAAGGTTGAAGGTCTGTCACGCCCACAGGGTAAACCACTTGAAAGAATGAGCTGAAAATTGCTATGTAGATGGAGTAACTTTCGTAGGAGTGCCTTTTTGTGGTTTGGAAGGAATCCAGTTAAAGGCTATCGAGATATGACACAAACCCAACCTGTGTCACAATTACGCGACCGATTTTTATGATTAAAAAAAACTATTAGTTTTCATGCCTATCATACAGAAGAATCGGTATACAAACCACTGAGTTATGATTCCAAAGCCAACTACGTGTAGCATATGCGAGATCGAGATAATCTAATAGAACAGTCACCCTAATAGAGCATTCAGCCACGTTTATAACTTACTCCATTATAGAATTATATTACATTGCAAATTATTCTGTAGGGAGTTCAGCTACAAAATGTTAATCCTATAGACAATTCAGCTACAAGCAAGTCACCCTGTAGAGAGTTCAGCTACAAACAATGAGAGTTTCAGCTACAGTTCAGTAATGTACATGTAAGAAGTCACTTTTTCAATATTAAATATACAAATATTTCATCGGACAAAAGCTATGCACACAATTACTTCCTTTGTTCCACAATTCCTGCAGTAAAGAAAAAACAAGTTAAAAGGAAGCATCAAAGCCATATGGCCAGCTTTGTGGCTTGCAATACAAAAAGAGGTGATATCTATACCAAACAGCCAAGCTGTAAAAAAAGAGTGCAGCCCCCTAAAAAGGCCAAGGTGAAAAAAGACGTGAAATCCAAGGTGGTGGCCAAGAAATGGCTGTGATGATAGGTTAATGGCAAAAAAATTAATTACGACAATTAAGGTGAATTTGGTGCCGAATCTGGTGCCAAAATGGATTTGGTGATGAAATGGTGATTTGGTGCCGAAATAAATTTGGTACCAAAATGATGCTCAGTCCAAAAAAAAATGTTTGTTTCTTTACTTTAGATCCCTCCCTATGTAAAGTATATGTTGCTATAAGTTATTGTACTGTACAATGCAATTCTGTGCTGCTAAATTAAATGCCATGTTAGGATCCTGATGTAAAGTATTTCAAAAATTTAATTTCAACTGGGGTGCTCTTGAAAGCATGGATCCCCCTCCCCATGCCCCTGATATTTTGCACCACAGGTAACACAAAAGACATTCTGGTTTCAGACCTCAATAAACTAAAGTAGAAACCTTCCAAAAATTTGCTTTTGAATGCTTACAATGGATCTCTCCAACATAAACATCGATCATCTTCCACGGCAAACTATTTCTGCTTTATAATAACACTTAAAACAATTAATCGTGGCTTTGAGTTTTAAAACAATATGTTCTACCAGTGCAATTATCTAATTTGTATCTGAGGTAGATTTAGTGCCTAGAAACCTGTTAAGTTGTTGTTATTGTGAATGATACCAATTGTCCCTCCTAAAAACTAACATCTCAATTAATCATATTACTTTAACAAGGGCACAGGTAAGTCCATGACATGTGCATCGCATGTACTGTGGTATGCCAAAAGGTCACTGAAGTAACATCGAAAAGTAAAAATAATGAATCCCGTAACCTTAGACATTATCAAGTTACGCTCCTGTATATAAAATGATGAATCCCGTAACCTTAGACATTATCAAGTTATACTTCTGTATATGTATGTTCAGATTGAGCTCTTATAAACTGTACAACTGCCACATTCACATCAACGCTATATAGGTTGCTTTAATGAAGTAACTTGTTCCCAAAGTACAACCACACTCCCATAAAACATTACAACGTGTACCGCTGTGTATTTGGTTACATCATTGTAAGAGGTACGTATACTGTACAAATGCCAATCCTCTGGAATGAATGATATTCGCTATGATGAAAATTGATGTCATAATTGACAAAATGTTCATGTTAGTTCCAAGACTTTGGCACACAATATTCAAAATGAATGTTGTCTAGTTTTTACACATGAAACTACTAGACAATACAGGTAAGAAGTAGTACATGTAATGTGACGGTGCAAAAGCAGACCAAAAAATTTAAATTCGGATACATATAGGTTTATTTGTAATGTATATACCTCACCTTCGCCCTTCCTTGAATTTAAAAACCTTATCATAGGGAAACATTGTCTTGCTCGATACCTCCCTATACAAAATCAGCATACTATGGCAGCTAGAATTGTATACAATTAAGGATTTTTCAGTTGTATCAAATCCGATTAATCTGTACCTAAAACAGCCAATACTGATTTTACCGATCCGATTATTGTATATACGTAAAGTGTAAAATAGAATTACTGGTGTGTAGCTACTGCATAATGCATAGTCTAATGATTTTGAGAAAACAGAAGTGATGTAACTATAAGGCACAACTATACCTTTGGTTGGTGTGGCCACTAGTACACAACCCAGACAATTAAGCACTACAAATATATAATTTAATTTGTCCATACTCCGTGTTTTGATTAGTTATCAAGATGGCTACTATACACAGATTATCAGTTTAGCTTCCCTGTGGTGTAGTTTTTTTTATTGTTAAAGTGAAACAGCTACTGCTTTTAGAAGATCTGTGTAAGAATGGTTCAACACAAATAGCAGTAATTACAGTAGCAGTTGCATGGCTTCTCGTAACTTGGTGTTTAATAGAATAGTATAGAGAGGCTTTCTGTTTGTTTGTAATGAGCAAAAAGGCTTTTCATTGCTGCAAATAATGGCACTCATATTTGCCATACAAACTATCGGTAGTAGTATCAGTTCCCAGATGATTACCGATATAGTAGAAACTGCCACATTGGCAACCAATCAAATCACCAATCTGATCATCGGTCCATCTATAATGGCAGCCATTTTGTGTTGTGACATAGATAATATATAAAACATAATCACAACATCATTGCAGATATCCTCATTACTTCTATGTGAAGTATGGAAAAGATTCGTATTGTATGCTACAAATATGTAAACCCTAATAAAATAAAATCATGGACACTATGCTACTATAAACCTGCACATGCATACTTTAAATCTGTGTGAATATAATTCCAACTGACAATACATTAGTTACTTCTGATTGTACAATGTATTATACAAGTACAACCATCCAAAAATTATCCTAACATTTGATGCATACCAGTGACTTTATTACACCATACTTATTTATAGTGATACTCAGAGGAAGTAAATGTGGGTTTGAGTTTTAAAATACATTAATGTAGTTTTGATAAGGAATCGACCATAAGGGTCCAGATATTTAGTAATTTCTAGTCTGCAATACATTACAATAGGAGAATTAAAGACTTAAAGTAATACACATTTACTAGATAGCAGATATTTAAACATACATTGAAACCTCTGTATAATGGGATCAATTGATTTGATGAAGTTTTACTGTTATAAGGAGGTTGTTTTTAGAAGTAATACTGTATTTGTAAAAATTCATAGGGACCTCACAAACTGTCCTATACAAGAAGGTAAAATGTACAGTGTCGATTGATTGAATAGCTCCAGCACAACAAGCACATTTATCTAATACGTACGTAAGTACAAGTGTCAAGGGTCCTTTAAGAGAGGTTTACTACAGCTGACTTAAGACAACTTTCAAGAATTCGAATGCAGCTTTCTTCTGTCAGGTCATCATCACTGAGTTTGCGACAAAGCCTAGCCCGACTAAGTTGTAAAGTACCATAGATCAGTACATACAAGTGCACGCACTTTTACTTACTAGATGAATAAAAAATAGTAATTTTTAAGAGGGAGAATAAAGATCGCTGAAAAGTCATGAAACAAAAAGGGATCGCTGGGGGTAATAACGTAAATCACAAATCCATATTTTGACTCTCTGTCATAAATCTATAGTTACATACTCCATCATTTTGAAAAATAGTATTTGTGGTTTATATTACCACCCCAGCGATCCCTTCTTGTTTCATGGCTTTTTTTAGCGATCCCTATTCTCCCTCTTAAAAATTTCAATTTTTTATTCATCTAGTTTATATACTTTTTATTAATCCAGTAAATGATTATTTTTTGACAATGAAGACTGTTGTGAATAGCATAATTTCGCATTCTGCATAGTAATGCTATCAACATTTTAGTATACACACATGAAAGTGATCAAATTGCAATGTGTATACAGACTGAGAGTCGTGAGCTAGAATTTACATTACTAGTGCCTTTAATAGCTGTCAAATTCAGTGCAAGGACTGTTGTTATACACTTGACTGCATTATTAGAGTATTTACGTGACTGCTCTATTAGAGTATTTAATCTTAGTAACTCACCCATGTATAATAATCACGAAGCAAAAAAAAAAACACCTTGCAATGCATTGCTTGCTGCTAATAGAACCTGTCCTTATTAAACTCAGTATAGGCCATGAAGCTTAATCTGTACTGCAGACCTGAACCTAACTCTGAGCACAATCTTGTATGACTTTTCATGTATAATGGCTTTTTGGCAGGCCCAGTTTGGACTGTTTCCATCCATAAACGAAGTCAAGTATAGGTCATGGACATGCACAATGATCCATTCAGTCAGCCTTGTTACTTTATTCTCCTTGTAAACTTTGCTATGCCTGTGAAAGAATAATATTATGAATAACAATAATAATAATATGAACAAAATGGCAAATTTCAGAATTGTCTGAAATACACATACTGTTTCCTTTTCACTGATACTTACTAGTGGACCTATACTCATTGCAAAGAACCACTACAAGGTTGTTTGAGTTGAAGGACACTTTTCAAGTTGGATTTGAGGTGTGTGTTCTATTAAGATTTTTGCAAAAAACATGGGCGATCCCTATTATGAACCCACAACATGGTTCATGATAAGTAAGCAATGCTATTGTAAATACTGCATACATTTGTGACTATACCTGCAACAATCCCACATGTTTGCACAAACGTAATTTTACAGTAGAATGCATTAAACACAATGGGTGAAAAATATTTATAAATTACCACATAAAACATCGGTGAATTCGGCGAATAACATTTCAATTGCCTAAGTTTTAATTGCCAATTATTTTTAGCAATGAAATGAGCAGATTACATAGCCATGTTGAACAGGTGGTATCAAAGCATTGTGACAGGTATCATGGGTATTTCTAAGTGTTCCCTTCAATTGTCGCAAGGTTAGAGTTCACGAAAATCCAAACATTGCTCTCTACAACACAAGAAACAGCAAGCAATACTTACAGTTGTATGGTAGCTGTACGTGCAAGTGATTAAAAGAAAGAGGTGTGGCAGTCCTTTCCATTGTGAGTCATGATCCCTCAATGCAAGGGATAGACACACAATCAAAATGGTTGCCAAACTCCTTAATTGACAAGTTGTTTAATCACCCGTGCTTATGTGCAGCAATGTTGCGTCCGAGTGGTACAATACATAGTAGCTACAAGAAATACAGGTGAAGCCCCATTTACCAAAGTTTTTTCGGCAATTTTGCAATAGTGGGTTTTCGCCGAACTTTATACTTTTTTATGGTTAAACTTTTTTACTATACGGTATATAAAAAATTCCTTAAATTGTAATTTTTTAAGCACTGGTTTCATGATGAATTCGAAGGAAGGTGCTAACAGCAAAAACCATGGTACGTGGTAAAGCAAGAAATGTTTGAAAACCTTTATTCCATATCAGAAAACAGAAGATACAAGCATTAGTCTGCCTCACATTGGACGAACAGTTTAGTCTCATTTTTCTAGAGTTATCGCTATTTTCCCTGGTCACAGTAAGGACTTGAAAGCCATAACTTACACAGTAATGGATTCTATAGTTCATAGAGAGGTGATGACAAAAGTTGCATCTCAGTACAGGACTATATTTGTAAGTTATGACCATTTAATTAAGCACCTGTACTTTATTTCTGTATTGTCACTGAACAAATCGGTTTTTTCCAGCTGTTACCATTTTGTAGCACTGCACAGTATGGCTCAAATGTAACGTTATCTCGTAAGAGTGTGAGCAACTAAAAAATCACCTAATTAAAGGGAATGGCACTGATATCACTTGCGAGTACTCATTCCATTTTGTTTGGAATGAATACTCCCAATTGATATTAATGCATACAGGGGTAGATCCAGCATCTGGCAAGGGGAGGGGCACAAAGAGGCCAAGTTGTAGATGGTTGGGGAGACCCAGATTCTCTTGTTAGTTGCTACATTTTTTGAAGCATACACCTCTTAGTGGTATCTCACTGTTGATTTTTGCTATTTTGGCCTTTGCAGATGATTGTGAAGTCTTAAAAGCTGTTGAAAAGGCTCTGTATGTCTTGAACAACAGAAATACAATAATTATTTCTTGAGACGCTTAGTACACACGATGGCACTGGGTGACAATTTCATAGTTAGTTTACTTTGATTCGCTTTGATTTCAGGTGAATTTGTAATAAATGCTAGTAAAATGTGCTTATTCTCGTGAATTTTATAAGCTGGTCTTGGCCTGACATACAGTTCAGTGTTTTAATCAGAAGTATGGTTCCTCCACAAGATGAGGAGAGGGGGGGGGGGGGGGGGGGGGGGCATTTGCCTCAAATGCTCCATCCTGGATCCGCCATTGGCATACATGGCATTATAGAGCCAACTAAATAAGTCATAAGAGCTGTATATTACATGATGATGGAATAACAAGTTATGATCAAGAAAAATCAAAAAAAGGAGACAAATTTCATCTCTGTGTTTGCAGGCCTGGTCACATTGATATGAATGCTGTATTAGAATATACATATTTGACTGCTCTATTAGAGTATATCAGTCATCCCTCCCAAAGTAAATTTTATTTTATTGCAATGTACTACATAGGCTTGGGGTCAAATACATGAGTATTTGTATTTAGCTGTATTTAAATACTATTTTTGAGCATTTGTAATTGTATTTGTATTTCGAAGTTTTGAAACAACATGTATCTGTATTTATACTTAAATACTTCGTGTAAACACTTAAAATACTTTCTGCAAATTCCTCAAATACTTTTGCTTGGAAGAGAATCTGTATGGCCTAATCTGTAAAATTTATTTGGTTGGAAGATGATCTCTTTCACTTATTGACACCTTAATCTGTAAAAATATATCAAATACTAACTATTGTCTTTCAATTTCTTTGAATGGGAAGAGTTATGAAGAACTTGCCAGACGTGTTCTCTGTTGATTTTGCTACATATCAGCCACTAAGGAGCCAGCACAGCCCTGTAATCTCGTGTCTGGACTCCAATCGTGGTCTGCCTCCACTCTGTTGATTTTGCTACATATCAGCCACTAAGGAGCCAGCACAGCCCTGTAATCTCGTGTCTGGACTCCAATCGTGGTCTGCCTCCATTTTGAGGTCTATCTCTTGCCCTCCCCACCACCCCCCAGCCTCCACCCCCCAGCCTCCACCCCCCAGCCTCCACCCCCCAGCCTCCACCCCCCAGCCTCCACCCTTTGTGAGCACTCGTGATACTACTTCGCTGGTCCAACTGCTCAGATTTTCTATCTTATTTGGCGGGAAACTGTACAAGCAGCTACAAGTACTGGAAGTGGCTTGAAAGGTAACAGATTGATGCATCTTTTGTGTAAATTTCATACGCGTGCTTGCTATCCTTGGAGAGTTATGCTGGCTCCAATTCTTTAAAACCGTTTATCTCGGAACTTCTAATGTGCGATTTGGATCGTTTTTCCAAAATCCAGTCACATATACTCCAATTGTTTTCTGGAATTATAGTGTTACAGTTGTGTTTACCATACATTTGAAATTTTATTAGACCAATATTAAAACAGAGGTGTGTACTATTGGGTGGTTGTGTAACGTGTACTTAAGATCAAAGGATCAAAGTACAGAAGTATTTTAAAAGTATTTAAATGCTTTTAAAAGTATTTGTATTTCAAATACACTCTGGGTATAAGTATTTGTATTTTGTATTTCATACTTTCAAAGTATTTGTATTTAAATACTTTTCAAAGTATTTGACCCCAAGCCTGGTACTACATGCTGCTACAGTGTAATTCTGTGCCAAACTAAAGGTCATATTAGGATCCTGATGTAAAGATTTTAATTTCAACTGAAGGTCTCCTGATAACTTGGAACCTCTCCCCATTCCTGTGTATATCCCTGGTATTTCATACCACAGGTCACACAATAATCTTTCTGGTTTCAAACTTTAACTAACTAACTAACTAAGGGGTCATCCACAATTTCGTGAGCATACAAACCATATGCTAGGGGTGGGGGAAAAAATTGCATAATAATTTGCTTTTAATAAATGCCAATCACATTAATTGATGAAAAATCTAAATGCAAATCATAAGGACCTTGTAAACCGATACTGCTACTTAAAGTCAGTGTCCATGTAAAGGGCAATGTGCTGTTTACAACATTTGATTATTTTGGGGCCCAATAAAATCATGTGATGCTTGTACTTTACCATCTGCAACATAAACTTTCAGTACAAGATGCATACATAATGCATCTTGGACAAGAGTTGAGTGGCTTCCATACATCAAAACATAATACAGCATGTTAACAGAGCATTTTCCCTTTAAAGCATGGAGTTAATGTTGTGAATGTGTGGACCCAAGCCAACATAATTCGAGATGGTAGTGTTTCAGAGAACTCTGGAGAACTATGTAGGGTTACCAGTGAAATTAGGCTTTATGAGCTGAAGGAAAGGCAAGATAAATGCATTGAATCGTTTTCAAACTACAGGTTAGGCAGTTATCGGTATGATAACATACAGGCCTTATATTCTTATAATAGCACTTTCTGTTTTAATCTTAGTCCAGCACTACTGATAAACAATTACAACTGAATAGTACATGGCTATACTGGTTGTTGAATCTGTTTTCTACCTGCAGAATGTGTTGTGGGTTATAGTTGTGACAGATGTGGGTTGCCCATAGGGAAAGCCTGTCTCTGCAAAGGCCACATCTCCTGACTCCAGGCTACGTATGCTGAATGTCCAACAAACCACACTCTACATAGTACTGCTGTCGCAACTGCCAGTGGTGGGATGGTTTTAATTTGTATGAACACATTGAAGATAACCAACAACAATTTGTTTCCGTGATGTGTACACGTTTACAAGCATACATCAGGTTAATAATAATTCCTGGTGTGTAGGAACATTTCCTTCAGGGTATCAGCTTCAAAAACATCAAAATGATAAAGCCATAAGATGCCTAAAAGATAAAACAAAGGTCATAACATGCAATATTAAAGAAGTGTCAATGTATTCATTCAGTTAAACAATACATCCATATGTGTCAAGATTTATACACTATGCTTTGGGTTAGGGGGAAGGGGGTTAGAAGAAGGAGTACTTTTTGTACGCTCGCAAAAAGGCTGAAAATTGTGAATGACCTTATTTTTGTATGCTTACAATAGGACTCTTCAACAGAAACATTGATTATCTTACACACCAAACTATTTCTGCTTTACAATAACACTAAAACAGTCAATTGTGGCTTTGAGTTGTAAAACAATCGTACTACCAGTGCAACTATCTGACTTGGTTTTTAATGGTTAGAAAACTATCAGTCACTGCTATTGTGAATAATACTAATTGTCCCTCCCATGCAAATATGAAAATCTCAGTTAACCGTATTACTTTAGAGAGGACACAGGTTAGTCTATGATGCGTGCATTGTAAGTAATGCGATGTGCCAAAAGGTACCAGTAGGACTGAACAGGTATGTCCAGGTTTGCCATGAAATGTCCCAAGGTTGTCTGCAGTTGTCACACAGTCTCACAGTTCAACAAACGGACTAAAGGATTATTCAAAGTTACACCGAAGTCCAAGGTTCAACTGAAAGAGTGTGGGATTATTCCAAAGTCCCGAGCTTGCTGGCTTCAAATCCCTTAGTCCCAAGGTTCAACTGAAGGAGTATAAGATTATTCTAAAGGTATCTCAAGGTCCCAAGCTTGCTAGCTTCAAATACCTTAGTCTTGAAGTCCCAATGCTTAACTGAATGAGTTTGGGATTATTCCAAAGTTATCCCAAGATCCCACACTTGCTAGCTTCAAATCCCTTAGTCTCGAAGTACCAAGGTTCAACTGAATGAGTGTGGGATCATTCCAAAGTTATCCCAAGGTCCCACACTTGCTAGCTTCAAATCACTTAGTCCCGAAGTCTCAAGGTTCAACTGAATGAGTGTGGGATTATCCCAAAGTTATCCCACTCTTGCTAGCTTCAAATCCCTTAGTTTCGAAGTCCCAAGGTTTAACTGAAGGAGTGTGGGATTATCTCAAAGCTATCCCAAGGTCCAAAGCTTGCTAGCTTCAAATTCCTTAGTCCCGAAGTCTCAAGGCTCAACTAAATGAGTGTGGGATTATCCCAAAGTTATCCCAAGGTCACAAGCTTGCTAGCTTCAAATCCCTTAGTCCCGAAGTCCCAAGGTTCAACTGAATGAGTGTGAAATTATCCCAAAGTTACCCCAAGGTCCCACACTTGCTAGCTTCAAATCCCTTAGTCCTGAAGTCCCAAGGTTCAACTGAATGAGTGTGGGATTATCCCAAAGTTATCCCAAGGTCTCAAGCTTGCTAACTTCAAATCCCTTAGTCCCGAAGTCCCAAGGTTCAACTGAATGAGTGTGGGATTATCCCAAAGTTATCCCAAGGTCCCACACTTGCTAGCTTCAAATCACCTTAGTCCCAAAGTACCAAGGTTCAACTGAAGGAGTGTGGGATTATCCCAAAGTTATCCCAAGGTCCCAAGCTTGTTAGCTTCAAATCCCTTAGTCCTAAAGTCCCAAGGTTCAACTGAATGAGTGTGGGATTATCCCAAAGTCATCCTGACGTTCCAAGCTTGCTGGCTTCAAATCCCTTAGTCCCGAAGTCCCAAGGTTCATCTGAATGAGTGTGGGATTATCCCAAAGCTATCCCAAGGTCTCAAGCTTGCTAGCTTCAAATCCCTTAGTCCCGAAGTACCAAGGTTCAACTGAATGAGTGTGGGATCATCCCAAAGTTATCCCAAGGTCCCACACTTGCTAGCTACAAATCGCTTAGTCCCGAAGTCTCAAGGTTCAACTGAATGAGTGTGGGATTATCCCAAAGTTATCCCACTCTTGCTAGCTTCAAATCCCTTAGTTCCGAAGTCCCAAGGTTTAACTGAAGGAGTGTGGGATTATCTCAAAGCTATCCCAAGGTCCAAAGCTTGCTAGCTTCAAATTCCTTAATCCCGAAGTCTCAAGGTTCAACTAAATGAGTGTGGGATTATCCCAAAGGTCCCAAGCTTGCTAGCTTCAAATCCCTTAGTCTCGAAGTACCAAGGTTCAACTGAATGAGTGTGGGATCATTCCAAAGTTATCCCAAGGTCCCACACTTGCTAGCTTCAAATCACTTAGTCCCGAAGTCTCAAGGTTCAACTGAATGAGTGTGGGATTATCCCAAATTTATCCCCACTCTTGCTAGCTTCAAATCCCTTAGTTTCGAAGTCCCAAGGTTTAACTGAAGGAGTGTGGGATTATCTCAAAGCTATCCCAAGGTCCAAAGCTTGCTAGCTTCAAATTCCTTAGTCCCGAAGTCTCAAAGCTCAACTAAATGAGTGTGGGATTATCCCAAAGTTATCCCAAGGTCACAAGCTTGCTAGCTTCAAATCCCTTAGTCCCAAAGTCCCAAGGTTCCACTGAATGAGTGTGAAATTATCCCAAAGTTACCCCAAGGTCCCACACTTGCTAGCTTCAAATCGCTTAGTCCCGAAGTCTCAAGGTTTAACTGAATGAGTGTGGGATTATCCCAAAGTTATCCCACTCTTGCTAGCTTCAAATCCCTTAGTTCCGAAGTCCCAAGGTTTAACTGAAGGAGTGTGGGATTATCTCAAAGCTATCCCAAGGTCCAAAGCTTGCTAGCTTCAAATTCCTTAGTCCCGAAGTCTCAAGGTTCAACTAAATGAGTGTGGGATTATCCCAAAGGTCCCAAGCTTGCTAGCTTCAAATCCCTTAGTCGGGAAGTCCCAAGGTTCAACTGAATGAGTGTGGAATTATCCCAAAGTTACCTCAAGGTCCCACACTTGCTAGCTTCAAATCCCTTAGTCCTGAAGTCCCAAGGTTCAACTGAATGAGTGTGGGATTATCCCAAAGTTATCCCAAGGTCTCAAGCTTGCTAGCTTCAAATCCCTTAGTCCCGAAGTCCCAAGGTTCAACTGAATGAGTGTGGGATTATCCCAAAGTTATCCCAAGGTCCCACCTTGCTAGCTTCAAATCCCTTAGTCACAAAGTACCAAGGTTCAACTGAAGGAGTGTGGGATTATCCCAAAGTCATCCTGACGTCCCAAGCTTGCTAGCTTCAAATCCCTTAGTCCCGAAGTCCCAAGGTTCATCTGAATGAGTGTGAGATTATCCCAAAGCTATCCCAAGGTCCCAAGCTTGCTAGCTTCAAATCCCTTAGTCCCGAAGTCCCAAGGTTCATCTGAATGAGTGTGGGATTATCCCTAAGTTATTCCAAGGTCCAAAGCTTGTTCGCTTCAAATTTATTTCAACTAAAGAAGTGTAGGATTATCCCAAAGTAATACTGAGGTCCCAAGCTTGGTGGCTTTAATTCCCTAAGTACAGGGAAAACTAAGGGCAGCAGGCTATCCCTATCCCTTTTGCTTAAAAAGTAACTGTTGACAAATCTTAAGGAAGTTGTAACTGGTTCCCCAACAAGAAAAGCAGTTCCAGGGATTTACGGTTAACTCAGCATGGCTTCTCCGGTAGAGTGAAAAGTTATACAGAAGGAGGAAGAATGCACTCTTATGGCAAGGTTTACACAGTGTCGTTATGAGACCTGACAAGATTTGTTGGCTAGCTCAGCTGCCACGCATAGTGAGGGCTACATATACATACATATCAGGCAAGCTCTGTACTGCACAGCCCTACAGAAATTGATGAAAATTCTAGTATTTGGGAGAGCATAAAGGATTTATGTATCCTAGTAGGTTTCCCTATGCGAGAAGTCCAGAAGTTCATTGTAGCCTGAAATTTGTGATACCTTAATCTGTCCGTAGGATATGCAATGAAAACATCAACATATTCATCAAATAGACAGTGTGCCACTGCAAGATGTTTATCTTGCTGTTCTGATATTTGATTCACCATAAAACGTTATAGGCGTAATTGTTCCAGTTTTTAAAACTGAGCCATAATATATTCACACTACAGTAAAAATGTGGTTTATAATTGTGTTATGTAGGTGTGGTCTGAAGCTTCTATATAGCATTGTTGTACTCAACAAATGTGCAGTAATGAGCACTGTCAAAGAATTATTTTACTTATTAGATGGTATCTAGAGTCACAATATTCTGCAAATGTGCATGACTATGGGCAAATGTCTGGCCAAGTATTGTTTGCTTGGGTCCTCTTTCTTCCAAGCAGTGTTGAATTTTGACCTTTGATCTACCACAAGATCTTCAATAAGAAAATTACTGGTGACATGGTTGGATGCAACCCCAGTTGTCCTGCAAATATAAACATAATCTAAGGCCGTACTATGCTATCTTTCTGGTGAAATTATTACTATTTTGGGATGTTGGTGAACACTGCTACCAAAGGAGCTACAGTCACTGTTTCAATTATCCCATAATTTTTAGCAAAGTAGCTTCAAATGCTCAAGCAGTGGGCTGCACTGTTTTGAATAACATAATGTTTCATTGCCACCATGCACTCCTTGTGAAGTAGATCTTGCTTTTCTCATGGTGAGTGTAACTCCACATGTTTTTTATGGCTCTGTGTCAACAAAATCCCTTACCCAGTTAGACGTTTACCCATTACTATACATGTTTTGCAGAGTGCAACAACTTCAGATAATATCTAACTAATGAGAAAGTTAAACTTAGTCCTCTGCAAATATGGAATGCAATATACACATACACCCATGTAGCTATATATACATGAAAATACCAAGCGCTATTTTCCTAATCTACTAAACACACATGACACCTGTTTTGCAGTGACAGTACTACAAGTTGAGCATACGTATGTAGTACAAAAAATGAGTATTTTGTGCACTTTGTGATACAAATATAAAACTTTCCACATAAATTGCACTCCTGATGATTGACAATTTATCTTTGTTTGATATAGTGCCACAACAGATTAGCACTTTTACAACCATTTTTGCACTAAAACTTCATTATTTTGTCTTTATCTCACATTGTTTTACACATAGTTTCAAATTCTACGTTGGGATAGGTACATGACAGTGTGTTTGACCTCAAATATATATATGCCACTCAATATTTAAAGCCTCTCTGCTATGATAGTCAGGCTCATGTGATAATAGTCAACCTCTTTATTTGCTTAGTGGAGGTGGTTGTATTTTTTGGTGCCTTTGTTTTGAATATCAATTTCCAGCTAGAATATTACTCCTACGGTATTATTACTAGTATTATCAAGAGTAAATTCTTTCATTGACCATTTTCAATAATCGAGAGAGCTTCAGCATCAAACGACTCGGTTTTTTGTCGATTGTCTCAAACTCTTGCCTTCTATTGGGAAAGCTGAAAGCTCTAATTGTGTTATTACAGTCCATTAATGATACCCTGGAGTTCAGTTGATAGCCTGGAGTTGTCTGGATAGCTGGAGTCCCCTAAAGTTTAAGGAAACCAGTTCTCTGCTGGGAGGAAGCAGTCGTTTAATTACACAAGTGAGGTAAGAGTAGGGCCCACCGTATACCCATAACTTTGTCAGATTTCCTAGGCACTAAGTCCTCCACTTGACAATTGATTCAGGCCATCATTGATTCAGGACATCATTGATTAGAACAGCCTTTCACAGTAGATATCTACGTATGCTGTCACCAAGAGTTCATAATATTTGTATGGGTAATTGCCTCCCTATACAAATAATAGTTGTAATACACCCATGAGGTTTGTATCTGATTTGTAAACACGACCCCCAAGGGCTACAGGCCCGAGGGTGGAGTGTTTACAAATTGGATACAAACTGAATGGGTGTGTTCTAATTGATTTGTGGTATGGGGCGTGCATACATCAAAGGCGCTCATTTTTAACTCGGAAGGAACAAGAACGCAAGGCTAATATTGGCTACCACTGAACGCTGTGTACAAGAAACAATTTTACTCATTAATTACTGTCTTGATGGTTAGTTAATTCATTGTTAACTAGTTTATTCATTGGTAGCGCATTTTGGTTATGCACAAGCGAGAGGTGCCATCATCGATGCCAATTTAATACTTCAGCCCGATTGTTCTGTTTCTGCATCATTTAGACGGTATTACTGAAGTGTCTGTTATTCATTGTTAAGTGGTGCAGCACTATAATAGTCTTGGTTAGCTTAATTTATTGGCGAATGAGCATGTGGTATACAGATACCAGCTCAGCCGAGCAGTTGTACTGCTTCCCATTCATTCAGACGGGTGCAGTGTTGTGTGATCATTCGTTCCAGAGCAATTTACTTCCTTGATGTACTAGTGACTTCCTGCATTGGTCTGGTGTTTGGTTTCGTTTGAAATCTCCGAACTAATTAGTGGCCAAACTGTGTGCCCAAAAGGAGGTACTTAGCCATGCTACAATTATTTGTAAACCAGTTTACATCTAATTTGTAACACTGGTGGCAGCCTTTGATCTTCCCACGCACCATACTACAAATAATACTACAAACTCTTGCTATTACTTAGTTGGCTTAATAATTGATTCAGTCTATATACCCTGACATTTGGTTTAGTCTACCACTCAGTTGGTAAGGCAATTAATGTAATGCCACTCCTTGTCAGCAATTCAGTCCGGCTTGACAATTCAGTTGGTATGGCAATTATAGTGCAGTCTGCCACTCATGTAGTTGTGATTCAGTCCACCACTCAGCTAGCCTGATAACTGAATCAGCCAACCATAGAGTTGGCATAGTTGATAATTGTTCTAGTCCATCACTAAGAGGGCTAAACAATTAGTCCAGTCTGTTGTACTGTAATAGAGTCCAGTCCTGAATTTGACTAGTCACAGGACATAACAATATGCAGTTCAGATCGAACTGATGGACAATAGCTCGCCAGTCATAAACCAAATACTGGCCCTGCATATTACATAGGCAAGGTCGAGCTGTCACCAGATCAAGCTGTCACCAGACACGTAAGACTAATTGAGTTTTTTGACAGTCCATTAATACATTTGCCCTTGAACCCACATAGCTTGTGTAGGTAGACTTTAGCATAATTATGCACTACATATTATATTCACCCCATTATTGATCATAAACAGTATACATATCTGTATACATTGCATATTTTTTTGCTTAATTATGAACAAAATACTCACTGCAATTATTATTAATAGTATGCCTAAAATTTAATCTTCAAGCAAATTTCCAAGGGGGGAGGGGGATGTCCACAGACCCCCTATGCTTTGCATGCATATACACCTTCCTTCTCATGTCTGAGCATTGTGATAATATGTCAGGCCAACTTTTACTATGGCCTGACATAATGTCAGAACATTTCAAAATAATGATTGTCTCTGACAGCTCACCATCCAAGCTGGGCCTACATTGTCAGAATAAGCTTGCACAGTATGTGGTTGTACAACAGCTCACCAGTTACAAAGGTTCTGGGTCTGTTATAAACATGATCATTAGAGCATGGCTATACCAAGGAATGTAGACCATCTACAATGTGTCTTATGCATGGATGAGCTAAAAAGCCAGGTGATAACTGGACCCTAGCAAAACACACAGTCCAAAAAGAAAGCATTTAGCAAGTCACCAAGTCATCAGCATGCACGATAGTACAAAGAGTACAGCTTCATGCACATCTATGTATGTTTTTACAAAAAGCAAATAGCTAACAGATATAGTTGATTAGTAGCTCTGAAACTGGCTATCAATAAGTGAGGCACTGTGCATTGAAAAGAATAATGAGGAGAAGGTTGTGGTTCTGGAGATTACATTACAGTACATTCATGACAAATAGCCACTAGTTCATGTAGTCAGAAAAAGCTTTCAGATCTTACACATCAAAGCACATGTTTTTGGCAGTAATGTACCCAGCAGGACTACTTTTATATTCTGAACCATACTGGTATACACCAAAAGTATCAGGGTATATTATTTCCTAGAGTTGGATCACTCCTCATCAATGATTGGTTGGTATCCCCACCATGAAATAATACCTACATGGTACTTAACTGGACCTTTTCACAGCAGTGTGTATTTATGTTATACCAATTTGGAGACCCACTGATGTTGTCCATTATGTACACATTATCTGCCAATATTTCAACAATGAGCACACAGAGTGAGTCCACATAATAAAATTAATTCTTCATGCTGAAATATTATAGCAAGTTCCGTCAAGAGATGAGATCCCGGAATTATTCTTTTTAATAGCAACAGTGTGGGTATCAATGTACCATGCGAAGTGTCGACATTTCACCAACCCCACTTGATTGCCGCAAGGTTCATAGCCCTACAAGAGTTCATTAATGAAAAACTAAACATAGATCTCAGCATCACAAGAACTAGCAAACAAACTTACTGTATACTTGCATGTGGTATACTTTCAATTGTATGTTTGATCATAGATGATGAAAAGAAGTTAAGTCCCATTTGCCAAAGTTGTTTTGCCAATTTTTTTAATAGTAAGTTTTCACCAAACTATTTTATCCTTAAAAGTATTTTTCTATAGGACATGCAGCTACTATATAGGCTTAGACTCTAATTAGGCTGTTTTGAGTGGGTAATAAATCTCATATATTCCACCTTGTTTTCTAATATACTCCATGCCTTCAGGTACAATATAACACATGCTCAAAATCTAGGTTTATCCAATTGCTTTACATTGTTCACGTGAAGTGATTTAACGAACGCTATTATTTCGTCACGTGAGGATGCATAGTTGCCATAGCGCTAGTATTATTACAAGAAAACCAGCCACTCTTGCTGAGCCTACAGAAGAAAAAGCTGTGGATGAGGTAAGTAATCTGAGTGTAATGTGAAATAGAGTCTAAAGCAGTTATACGGGCACAATGTGGAGTCTATGAAATTTATAAACCATCAGGCCCTTAGTATCACCATTGCTTCACTCGTGCGCTACATCCCAGGCCTTCCGGTTTATAAATTTCATATAGTGCCCATATAACTATTATTTATATTATATGGCTACTAACAACCCCACCAAGGTGCCCTGTGAAGAGTGTAACATCCAAAATGCACGTATTTTCTTGGCAGTCTATTGTGGAACAATGAGCATTAAGTATGTGTTAAAGCATTGCTATGAGTGCTATATGAAAAATAAAGTATATATGAGGCATTGCACTGAGATGCTAATAAAGCAAAAGGCAAAGTTGAGAGCTTTATTAACATTGAAGCCAAGCACCAAATGTTTTATTTTTCGTATAGCACAAGCAAGGCAATGCTTTAAATGATTTATGGAACTTTCTAGTAGGGCTGAGCGATACTGCCATTTTAGTATCACAATCGATACTAAAGCCACTATTCATGATACTTACAAATAAGTCAATCATAGCTGGTGCCACATATAATGTATTGCTCAGCATTCCTGCAGGAAGTCCTTATAGGCGATAGCAAACTAGCCACTATCATCCTTGTTTACAGTAACAGTTATTGTAACACATGCTTTGAGGTTGTTATGGTGTTCACACCTCTCTGCAGGGGAAACCAGATAGGTGGACTTTATCATTCTTAGCCAAATACTGCATAACAAATGGATTTTAATGACAGTAATGTACAGGCATGGTATCACGATAGTTAATAACAAAATATCGCGATATCGATACTTTCAAAATATCGTGATATATCGCTAAAACGGTAGTATCGCTCAGCCCTACTTTCTAGTTGAAAGTTTCAGCATACACTATACACTAGTTTCTTTACACTTTCTAGCCTTGTGCAGTGGTAGTACCATAGTCCAACCGAGGTGCTGTTATTGCTAACTGAAACTATACACTTACACTATATATACACCTTACACCTTACACCTTACCATGCACTATATATACACCTTACACTTTGAACTTTCTTTAATACACTTTTTCACCATACACTAGGACTCATAATTAACACATGATGTACAAACTATTAGCAGCCTGAACACACACAAACTAGTTAAACAAAATAACTCATGCATAGTTCACCATAGTTTGGCATGTTAGACGTTCAAAGCATATTTTGGTAGGTTTTGGTCGCAATCCACAATCATTTCTATTGTGACACATGGTGAAGCATCTCCCTGATATCTCAAGGATTTGTTCATTTACATGAACAAAAATAACACTAATGTTACCTTCTCCCACTCATCATCAAAAGCATTTAGGTATGTCTATATAAAAGCAATCCAGTGGTATCACTCGTGTTGGCAAGGGTGATTGACCACTCAGATTGGCGAGGGCTATCATCTGGGTGATTAGTCATACTGGCGTGAGCACCACAGGCTATTAGCCTGCACTAGAGCACATAGGCAACTGTGCTTTATTGTTGCTAGCATTATAGCAGTATATACATGTTACTCACTAGATAACCAAAAATGTGTTCACAGTTATAGTCCCAGTATTGTGCATGCACAGTACAAAAAAAACACAAAACACAGAAGGGTTATGTGGTGCTTAGAAGTTCCGTATGGCAGGAAGATTTGACAGAAATCATGTTAAATTCATATGCTGTTGAAAATCACTAATTACAAATCTAACCACACTCACTTTTAGATTAAAAGTTTGACAAATTTACTTGATTTGTCAAATATTAAAATCTGCCATTAAAATCCCAACCTGTGGCACATCATGTGATATGTATTGCTTTAATACACCTTAATGATAAACGGCTGTAATCCCACAAATGGCTAAAAATAGTAATGCACAATTCCAACAAAAGGGCATGGTTCAGAAAGAACTGAGCTGCTGCATTGTTAGACTATGTGGCTAGACTATGGCTAGTACATATATACACCCCTTGTCAAACTAACAAGTGTAAGGAAAAATCAAGAACAGTATGGGAAGCGCCTTTGCAATTGGAAATTGTGACTAAACATGTGCTTTAGCTACCACTTACTGAGAAAAATGGCCACTGTGCTTCATTGCTCTACTCATCATTATATAGTGGTACAAGCAAAAAAACAACAAGAGAAGTGCCTCTGCCATCAATTTAGTTACTATGGAAATTATGGACAATTCTTGTGACAGCCAGCTGGACTGAAACCAGCATGCATTCACTATGAATCAATAAAGGAATGGGACACAATTAAAAAGGAGGACAAACATAAACCATGGTGCAAGCACAGTAGTTGCTGCAGATATGTATGTCACTGGCCAAAGCATTGTCAACCAATAAAGATATCAAGGCTGTAGTGAAAAGTTATGCTTAGCTAGAGAAATCAGTTAGTTAATTATCAAGCTAGTTAGTAAGCCAAATAGTAGAAAATTCAGAAAATTTAAAACTGAGATTTGGGTCTGCTCAAAAGGTCTTAATCAATATCGCCAAGTGTTGATAAAGGAAAGGTGAGATTGGTTTTGGAGTGATATTTTGGATATCAGAGACAAACCTTCATAATCCCTACCATACAGTATGGTAGAACCATAAAATGATAAATTAATTATTCACGTGATCCAATTACAGCTGGGATACTCTATGAAGCAGGTGGAACCTGGTCTCACATAGCCAGACTACTTTTTATGTTTTGTGTTAGTGACTAGAAATAAGTTTTCCCATTACTCACACAACATAAAAAAGCTGTCTGGCTACACGAGACTAGTCTCAATTCTAGTATTAATGACACAATCATGGCACGTCTAGAGAAGATAACCAAATCGTATCTCTATACATCTTGCAGTCCTTTGTACTGAACCTGCTAACAGGATTAGAATTTTTTAATTATGCATTTGAATGCTCTTACAAAAAGAAGACTCCAAATTTTAGTACATTTATTTGTACTTTAGTTCAGATGAGTGACCTTATCATGCTGAATAGCTTGAACTGATTTTTATCCAAATACCAAATTTCTATTATTATTATTTTATGTACTAGGACCAGGTCATATACAACCAAGTACATACACTAACATTGCAACCTACCCATTGGGCAAGTATGAACAATGAACAGTGCCATAACCAGCACTCGATCAGAGCAGAGTGGAAATGATACATATGCATATGGACACAGGCAAGAGAGTTAAACTGGCATCAGAAAGCCACAATGCTAAAATGTAACTTATACAAAAACCAAGTTAAGTTAGCTATAATGAAAGTTTGGATTGTATGTGTGGCGTGTTTCTGAAGATGAGTCAGCAGTGAAGTGAGGCTATGCACAACAAGTGACGTGGTGAAGGTACAATTGGAAAACGATCCCCATCAAGCCATTATGGCACAATAGACTCTGTTATAGCTAGAAACCACTGATGATGTGCCAATATATCAGCGGTATGGTATTGGCACTAGTTTTGTTGGCACTGTGATCACAGTGTATAACAACATACAGGAGATAGTTACACATTGTTGAATGCGTCTTCTTGTTTATTACACAGACTCACAGTAGAGTATAGTCCAGCGCCTAAGCCAAATATTCATTCACTTTTTGATAAAAGCACCAATTTTTTTACAGAGTATATGGAGTGTCCACTAAGTGTTTTAAGAAGGGGAGGCACATAAAAATTCCTCAGGAACACCCCTTTTTGCACCCTGACAAAAAAACTATTTGTTACTATTAAAAATCAATCATGTTTCTATCAAGTTAATTGCTGGGTCTAGTATCATAGTAGCATACAGCTGGAACATAATAGCTTATTAGCAGTCTATAAAAAACAAATAGTTTTCTCACCTAGACAGTAAACAAAATCACTAAAATTTTCATTTGGCGGGGTTCTGTTAAAGTTTTGGACCTTCAATGCTGACGATTGTGTAGTACTGTACTATGTACATGGATCATCCTGATGTGTATCGTTTCTTTATTGAAGGGGTATAACAAAAGTTATTTAATGCTAAAGTTTTAATAGGTCACAGGTGAATATCTCAACAGAAAACCGTGAACTATAGCAGTTTCTTAGTGCTGTGATAATGCTCAAAATAAGCATAAAGGAACTGGGTTCCGATGAAGTGAGATTTTGAGCACTAAGAAATACCTTAATACTCATCCATGTGCTTTTCTTGCTTATGTTATATTACACTGAATTAAAAGTGCTATAACTTGAGAACAAGATGTTGAAACAACTTGCAACTGCCTTCATTAAACTAGAAATTTAATTACCTTTCATATGGTGCCCAGTATAAGGACGAGGGATCTTTTGTTCAAGCTCTGTGCTTGATAATTGAACTACTGTAGGAAATGGTTTTCTGTTGAGATATCCACCTGTGACCTATTAAAACTTTAGCCTTAAATAACTTTTGTTATACCCTTTCAATAAAGAAACGATACACATCAAGATGATCCTTGTACACAGTACTATACACCAGGGGCAGAGGAAACAACTTTTTTAGGGGGGGGGGCTTCACGATCAGAGTATAACTATGATGCAATACCAAGGCTTTTATTAAATCTTTATATACAACTGTATGCCAAATTGTTTGGAGGTAGGAAATACTAGTTAGTGTGCAAAGCACTCCAGCATGCCAACCTAGGGGGTCTGGGGGCATTCCCCCCTAGGAAAGTTTAGAAAATTTTATGCTCTGAGATTGAATCTGGTGGCCTTTGTAAAACTGTAAAGTTGCAATGTGAAGTGACTATAAACTTTAATTAAAAAATAGCTACCACTTGAAGTACAAAGCTACAAGACGAGAATCAATATAGCAGTTTTAAAATTTACCAAAGTAGTTCCTTCTAGTGTCATTCTTAGAAACAAAGTCTTTTGCAATATGTTCTATATTTATTTCATCAAGTAAATCCTTGTGATAATCAACAGTATTAAATGATTTAACCTTTCTTGTGTCAGATCGTAAATAAGACTTAACTCTTCATAGAGCTGAAAATGTTCTTTCTGTTGTAGCAGATGACACTGGAATGCAGAGGTAGAGTTTCAACAGATTATGCACTTCCTCAAGCATGATCTTTGGAAATTTGCAGGTTTCAAATAATTGACACACGGTGCTAATACTTGTCATAGTTTTAATTCTCATTTTGTGTTCAATATTTCCTATTTTGAGGACATCATTTAGCAAAGGCAATTGAACTTTAAGCTTAGGAATATCTAAGGAGTTACTATATAAGCGCTCATAATTGTGGATATAGCTAATGGGTGTTTTACCATTGCATGAATCTATCAATAGTTTTTCCATTTCCTGTACGATCAAAAAAGTTGGTTGGCTGAATCTCTGTGTGATTTCATTCAAGAGTAAATCAAATGCTTCAAAGTATTGCTGCCGAAAGTAATCTTCAGCAGATAATAGTTGTCTTAGATTGCCACTTTCATCATCGTGGCCTCTAACTGCCAAACCCTGCCTCACCAAGTATTTCAATGAGTTCAATACAATGCAAAGCATTTCTCTGTTGTTCTTCTGTTCATTTACTTTTTGGCTTGATAATTGCACAGCAACTAAAGTTTGTTTAAATGCGTGAAGTTTAATTTGTGACTCCCTATGCATTTGACTTGATTCATGCTCCGTATGCTTTTTTTCCAATTATCAAATCCTACCGAGACAAATGCTTCACTGTTTTTCTTGCTAAATGTTACCAATTGTTGCTTAGTAGTGGTATAGCAATAGAAACAGAAAATCTTATTGTGTGTCAAACAATAGTTCAACCATTTGAAGGAAGAAAACCAAGATGGTTGAAAACTACAACAAAGAATTCCTTGCTTTTTCTTAGACAGACTTGAATAATCAAGCTGTGGCTGGTGAGGTTTCTCTTTCTGCACAGCAAACTGCTTTGCAATGATCATCATTTGATTCCTCTGGGCTAGCACAGTTGTCATTGCCATGCAGTATCCATCAACTCAGTATCACTATATAATATTTAGTTTATAATCCCTGCAAATGAAAATTTTAGTGATTTTGTTTACTGCCTAGGTGAGAAAACTATCTGTTTCTTTATAGATTTCTTTATAGATTACTAATAGGCTATTATGTTCCAGCTGTACGCTTTGTACTACTATGATACTAGGCCCAGCAGTTAAATTGATAGAAACATGATTGATTTTTAATAGTAACAAATAGTTTTCTTGTCAGGGTGCAAAAAGGGGTGTTCCTGAGGACTTTTTACGTGCCTCCCCTTCTTAAAACACTTAGTGAACACTCCATATACTCTGTAAAAAAATTGGTGCTTTATCATAAAGTGAACGATTATGTCAATTTTAAGGGCTTATGTACTGCACTAGTAGTAGTTAAAGGGGCAATGCATCTTGAATTGTTTGTATGTGAAGCCGTTCAAGTTTATGATGTAACCATAAACAATTAGTGTCATTGTTATGGATCACCTGTGTTATTAAAGTAGCAGTCTTTATATTATCTGTCCTTTTATGATGATTGTAAGCCAAGTGAGGTAACTTGGAATGTCCCCCCCGGGTTGTCTAATATTGTAACAAAGCTGATACATGATAGAATAAAATCTGGATAATTTATAAGATTGCTCTCCTATCCGCTGACACACATGTGATTTTATTGTACACAAAATAATCACATGTTTCTGCAATCTTCAATGGCTTCACAACAAAACAAATTTGTGACCCATTGCCCCTTTAAGTAAGGTGGAAAATATTTGAAGCTAGCAAGCCAGGTGGAAAATAGTTGCAGATAGCAAGCCAGGTGAAGGATGAAGATGTTCAATACAAGTATTACATTGAAACATATTCATTACCTTGTTGTTCACAAGTACAGTACATCAGCTGGTTGTTCATGAGCGTATCAGCTGGTCAGTATCCCAGCTGATAGGAAGCTTGCTTGGGACCTTGGGATAACTTTAGAATTGATAAGGACCTTGGGATAACTTTGGAATAATCTCACACTCCTTCAGTTGAACCTTGGGATTTCAGGACTAAGGGATTTGAAGTTAACAAGCTTTGGACCTTGGGATGACTTTGGGATAATCCCACACTCATTCAGTTGAACCTTGTTACTTCGGGACTAAGGAATTTGAAGCTAGCAAGCTTGGGACCTTGGGATAGCTTTGGGATAATCCCACACTCATTCAGTTTAACCTTGGGACTTCGGGATTTGAAGCTAACAAGTGTAGGAGCTTGGGATAACTTTGGGATAATCCCACACTCCTTCAGTTGAACCTTGGAACTTCAGGACTAAGGGATTTGAAGCTAACAAGCTTGGGACCTTGAGATAACTTTGGAATAATCCCACACTCCTTCAGTTGAACCTTGGGACTTCGGGACTAAGGGATTTGAAGCTAACAAACTTGGGACCTTGTGATAACATTGTGATAACTTTGGGATAATCTCACACTCATTCAGTTGAACCTTGGTACTTCGGGACTAAGTTATTTGAAGCTATCAAGCTTGGGACCTTGGGATAACTTTGGGATAATCCCACACTCATTCAGTTGAACCTTGGGGCTTCAGGACTAAGGGATTTGAAGCTAACAAGCTTGGGACCTTGGGATAACTTTGGGATAATCACTCAGTTGAACCTTGGTACTTTGGTACTAAGAACAACTTAAGAGTGTTCCCACAGTTGTGTAGTTGGACCTTGGGACCTAAGGACAACTAAAAGAATTATTCCACAGTCATATAGTTGGACCTTCAGACCTTGGGATAGCTGTGTATAATCCCACAGTCGTGTAGTTTGACCTTGGGACCTTAGGATAACTTCAAGTAACTAAAGTACTTTTGTTGGCAAATCTGGACATGTATGGGACTGAAGTGATGCTGAACATTGAAAAAATCAAGCCAATAGCCTTAGCGTTATCAAGAGTGTATAATGGAGAGGGAGAGTATCTAACTGCACTATAGGCTGTGAAAAATGAGCCCACAAAGTAGCCTGCATACCTTCGTTTCTTCTCGTAAACCTTACTGCTGTTGATTGCTCGGATTCAATACCTTAAATGTTTTAACCGGTAGTCCGTATGGAACTGCAATGGCTGAAATTCCATCTAGACATGTCACTTTAACTGGTAGAACTGGCGAGGTGAGGAATGGGATGGAGACCATGATGACACCTTGATGTTTGTTTTCCAGGTTAGCTGCTTGTGTCTTTCTCACTGTATGGCGAGTTCTTCTACATACTTTTCTCGCGAGTACACCGTTCTTTCACTTAGTAGAAAGTGTGCCCACTGCACTTATAATTAGTCAACAATCAACACAAATCACCAAGTCATTTGAACGTTCCCATAGGACTTAATGGGCTCATTTTTCACAGTATATAGTGTAGTCCGACACTCTCCCTCCCCATTATATACTCTTGGTATTATCAACTTATGCTTCTGTTTGTTTGGATGGTTTTGGTGGCAAACTTGAATATATGTTCAATCAAATTCTGATCGAGTTTTTATAAACGGTACCACTGCCACTGCCAAATTTACATCAAGGCTGTACGTTGCTTTAATGAAAGTAATTAAAGTACAACCACATCCCCATAAAGATTACAATGTATACATAATTATGTGTATTTAGTTGCATCACTGTAAGAGGTATACAATGCAAATGCTCCTCTGGAATTACTTTTAAATGTGCAAGATTTACGTATGCATACATCACAAATCTTTTTCATGCTTTATGTATGACTGGATCTGTGAAAACCCGGCATACTGGCACAAGCTTAAATTTTCAGTTTATTATAAGCCATTGATTGCAGTGGGTAAAATACCTTGTGACTAATAAATTCAGGCAGTTACTAGTGTATGATAGCTAGTAGAAGCAAGTGTCGCATTAACTGCAGCCCTTTAATAAATTTGAGATACTAGAGGTCACCATTATACTGATTTTAAGTCTCAACATAAACATTCTTAGGATTACAATGACCTTAGTACTATTTAACAGCTCAAAGGTCTCCAAAAAGTGTATGACCTTTTCCAAAAAATAAAAATGTGATTTGCAAAATATTATAAGAACAGGTTATCATAATATAGCAGTGGATGTTACATTTGATTGTGGGTTTTAGTTTTAGTACATATATTACAAAACAACTAAAATCACTGGTGTGATATTGGAATGATGTTCATGTTTGAAATAATTTTTTCTTGTTTTTATAAACTAATGCATTGATCTATTCAAACACATACAAAGTACAAACACAGATAGACAGATGTATACTACACAGATGGACAGATCTTATGTACAAGGTACTGGGTCTGCACTTATGAGAAGTCACTGCCAATTTCCTTCTGTTAGCTCATGTGATCGTCAGCCTGTTTCAGCCATGCTACACAATTAGCCAACTTCTCAGCAATGTCTTGTTTCTATAACCAGAACTACTTCCACTGCTTTCTGCCTGTGGGAAGAGTACAATAATAATATCATACAGTGTAGACAGATGTGAATGGAAGTGTGTAGTAAAGCTCAGCTCCCTAAGCATCAAATCTTTTCATGGTAAGTATGTCTATACAGTGTGTAGTAACACTAACTTATATTTATCATTGATTATTGTAATTATAATTGTGACCGGATTTGCGAAAAGGTACCTTTTTCACACACAAAATTTGACCCATTTTTTGAACTTTAAAGCTTCATAACTTTTTGATTATGGCATATAATTGCTTGAACTTTTCAATACATGTAGCTACAGTATCTGGCTACAGTTGGATACTAAGAGCAAGTTAATCAGTATAAGGAGTCAAGCGTTACATCATTTTGTTTGCTGGTATGTCAAATGTGTGGAAAAGGTACCTTTTCGCAAATCCGGTCACAATTGTAATTGACTATGTATTTCTTAGTGGTGTTTTGTGTACGGAATTAGAGAGTCAGTGTGTTGTAAATAGAGTGTGTGTGAACACGTGTTGAGAAGCATTGATTAAATGTGACTGAATTTGACAAAACAAGGCTTCGATGCACAAAGCTTTGTTAGGAGATATGGCGATTTTAAGGAATCATCGTGTAATAACTTCCCAGTGCCTACAGCTGTGCAAACAAAATTTGCACCAATTGTTCATCTGTTCACTAGCTATCACTGAGTGGGTGTATACATTTCTGATACCCAAAATTTGCCCTGTTTTGAGCAGCGTTTTTCGAGCGGGTAATAATATCACAGATGGTAGTGATAGGGTGGGAGGGTGGGGGTGGACGGTGGTCTTAATATACGGGTATAAAATGGAGTAAGAAGACGATTGGAATCCAGAGGCCAAGTTTGGGCTCTCCATGGCCCTCAAATTACTCCAAATTGACTGAGAACACTATTGGCGAGCTCTCTGTGAAGTCCCAGCTCACTACACACCATTATCACAAAGCCATGGCCATTTAATGGTGCCAATCTCACACTCGTGGCTTTGACAGGGTCGGAAGAAAGCTGCTACAGAAACCAGACTTGCCAGTGCTGAAGGAAGTACAGTGTGAAATATGATAGTGTATTAGACCAGCAATCCATTTCTGGTAAAATCGTAAGTTTGATTTTGTGTGTGTGGAAGCCTTGTTATATGAAATCCAGTCACAAATATTGTTTTACACTAGTAGCAGAGGATGGCAGAAGTCTTTCTAAGCCTTTCGCAAGCGGCGATGTAAAAGAGTGGTTTCAGTGATTCGAGATCTGCTTGCGTGCAAATGGATGGGACACAACAAAACGGGCAAAGAAATTACCAATGCTACTCGAAGGCGAAGCATTGGCAGTCTGGATAGAACTGACTACTGAACAACAAGACGATTACAATCAAGTTAAGACGGCACTGGAAAAAGCAATAATGCCCATGAACTTTGTGTCACTAGATGATTTTCATGATAGAAGACTTCGACCAGGTGAAGCCATCATGCTGTATGCACACGATCTGAGGAAACTGCTCACACATGCTATTCCGGGTATGGCTCTAGCATCAAGAGAGCCTCTGTTGTTGCATCAGTTTTTAGCAAGAATTCCTGAGCCAATCTCGTGACAACTAAGAGCCTCAGGTGAAGTAACAACCTTAGACAAGGCAATTGAACGAGCGAGACTACTGATGACCATTAAGCCAGAGCCAGTGGCCACTCTTCAGGAGAAGCCACATGTTGTTGTCAGACCTTCAGTGCTGGTTACTGTAAAGCGCTAATAATAAGTAATAATAATAATAGATGTTCACAAGCCAGATGACATGCAGATTTTAAGAGAACAAATAGCTGTTCTTACAGAACAAGTCGCTGCATTGACAACTGAGCAGTCAAGGGTTAGACAACCAACAAGAAGACTTCCTCCTCACTGTTTTAATTGTAATCAAGTGGGCAACCTGCAACGTGACTGTTGCAATCAAAGATGCTTCTTCTATGGTAAACTGGGTCATCTATCCAAGGATCGCTGGCATCAGGGAAACGCCAACGGGGCACCTGCACAGGGCAGCTGGCATCCCAACCAATAAACCCTGATATGAATTACATTGACAATGATCGTGCAGTTATAACAGTAGCAGTTATAAAAGGACGATTTGGAGGAGTGGAAATAGAATTAATGCTGGACTCTGGCTCGTTGGTCTCCTTAGTACAACATGATGTCCTGCAAGATGCACACAATATCACTCAAGTAGCAGCACAGCCGATACAGTTGGTGACAGCATCAAGTGATCAGTTGCCTATTCTACAACACATCAAGGCTTCAGTGCAGCTGGGTGAGTTAAAGGTCTCACATGAATTTGTTGTAGTTAAGATCCTTTCCCCCCCGTGATTTTGGGAATTGACTTCTTGCAAGAAAACAGGCTAATGTGAGATTTTACACAAAATCCAGTAGCAGTTACTAACCGGCCACTCCAAAGAACTGCTCTGACATGGATAGTAAGGCAAAGCCCAAGTAGTCCCAATATTTGAAGCATCTCAGAATTTAACTTTTCAAACATGACCCATAGCTACGTACTAATCAAGAACCAGTGGTAGATATTATCAAGAGTTAATAATAAGAGAGGAGAGTGTCTAACGCTGTATAGGCCTGTAATAGATGATTGCGCAGAAGTTAAATGGCTTCCTTTCCGTGTAATGTATAGTATAGGGTTCTAGTATTTGTTTGTTTCCTTACCGCAATTAGTTTAGCTGCACCGTGATGAATCCTCGAGAATATTCGAAGACTGAACTAAACACTGAGCTGTATGTACAGGGAACAGTGCTCCTTCAATTCAAGAATGCTCAAAGGTAGGGTAAAATGGCGACGCAGTGAAAATTCGAAGCGATACTCTGCCTTTGGTTCAGTGTTTATTGGTTTCTCAGACGCTCTCCCCCAGAGTTATCTTCGAGGTTAACAGCCACACTTCGTTACACAACAGAGCGATGCTCTTCGTGGTGAACTTGAACATCGAGTTGAACGCACGCCCTTGTGTCTGGGATAGCCTTTGTGGTTAAAAGCGAAAATATACTAGCCTGTCTGTACATTATGCAGAAAAGAAGCCATTTAACTTCTGTGCAATCATCTATTACAGAACTATACGGCATTAGACACTCTCCTCTCTTATTATTAACTCTTGATATTATCGATGACTGTGCTGTCCCTAATTATGGTGCCCCATCAAACTCAGAGCTGCCAACATGTTTGCTCCCTAATCTTCAGCATGTCATAAAAAATACTGTGACCTGTTCAGTTATAGACCTGGGTACACTGAAGACGCATGGCATTATAACCCCACAGTGGGAAACCCGGTGAAAGTACCACCTAGACGGACCCCTGCTCATTACTGCACTGAGGTTTGCCAGCAACTTAAGACCATGTTAGATGAGAGAATCATTCGATGAAGTAAGAGTCCCTCGATGGCACCAGCTGGTTTCGTCCCCAAAAAGTCTGGGCAACTTAGAATATGTATCGATTATAGGGAACTAAATAAACATTAGTCTACTAAGGACTCCTACCCATTACCCCTTCCTGACGAAGTACAAGACCAACTTGCTGGGTCAACAGTGTTTTCCACACTTGATCTTCATAGTTGGTATTGGCAGCTGCCAGTCAATCCGGCAGACCGTGAAAAGACTGCTTTTTGTCCAGGGCCTGGAATGGAACTTTATGAGTTTTGCAGAATACCATTTGGGCTTTCAGGTGCTCCTAGTTCATTCCAGCGCCTCATTGGATAAAACTCTACAGGGTCTTTCATTTGTTACAACTTACTTGGATGACATTTTGGTTCATTCTGAGACTGAAGAAGTGCATAGGAACCATCTTGATATAGTATTCAAGAGGTTGCTGAATGCAGGGCTAACCTTGAGGGGTGCAAAATGTCACATAGGGATGTCAAGTGTACAATACCTGGAAACATACACTTTCATCTAGTGGAATGTCACCTGATCCCAGGTAGGTAAATGTAGTCGCAGAGTGGCCAACCCCAACCAACGTAACTGAAGTGCGTCAGTTTCTTGGATTGGCATCATACTATAGGCGATATATATCCCACACTTTTCCAATGTTGCTGCTCCATTGTATTTTCTCACACAGACTGGTGTAACCTTTGCATGGAACCCAGATTGCAATGACGCTTTCAATTCTCTCAAGCAACACTTGACTAATGCGCCAGTACTTGCTTACCCTTCATTTACTCCAACTTCTTCAGAATTTGTGCTTCAAACAGATGCCAGTGCAATAGGGTTAGGGGCTGTTTTGGAACAGCAAGGACATCCTATCGCTTACGCCAGCCAGTCTCTAACCAGCTCAGAGCATAATTATAGTGTCATCCAACATGAATGTTTAGCCATTGTCTATGCACTAAAACAGTTTCGCTACTACCTGTACTTACTAGGTTGACCGTTTAAATTGTATACAGATCATGCTCCCTTACAGTGGTTGTCAGCACAAAAATGGAGGGTATGTTATGTCGTTGGTCCCTAGCTATCCAAGAGTATGATTTCAAAATTGTTTATTGTAAAGGTTCCTCCAACAGTAATGCTGATTCTCTCTCTCGCCTTTCCTCAAAACCTTGTGCTGTCACTATAAGCTTACCTCACTATTCCCACAAAGAACTCCGCAGTTTTCAATCTAAGTATAACTCCAAGCTCGTTTGGAATTAACAGACACCCCACAAGCTCCAATGTGGAACAAAGCTCCTTTCTATAGATGGAAACAACTTTGGCACCAACTTAAAGTAGTGGATGGTGTACTCTGTCGCCAGAACTTACCTAGCCCTATGCATCAGTCAGTCACAGTACCTGTATTGCCACACAATCTCCAACAAGATGCAATTAGTTGTCACCATGATACTCTTACTGCAGGTCACTTAGGTGTGGGAAAGACTCTTAATCGCCTACGCCACAATACCTTTTGGATTAACATGGCCAGATATGTAGATGAGTATTGTAGGCAGTGTTCCGTTTGCCAGCAGTCTAAGCTCACTATGACACAACCAGCACCACTACAAAATATTCCTATTGGACAGCCATGGCAAATGGTAGCCATTGGTATCTTACAAGTGCCATTATCAACAAACAATAATCGTTATCTACTGGTGATCCAAGACTACTTCACCAAATGGGCTGATGCTATCCAATTCCAGACCAAATAGCTTCTCGCATTACATCTGAGCTTATAAAGTTTTTCAGCACATATGGGCCTCCGCAGATTCTCCACTCGGACCAAGGCCGTAATTTTGAAAGTAGTATCTTTACTCAAACCTTGGATGCTTTTGGTATCCGAAAGTCACGCACAACTCCTTATCATCCGCAAGGGGATGGTATGGTAGAACAATTTAATAGAACTCTGCTACAACTTTTGAGAGCTTATGTCGCATCACAGCACAATTGGGAAGCCTACTTGCCTCATGTTCTGTATGCATACAGAACATCTCAACACTCTTCCACCGGAGTTTCACCATTCCTTTTGTTATATGGTAGACATCCAACACCTTGCCCACTGGAGACACAACTACGGTATGACACATTCAAGCCAAACTCGCAGAACTTCAGGACTATGGTCATTCAAATTTCACTCAGGCAGCTCATTCACAAAAATGTTACTATGATCAACATGCTAAGCAACACACATTTAACCCTGGTGACGCAGTATGGCTATCCATACCAACATCAAGAAAACTGGACCCCAAATGGGAGGGAGAATGGGTTATCCAATCAGTTAAAAGCCCAGTTACTGTAGAAATATGTAGAGGTACACAGACTAAAATTGTGCATATTAATAGACTGCAACGTCGTTATGTTCCAGGTAATCAAGATGCTGTTGTTAATGATACTGAGATCAATCATTAGATTCCTGAATGGTCACCCCCTTCAGTAGACCACGTGATTCTTCCATCAGCTCAGCAAACTGAGACTTTCCATTATCTTCAACGCCATCGAAGACCACCAGACCGCTACAGACCATAAGCTTGTGGTCAAGCTTTAACTGGAGGGGGCAAATGTAGTAACACTAACTTATATTTATCATTGATTATTGTGATTATAATTGTAATTGACTATGTATTTCTTAGTAGTGTTTTGTGTACGAAATTAGAGAGTCAGTGTGCTGTAAATAGTGTGTGTGTGAACATGTGTTGAGAAGCATTGATTAAATATTGTTTTACACAGTGTAACTCATAACATAAACACCTTGGAACACTGTCCGGTTTAGTTTGTATGCACTAAGAGACCTTACTAAGTTTACGGGTATCCTGACATTTTAGTGTCCATATTAACAGCAGAATATTTTTTCTTATATGTTACACAATCCACACTAGTACTAACAACGTAAAAATTTGGTAATGCCATGCCATGGTAAAATTCTTTTTATGAAGTATGTCACATAGATTATGTAGAATCTAGCACATGTTTAGGTAATGCTTTACAGTATAATTTAAGCCAGCAAAATAAGTTGTAAAGTGGCATTAAAGAAAAACACACTGCCTTAGAAGCCATTCTGAATGTAGAACTTTACACAGATCGACATGTCTAAAATCGATACATGGCATAATACAAGGACACACAAAAGGGGGTCAATATCAACAGGTTCTGCTAGTACACACCTTTGAACTTTTCAGTCTCTGCCATTTGCAATTCACAACCTCCTTGTGTTTTGGATGGCTTCTTGGTTTATATGACCTCCTCCAGTCCCAGCGATCAGCTCCAGTGCTCTCTGCTTGACAGTAATTAATATATCTTCTTGAGTGTCTATCTCCAGCCTCATCTCCTATAGTGACAAGAGCATAATCAGTCAGTCCGCCAGTCAGTCAGTCAGTCAGTCAGTCAGTCAGTCAGTCAGTCTGTCAGTCAGTCAGTCAGTCAGTCAGTCAGTCAGTCAGTCAGTCAGTCAGTCAGTCAGTCAGTCAGTCAGTCAGTCAGTCAGTCAGTCAGTCAGTCAGTCAGTCAGTCAGTCAGTCAGTCAGTCAGTCAGTCAGTCAGTCAGTCAGTCAGTCAGTCAGTCAGTCAGTCAGTCAGTCAGTCAGTCAGTCAGTCAGTCAGTCAGTCAGTCAGTCAGTCAGTCAGTCAGTCAGTCAGTCAGTCAGTCAGTCAGTCAGTCAGTCAGTCAGTCAGTCAGTCAGTCAGTCAGTCAGTCAGTCAGTCAGTCAGTCAGTCAGTCAGTCAGTCAGTCAGTCAGTCAGTCAGTCAGTCAGTCAGTCAGTCAGTCAGTCAGTCAGTCAGTCAGTCAGTCAGTCAGTCAGTCAGTCAGTCAGTCAGTCAGTCAGTCAGTCAGTCAGTCAGTCAGTCAGTCAGTCAGTCAGTCAGTCAGTCAGTCAGTCAGTCAGTCAGTCAGTCAGTCAGTCAGTCAGTCAGTCAGTCAGTCAGTCAGTCAGTCAGTCAGTCAGTCAGTCAGTCAGTCAGTCAGTTAGTCACACTGAAACACACAAACAGACACATAGACTACACACTTTCAATTGTTCCATTTCTTTCTTCACAGAGTTCGTGTCACTCTTAGTCAGAGGCAAGAACTGATCAGTCTTCAACAGCCACTCATTCGCCAATGAAGACACTGCTTGTACACTTCATAGAAAACTTGCCAACGTAGCCACAGGGCACGAAATATTGGCTTGACCTCCAGGAATCCTCAGTGGATAGAACAGCAAGTATAAAGAGTAAAACACACAATACTGAGTATGCAGGAGCAGTATTGTGTAATTTACAAATCTGATCAACTTATACACATCAATGGCAGAAAAAGTGTAACTTTTTTTACCAAGCTTCATAGTCAACCTTTTCACAATCACAGATTTTTTTAATATAATATTATGTACTTTTAATTATCATACAAACTGTTAGCATTGCAACACTTGTAATGGCACATTTACGTAATGCATATTATTACTTTTTAAAAGGCTACATGTATGAATAGTGTGCATACTTTATTGAAATTCTGACTCATTTTTCTTCAAATGTGTCCCGGTATTCTTGTAGTAGGCGCATTTGACTCTCCAGGTAAGTATTAGTGGTGGCAGAGTTGATATCTAGTAGACCACGAGTTAGTTTCTGTAACTCAGTCAGTTGACCAGAATAATGCATCATCTCCTCTGAGAGACGCTACACCATAAAATGGATAATAACATTGTGAATAAAAACATATTACTCTCACCATTTTGACCTATGTACACTGTATTACACAATGGACATGCACACACACTACACACTACATGCACTACACACACACACACACACACTACACACACACACTACACACACACTACACACACAGTACACACACACACACACTACACACACACACACACACACACACACACACACACACACACACACACACACACACACACTCCACACACACACACACACACATACACCACACACACAATGCAAAGCAACAAAAACAACAAACACACATCCTATATTTTTTCATTTCACTATCAACATCCATTAGAGACATCATGGCACCGAGATGTTCAAATGGAGGGTTAGGCTCAGTCAAGAAGGTCACCAGTCCAGTGTGTAATGTCCCAAAATATCTCCACTACTCCAGCAGTGCATTAAGTATCTTCTTCTTAGCAACAACACACACCAAGGACTCTTCCATAAAGCAAACAACTTGATGATGGATGTTGGTAACTTGTAACTGTAGAGATAGGGAAGAATGTAACTCTACTATGTAAATGTTTGTATGTATTATGTAAGTGCTTATTTGTGGCATAATAATTTTGAATGGTTAATTCAGATCGAGTAAAGCTTAGTGACCACTTAATTCTAACTTGTTAGGTGTCAAACACAGCCTTAAGGGTTAAAAGATCGGCCTCCACTACAAAATGCTGGAAGTCACAATCTTAATATTAAAACAGTGTATGTTGATGTCTTATTTTATTGTAACCCTATTGTAGAGCTTCTGCTATAGTATTTATTAACTAATGAGGTGTCATTTGTGTTACACGAAACCCATGCAAGTATTCCTTATTGAATGCACTGCAGATGTTATATTACAACTCACTATGTTCTGTAGTGTCCTGGTAGTGTAGCAGACTTGTTACTAGATCTGATGATGATCAGTTCAGAATGGTTGGTAGACTGACTGATGGTTGATGATCGATGATAATGTAACTTGTCAATATCATGTGATACTGGACGGATGGCATCAATGTAGTCATAACTCTTAAATGAAGGATGCTTCCTTCTTGATGCTTGTTTGATGGCATTCTTGACTTGTTTGAGAATAGCACCAGCAACTTTCATCTTGTATTCCAGACACTATTGAAAAACCAAATGTGTAGTAAGAGACAAATTCAAACTACAAAAAAAAGAAATTAAGTATTACATAAAGGGGCATCTAAGACTGCCTCAGGAATAGCAATTCTAAAAACACACAACATCAACCTAACACACACACACACGCCACTTACTCTCAGCTGAGATAACTGTATTCTCAGCTGGTGGGTGTGTCCTATGATCATGTGATCTGGTTTCAGTTCCTCCTGTACATTAACAATCAGACTGATAAGCTCATGTGATGTGTGGAGTGTGTCACCGGTGACATCATTAGATAATAAATTAGGTAGACTACGACTGTTAACACCTCCTGATGGTATACACTACAGGATGGAACAATAAAGTACAAACACATATAGCACTAATAAAAGTTGTGATTTTTCACATATGTACTGCTATGTCATAAAGAGAAAATAGCTGAAAGCTAACAACTCAACCTAGTATAGGATTGTGTGTTTTATTGGCCCCATACATTCAATAGTAGCTCACTAAAGTATGTAAGTTACACAGAAAAGGAAATATTGAGGATATTAGAAGCTAGTATAGAGATTATACAACAGTTAAAAAAATCATAAAAGTTTCCCTGGATTAGATGGGTGTGTGACATGTTATGGTGTGACCATAAGACTCACACATCAAAACCATCAACTTTTAAAATTTAATTCTTGGGAGGTCGGTATTTAACCAAATTGTTATATGGTGAGACCTTTAACATATTTGGTTTACCAGTATAACTCGTGATGGGTGTGTGTTGAACATAACATGTTTATGAGTTGAAATAAGAAAGACCTCCAGTACTTGTAGGCTACTAGACTACATCCTCACAATACACAACAAGTTCACTGGAAGTCTTTAAATGCACGTGTAGTTTAATCTCTGGTGTGTCTGTAACAGCTAAACGTTGCATACTATGTGGTACAAATTTTACACTTTGTAGTATTGGATAACATGAACAATGTACTGACAATTAGAGTTTAGCACTCTAACATATAAATGTGGCTAACATTATAAATTGGCACTGGACATAAAAGTCTTCAAAGGCAGCACAAAGCAAAGCAGCTAATGGTAATCAATTATTATAATTACAATGAACTACATGTCTGGTGTTGTAGTTATACATAGAGAATTTTAAGTTTCTTAAAATTCACTACCTGGATCAGAATGTACAGATAAGAAGATTGTGGAGTGCAAATACGTTATATTAACTAATTAATGTATCGTGGCTCATTTGTAGATATACAGTATTGAAATAAACAGCCTGCAGGAAAAAGCTACATGGGTATAAAAATAAAAATTTGGAATTTGGAAATGAAGCATATGCCATAGATTCATTATAAGATTTACATACATGTAGAAACAGAAATACGTAATTACATTAAATATGTTTGATATAGAGATTTAACAAATGTGACCCACTGAACAAAAACCGACTGTTTTTGCAAATTCTCGAATTCCATTTTATTATTTATGTGCTATCTATTGTTACAAAGGAGTGGACAGCCAAAGGTTCAACCTTTTGTGATAAATGGTCTTGGATTTATAGCGTGAGACAGTTGGAACTGGATTTGTACAGCAACACAGCAAATAAAATACAGGCACTTATTTAATCGATCATAACTCATGACTAAAAACAAGCTGATTTGGCTCAGTCTGTTCACCATGAACTGGCATATTGATCAAGGTATAGTGCTTTCCTGTATGTCTTCATGTGGATAAAGAAGAAGGCCATTTCAACAATTCAATGACAACAGTAAAGTTTATTTCTACCACATTGTAAAAAAGCTCCTATAACTCAAGTGTAGTACACTGTAGGAGGATGAAACAAGCAGTTTCATACTCCCATGAATAGGAGAATCTGGTGATGAATAGGTTTTACCAAATGAAGCTTTGTGTCAGTACATACCAAAGCGGTTGACAAAAAGAAACATGTGTAAAATGTTTATGTGGTATGCATATTGTTATCCAGTTTATTTCAATACATTTTTATAGCAAAATAGAATTTTGCAAAAATGGCTGGTTTTCGCTCAGCGGGACACAAATGTTGCAATAATGGCAATACAAAACAAATCACAAGTTTTACTAGAGACATGCTGCAAAGCAACCAAAAATGCACCCAAAAATTTCTACTGGATTTTTTGTTGACTACTTATTTACACTACATTGCTGTTTTCAGGAAATTGTAAACTTTACTAGTACTTTAAAATAAAGTAGGAATCTATGCAATATAAAGTAGTGAACAAGAGATGAACGATGGTACTACAGCATAGCTCAGTGGGAAAGTCCCTACTTTGGCACATTAGGTATTATTTTTATTTTGTTCAATGACAAAGTAGGGACTTTCCCACTGTGCTACGCTGTAATACCATCATTCATCTCATTTCACTACTTAGATCCCTACTTCATTTTTAAATTAACAATTTTTTAAAAGTATTAGTTTGTTTAGTTTTTTGTTGTGGCACAGCTAGCTACATATCTGTAGGTATGGGGAGGCAGATACCATCACTTATAAATATCTTGCCCATTTGCTCAGTGAGAAGTGGAATTCCCCATATTCTGTGGTTATGGGCAGGCTTTGCTATATAGTTTGGAGTCCTCCTGTCTGTGCTCATCAATAATGTGCATCAGGGGATCACGTTCTAGATCCAAGCATCCCTGTATGCATTCAGCCATCGATCTTGCTGTTGCTGAGGGGCACCTGTCTCCTTTAGAACAGTAATGTTTTTATATTGTGCTTGCTTCTTTTTCTTATAAATATGTCTACCAGAACAATGTAACTTGTAACTGTGCTATCATACATAACTGTTGTATTAGCGTGACTGTTGTATTAGAGTATATCTCAGGTTAGCCAAGGGGTGTACAGCTAGCTAGACCAAAAAGGAGTGAGGGTTTTTTTTTTACTATTACGTATAGCTAGATTGTTAAGAGGAGGGGTCTCTGTAATCTATCACTATTAGTCCACCTAAATCTTTATTTGAGGGGTGTGTGTTTTATTGGTCCCATACATCCAATGCTGTTTTATGTCATAGAAGCTATTAAAGTTAAAAAAAAAAAATTAACAGACAAACGGAATATTACAAGCTAAAAGAGTTCTTTTTAAAAGAATATAAAATTAACCCTAGGGTAAATACAACTATTTAATCCCTACTTTGTAGCCATAGTGATTTACTGACATTCATTGGTGTTCATAGGAACTCTAGAGAGTGACTTATTATCTCAAGGTATCCAGATGGACATTATTTTCTCGGTATAACTTATAACTCATAAATTTGTAAAGCTTGTATGCTCATTACAAGAGTCGGATGTCGAACAGTTAAACATTACACATAATAGATCATAAAATTTTCCCTGGAAGAGATGGATGTGTGACATGTTATGGTGTGACCCATCAACAATAAAATTTTATTTCTTGTGAGGTCATTATCTACCCAAGTTTGTAAATGGTCAGACCTTTAACATATTTGGTTTACCAGAGTAACTCATGATGGGTGTGTGTGCATTCTACATGACATGTTTATGAGTTGAAATAAAAAAAGACCTCTACTTGTAGACTGATAGACTACATATTGACAATACACAACAACTTCACTGGAAGTCTTAAAGTAAATGTGTAGCTTTATCTCTGTGACACTTAAACATTGCGTACTGTGTAGTACAATTTTTACACTAAATAACATGAACAATGTATTGACAATTAGAGTTGAGTGGTCCAACACTTATTTCCAATGTAGCCAAAGATCAGTGTGTGTACCCTACTTGAGACTTGTCTATCTGTTGAATATGATATAAACATTCTTTCAAGGTTGTACTGGTACAACACACAAACACTTGATATAAAATGGGTGTACTATTCATTGGACTAGATTAATACTGGGCTGGACTACTGGACTCACATAAAATTTGTCCACATTCCCTCCCTTTTCAACCACTAAAATGTGCTTAATGACCATTACTTTGTATATCACACACTCAGGGTTCTCAAACTTGTATATTAGAGGTACATACAACTAACCATAGTCTAGTTCATTTAACGGTACAGTGATGAGTTCATACATAACAATAGTATTAGTGAAGAGCAATAATTGGGATCTGTATTTGCACAGATATTTAAGGCGGTAGCTTAGGGGTTGAGGTAAAACTGACATGAGGGACAAACGGCAATTTCATTTGTATCAGGTAGCTTCCTTATGATCATGAGATATTGAACTACACTGAGCATGTACATAGTACACAATAGGTAAGGAAACACCGAGTAGTCATTTCTGAGAGACAATAGCACAATAACTATTTGACTGGGTATGAGATTGTGGACACAAACAGCACACCATCACAGAACAGGAAATATTCAGCACCAAATTAAATTTTGAAAGTCCCTTTTGCAACTTGTATTGGGAAGGTACAAACCCAGATTGGATGGCACCTAATTGTATTTTCAAAGCATATTGAGTCACACATTCTTCAACACACTTGTTTTCATCATACATAAGTACTTGAAATATAGTACAACATGTCAAAAACCATTTGGATTTTTGTGCACTGCTTAATCTCCTGGCTCACTTGTTGAGTGCAAAAAGGAATTCACCATATTCCTTGGTGTAGGACTGACTCTGTTGTTGCTTGGGGTTTTCCCTGGTCTGTTCTTCTGTGAGGTGCTTAAGGGGATAACATACAACTCCTTGGTTTCCAGTGGTCCCATCTTGCTGAGGCTTGCTCTGCCCTGATCCCTAGGCCTGTAGGCTTCTGTTTAGGCCTTTTTTATGTAGTGGTTAGGCAAAAAATTATAGCTTACTTCTTTAGAGATGTGGAGGTGGAAGGGAGCGCTATTATAGCAGGAAAAAAGAAGACATTTCTATGTTTGCATGTAAAAAAACCATCCAGATTAGTTGTATGCTATTGGTCCAAGGATATGCATACACAACTTCTTTCTTTGCTTCATAAACAGATGAGCTCATATATATATATATAATATATCGTGTAGAACACACACACACACACACACACACACACACACACACACACACACACACACACACACACACACACACACACACACACACACACACACACACACACACACACACACACACACACACACACACACACACCACGAGTTATACTGGTAAACCAAATATGTTAAAGGTCTCACTAAAATTAATAACAATTTGGTTAGACACTGACCTCCCAAGAAATTAAATTTTAAAAGTTGATGGTTTTGATAGGTGGAGTCTTATCTAGCTTCCAATATAGTGTAGCCTGTGCAAATCACCAAGTTAAGTTCACTTTTGACAAAAGTAATGTGATAAAGAACTGTTGATATGATTGGTGATAAAGAACTGTTGATAGGAGCATATATATGTTGACAAAGGTCAAGAATATATGTGACTGAATTTGACAAAACAAGGCTTCGACGCACAAAGCTTTGTTAGGAGATATAGCGATTTTAAGGAATCATTGTGTAATAACTTCCCAGTGCCTACAGCTGTGCAAACAAAATTTGCACCAATTGGTCATCTGTTCACTAGCTATCACTGAGTGGGTGTATACATTTCTGATACCCAAAATTTGCCCTGTTTTGAGCAGCTTTTTTTCGAGCGGGTAATAATATCACAGATGGTAGTAATAGGGTGGGAGGGTGGGGGTGGACGGTGGTCTTAATATACGGGTATAAAATGGAGTAAGAAGACGATTGGAATCCAGAGGCCAAGTTTGGGCTCTCCATGGCCCTCAAATTACTCCAAAGTGACTGAGAACACTATTGGCGAGCTCTCTGTGAAGTCCCAGCTCACTACACACCATTATCACAAAGCCATGGCCATTTAATGGTGCCAATCTCACACTCGTGGCTTTGACAGGGTCGGAAGAAAGCTGCTACAGAAACCAGACTTGTCAGTGCTGAAGGAAGTACAGTGTGAAATATGATAGTGTATTAGACCAGCAATCCATTTCTGGTAAAATCGTAAGTTTGATTTTGTGTGTGTGGAAACCTTGTTATGTGAAATCCGGTCACATATCTTGTAAAGAGACTTGAGATATTCCAGTTGACTCATTGGATTCCATCCACTTAGACAGTCTCTCTTTCTCACTTAAATCACAGCAGGAACAGAATAGCTAAATGACATAGGAGTCTGAAGAGAAGCTGAGAACAAGTGCTAATAACTACAACTGCTGTGATATAACTTCTCAACCAAAAGACTTTTGGGTACTCTGTATAAAATCAGATGGGAAACTATTTGGCAAATTGAATATGTACCTTGACAAATTTAAATTTTAGGATTCCTCTTACCTATAGGGCCCTCGTTAATCATGCATGCACCAGATAATCAAGAATTTTTAGGGATCACATCATGAAGGCCCAACCGACAGACATGACAGCACAAGGGATAATTTTGAGTATTATAGCTGCATCCAAGGCTGCAGTTACCACAAGTACAAATCTAGCTACAGTAGTTATCATGAAATACATCAATAGGAGAATATCTTGTCTCTGGCCATATTAAAAAAATGGTTGCTGCAGCAAATAAGGACAGTGTTCAGTAGCTATCTTTCAATGTTGGCTAGATATTGTATGTTGCATTCTTCCCTCCGTGTTTTCAATCTCTAACAAGCCAGTAGATTAGACAATTGGTTAAAAAATGACCACCAGATTTAACCCACTGTAATTTTTTTTCTGCTTATACAATAATATATGCTTTGTATACAGCTTGACACACATTTTTGATCACCAACATTGTGTTTAATAGATCTTTTTGCATTTGCTCTTTGGGATTAACACACGTCAAGGCTAAAATTTAAACACTACACTGGAGTTGACTACCACACAGTTGCAGTGAATTCTTTGAAGTAGGCTTCACAATATCTACACAGTACAACGTAATTAATATCAAAAGCAAAAGAGCACACTGTTGTAGCAAATGGTGTCCCACTGTGAGAAGAATTAAATTAACCTGTGAGTACAGGGAGTCAGAAACATGTAACTAAAATGTGAAGAACGCAGAAAGAAATCCCTGACCCAGTGGTGACTTGATCCACAGCAACATGCAGTCCTAGGAATGTGCCAAATAAGCCACAATAGTTGGGATCTTAAATCTTCCCCGCATTTAACCTGTACTTAAACACTGACTTTTTGCCGTATTAATAAAATGAACAAAACACGTGTCACTGAATAAAAAGTTCGGTGATGGATACCAAATGTAGGGTAATTCCTGGCATCTAAATGAAACACCTCCATTATAGGGAACATGAATGTAGTTAGCAATATTATGTTTATACTAGCAGGGAAGCTATAAAGTGTCTAAAGACATTCATTACCCATTAAGCCACAAATTTGTAAGGTAACAAAAATATTATTACAGATACTGCATGGTTCCTTCAAATGCCTAAAGATCTGAACAGTCATGACTAAAAATACAGTGGTGTTATGAAAGCACTGTAAACGTGTGTTTACTTAAGGTGGAGCACTGATAGCAAAAGGTCACTTTCTAACAACATGCAATGGTGTTCATTATACCACTACTAAAAACACTTCAACAGCAGTAAACTATCCAAGTCTTCTTCAGTAGTCCATTTTCAATAAGGCTAAAGTATGTAGTGCACTTTTTGGCTTCTTGTATGGCTTTACTGGGGTGCCTTAAATTAACCACAAAAGTTTGTTTTTGTTTGACATCACTGTTGATTAGCTGTTGATCTCTATACTTTGGTGTAGTATACTTTGGTGTAGCAATTAGTGATACGGATTTTCAGAAGCTTCTGGAACCACTCTATTAATTTATCCTAGCACTGTGACCTCTAATGAAGTTATTATTATGCAGTGATATTGATGACCTGTTAATTATGACATCTTTTGTGCAGGATTTGTCTTGAGGAGTAAAATGAGAGCTCTTTTGTGAGGTAGGCACTTTGTGGTGAATTTTTAAAATGATTTTTGGCCTTGTAGCCATTAGCAAGTGCTGTATTGCTTCACCATCTAAGTAAACTTAGTTTTTATGTGTGGTAGTGTTGATAGTGGTGTTTCCCTTCATCTAACCATCAAGGCTTAAAGTTTAATTGTTGTCATTGATGTTTTCTTTGTACTATTGTTCTGGTAGGGTTCCTTACTGTTGTAACCTTTGTCTTCTGTGGTTTCTAGATTACTTGCACAAATGATGTCATATGTGAGCAATTATTTCTACTGCTGCATATTTTTGTCATGTTTCATGGTATGAACTACCAACATGGACTGTTTTAAAGAACAGTGTCAAAAGTTTAAAAGTTTCATAGCAGCCTCCAACACAATTCAGTATGCTTGAGTACCATGCACAGAAAGAGAAGGCTAAAATACATTGCAGCCATTGAAAAACATGGTTTCACAGTTAAAAGCAGGCACCCCACAGAAGCCATAAACTTAATTGCATACCTTGGTTGCTTATTGAGAATGGACTATACTTAAGAGATAACTTAAGCTAATCTAGAGTTTCTTTGGTTGATTAGCAAAATCAGCTGCCTATATTTATGGGCTCCCACCAATAGATGCCAGCTGACACTTTTAGTAATCCTAAAAGTGTCAAAATAACTACTTTTCTTTTACAAAAAGTAATTTAGTTATTTTGTAGTTAACATGCAGATACGCTGAATTTCAGTATTGTCTGACACGTAGCAATTGTCAAATTTTCTGTACACAGTACTATAAGTATGGCTGCCTTAACAGTCCACAAGGTAACTCAATACCTACACCCTTATAAGTACACTTGTTCGTAGTATATGACGTACCTGACACGTGTCAGTCACATACGTATCAACATCATTTGTTTATCACAAACTAAATGTCTTCTTAATTACAATTACTGATTTCAATTCTCTGGAGACTCATGAATAAACCATTGTAACATTATACATAAACTTGCGGAACCAACAAAACCAAACACACCAAAGTATGAAATTCATAACGCGCAAACAATTCTTAATATAGTCAACAAACTAGTTCCATAAACGTCATTAACTGTTAGCCCGCTCCAACTTGTAATTTTTTTATTGCTACCACAAATAATTCTACTATGTATACGAGTGATAGATGGGTTGTCAAGTTATGAAGTCTATGAATGCTGTTATGATCTGGAAATGATACAAGAAATATGTACATTAATTTCATCAAGAATCAACCACACTCGTGGATATTGTAAGTTAAGCAAGTAACTTTATCAGCACATATGCAAACATTTATTCCATCCTATGACAGCCTGTACAGCAGGAATTCAGAAATTTGACACTGAAAACTGTTAATGTCCTAGACAAGTGCCAAAGGAGCCATACAAAAAGTACAATAAAATAAAAAAACATCAAAATGAAATATTTGTATGACAACCTCAAAAACCAAAACTCATCTACAAGCAATTTAAGAATTGTAATAACACATAAAAATATAAATTGTAAGGTGACTACATACTATGGCTCCATTTCATTTATTGAAGTGGTTACTTGACACACAACAAAAACAGAAATGTGTTTATCAAGGCTTTTGGTGGTAAACCAAATATGTTAAAGGTCTCACCAAATAACAATTTGGTACACCATAACATGTTACACACCCATAATAATTCCATATCAAGTACACAAGACTTTTCTATACAAAACACGTAACATGATAAACAAAATAGATCTGGGAAGTTTTTGACACTATTCACATACATACACCTAGGCTCTGCAACCCATGCATTTCCCATAGCAGGCACTCAACAACAACACCAGCTCCAGTTGTAATGTATTTCACTACCAACACTTTAACCTTCAGTTTTATTGGTTTCTTAGCCTGTACTACATAACAGCTGATATATTAGATGTATTTTGACACAACTGTTCAGAATAGCAGCTAATGCAAATCTCAATATCAACACTTGTTAGTGAAATACCTAAATAGTACCACATGCTGGACAGGTTTTACTAACTACAGCTATCAAACCAAAACATTTATTTGCCAATGTGAAGTGTTTGTTACACCCAATATTGCCTCACATACCACTACACTGATATTACATTTATTAAATAAAGATTTGTACATACTAAACATCACAAGTAAAGGTATGTAAAGGCAAAGGTTAGTACATAGGTACGTATGTGTGTACACAAAGGGTTATGCAAAAATCACATACAATCAATCAGCAATTATCATAAAGGCCATAAACAAAGACAACACAGTCATCTTTTGCTTTCCTAGTATGCACTGTAAAGATTAACTAAATACGATAACAGTGATTATGTTAGCACAGTAGATAATTGCAGGAAATACAGCTGTAATATTAAGCAGTTTATGGGATTGAGAAAAAAATGGAAACAACTATTGGATATAAGAATTAATTTACTTTCCTTTCTAAATGAAAGCTTTGAAAACATTATTTGTAGTTCTTTATGGATCTTTACATTTAAACACATATAAAATATATCAGTATGTAATCTTCCTCTCACACTCTTCCCTGCCCATCTTAACCATCTCATATACACAGCATGAGACTAATGTAATACAATACTCAATAATGGTGATGATAAACTTCGGATATGTCCCTCCCAAATAATGATATATATGGACTTGATGTGTACTTGGTATAACATGTGACTTCACAAACACTGTTATTGGTGTTACTATTACCAACATGACTATTCTTAGAATAACTAAATTTGGAGATATACCTTTCGTCACATAAATCTTATTGAAGGCACCCAAAATGTACATTATTCCACTTTTGTTTACAGACTAACATGTACTGTACGTGTTAAACATACAGTATGTTTTGTATACACATATTTACTCCCTATAGCACTAAATGTGTGTTTAAAATGTGTCTTAAAAATGTGTGTTAATGTAAGGGAAAGAGTATCTAGCTTCCAATATAGTGTAGCCTGTGCAAATCACTGAGTAAAGTTCAGTTAAGTTCACTTTTGACAAAAGTAATGCTTTGATTGGTGATAAAGAACTGTTGATAGCAGCACATATATGTTGACAAAGGTCAAAAATTTATCCTGTGAAGAGGCTTGAGATATTTCATTTGACCCATTGGATTCCATCCAGTTACACAGTCTCTCTTTCTTACTTATATCACAGCAGGAACAAAATAACTAAATGACATAGGAGTCTGAAAAGAAGCTGAGAACAAGTGCTGATAACCACAACTGCTGTGATATAACTTCTCAAGCAAAAGACTTTTGAGTACTCTGTATAAAATCAGATGGGAAAACTATTTGGCAAGTTGAACATGTACCTTTACAAATTTAAATTTTAGGATTCCTCGGGGCCTGCCTTAATCATGCACGCACCAGATATTCAAGAATTTTTAGAGATCACATCATGAAGGCCCAACCAACAGACATGACAGCTCAAGGGATAATTTTAAGTATTATAGCTGCATCGAAGGCTGGAAGTTACCACAAGTACAAATCTTACTACAGTAGTTATCATGGAATACATCAATAGAAGAATGTCTTGTCACTGGTAATATGAAAAATGGTTGCTGTAGCTGTAAGGAAAGTGTTCAGTAGTAATCTTTCAATGTTGGCTAGATATTGTATGTTGCGTTCTTCCCTCTGTGTTTTCAATCTCTAACAAGTCAGTAGATTAGACAATTAGTTAAAAAATGACCACCAGATTTAACCCACCATAATTTTTTTTTCTGCTTATACAATAATATGCTTTGTGTACAGCTTGACACACATTTTTGATTGCCAACATTGTGTTTAATAGATCTTGTTGCATTTGCTCTTTGGGATTAACACTTCTTTTTTTGTCAAGGCTAAAATTTAAACACTACACTGGAGTTGTCTACCACACAGTTGTAGTGAATTCTTTCAAGTAGGCTTCACAATATCTACACATAGTACAACATAATTCATATCAAATCCAAAAGAGCACACTGTTGTAGCAAATGGTGTCCCACTGTGAGAAGAATTAAATTAAACCTGTGAGTACAGGGAGTCAGAAACATGTAGCTAAAACGTGAAGAATGCAGAAAGAAATCCCTGACCCAGTGGTGACTTGATCCACATCATCATGCAGTCCTAGGAAACTGCCAAAGAAGCCACAACGGTTGGGATCTTAAATATTCCCCGCATTTAACCTGTACTTAAAACACTGACTTTTTGCTGTACTAATAAAATGAACAAAACACGTGTCACTGAATAAAAAGTCCTGTGATGGATACCAAATGTAGGGTAATTCCTGGCATCTAAATGAAACACCTCCATTATAGGGAACATGAATGTAGTTAGCAATATTATGTTTATACTAGCAGGGAAGCTATAAAGTGTCTAAAGACATTCATTACCCATTAAGCCACAAATTTGTAAGGTAAAAAAAATATTATTACAGATACTTTATGGAAAATTATTGTTCCTTCAATGCCTAAAGATCTGATCAGTCATGACAAAGAAAACAGTGGTGCTATGAAAGCACTGTAAACGTGTGTTTACTTAAGGTGGAGCACTGATAGCAAAAGGTCACTTTCTAACAACATGAAACAGCCAGCTACACAATGGTATTCATTAGCACTACTAAAAACACTTCAACAGCAGTAAACCATTCAAGTCTTCTTCAATAAATTAAGAGATAACTTAAACTAATCTAGGGTTTCTTTGGTTGATTAGAAAAATCAGCTGCTGATATTTATGGGCTACCAATAGATGCTTGCTGACACTTTCAGGATTACACCAAGCTTTAAGCAATACATCCAAACAAGGAATTCATACTTTTATATACAGATTTCACTTTACCTGTTCATATCTATAAACCATCAGCAACACTTGCAAGTTTCTACAGTACACAGCCCAAAATATTTTGAATGTTGTGTCACATAAATCAATTAGAGATTAACTAGCAACTACTAAAGCTGAACTAGAAAGCACAGGCAATTGTAAGTGCTTAAAGAGAACTCACAATGTGCAATACTGCTGTAAGCAAGTAGCACTACTCAATACCCACCCCTCAATCTACTTTTCTTTTACAAAAAAGTAATTTAGTTAACATGCAGACATGCTGAATTTCAGTATTGTCTGCAATCGTATCTAAAGCATTAAATTTTATATGTACGTCAAAATTTCTGTACACAGTATTATAAGTAAGGCTGCCTTAACAGTCCACAAGGTAACTCAATACTTACACCCTTACAAGTACACTTGTTCGTAGTATATGACGTATCTGACACGTGTCAATCACATATCAACACCATTTGTTTATCACAAACTAAATGTCTTCTTAATTACAATTACTGATTTCAATTCTCTGGAGACTCATAAATAAACCATTGTAACATTATATGTAAACTTGTGGAACAAGCAAAACCAAACACACCAAACTGTGAAATCCATAACACACAAACAATTCTTAATATGGTCAACAAACTAGTTCCATAAACGTCATTAACTGTTAGCCCGCTCAAACTTGTAATTTTTTTTATTGCTACCACAAATAAGTCTACTATGTATACATGTGATAGATGGGTTGTCAAGTTATGAAGTCTATGAATGCTGTAATGATCTGGAAATGATACAAGAAATATGTACATTAATTTCATCAAGAATCAACCACACTCGTGGATATTGTAAGTTAAGCAAGTAACTTTATCAGCACATATGCAAACATTTATTCCATCCTATGACAGCCTGTACAGCAGGAATTCAGAAATTTGACACTGAAAACTGTTAATGTCCTAGACAAGTGCCAAAGGAGCCATACAAAAAGTAGCAACATCAAAGTGAAATATTTGTATGACAACCTCAAAAACCAAAACTGTACATAATGATCATCTACAAGCAATTTAAGAATTGTAATAACACATAGAAATATAAATTGTAAGGTGACTACATACTATGGCTCCATTTCACTTATTGAAGTGGTTACTTGACACACAACAAAAACAGAATGTGTTTATCAAGGCTTTTTGTGGTAAACCAAATATGTTAAAGGTCTCATCAAATAACAATTTGGTCAGACACAGACCTCCCAAGAATTAAATTTTAAAAGTTGATGGTTTTAGTGTAGTCACACCATAACATGTTACACACCATAACATGTTACACACCCATAATTTTCCATATCAAGTACACAAGACTTTTCTATACAAAACACGTAACATGATAAACAAAATAGATCTGGGAAGTTTTTTACACTATTCACATACATACACCTAGGCTCTGCAACCTATGCATTTCCCATAGAACGCACTCAATAACAACACCAGCTCCAGTTGTAATGTATTTCACTACCAACACTTTAACCTTCAGTTTTATTGGTTTCTTAGCCTGTACTATATAACAGCTGATATATTAGATGTATTTTGACACAACCTTTCAGAACAGCAGCTAATGCAAACCTCAATATCAACACTTGTTAGTGAAATGCCTAAATAGTACCACATGCTGGACAGGTTTTATCAACTACAGCTATCAAACTAAAATATTTATTTGCCCATGTGAAGTGTTCGTTACACCCAATATTGCCTCATATACCACTACACTGACATTACATTTATTAAATAAAGATTTGTACATACTAAACATCACAAGTAAAGGTATGTAAAGGCAAAAGGTTAATACATAGGTACGTATGTGTGTACACAAAGGGTTATGTAAAAATCACATACAATCAATCAGCAATTATCATAAAGGCCATAAACAAAGACAACACAGTCATCTTCTGCTTTCCTAGTATGCACTGTAAAGATTAACTAAATAGGATAACAGTGGTTATGTTAGCGCAGTAGATAATTGCAGGAAATACAGCTGTAATATTAAGCAGTTTATGGGATTTGAGAATAAAAATGGAAACAACTACTGGATATAAGAATTAATTTACTTTCCTTTCTAAATGAAAGCTTTGAAAACATTATTTGTAGTTCTTTATGGATCTTTACATTTAAACACATATAAAATACATCAGTATGTAACCTTCCTCTCATACTCTTCCCTGCCCATCTTAACCATCTCATATACACAGCATGAGACTAATGTAATACAATACTCAATAATGGTGATGATAAACTTCAGATATGTCCCTCCCAAATAATGATAAATATGGACTTGTTGTGTACTTGGTACTTCACAAACACTATTATTGGTGTTACTATAACCAACATAACTATTCTTAGAATAACTAAATTTGGAAAAATACCTTGTCAGATAAATCTTATTCAAGGCACCCAAAATGTACATTATTCCACTTTTGTTTACAGACTAACATGTACTGTACGTGCTAAACATACAGCATGTTTTGTATACACATACTTACTCCCTATAGCACTAAATGTGTGTTTAAAAGTTCGTTCACTTGATCAGGTAGGTTTTCGGTCAAATAACAAAATGTCTGTGTGTCTGTGTCTGTGTGTGTGATGTGTGTGTGTCCGTGTCTGTGTCTGTGTGTGCGTGTTAAGTGTAAGTTGCTACATGAACACTTTAGATACATCTATGCATTAGCAATAATTTCCATTTCCTGAAAATTGGATGCCGACCAGGTAAGAAGCATGCGCATGTTGCTTATATAAAAATATACATACAAGTCTATTTACATGTGTCGTAACTACTGACTGATGGATGGTATTTATTTGTACCAACATTCTTGGAACTACTGCTCAAAACAGTATTACAAGTACCAACAATCAATCTTTTTTATTATACATTATATTGTGGCCAAAGTTGACCTTGGTGACACAGTCACATGCAAGTCATGATCAGGGCAGCAGAAAACTTGCCGGCACTAACAACCCTGCCGGCACTAACAACCCAGCCGGCACTAACAACCCTGCCACCCAAAATTAGCCGTAAACATGTTATGGTTTAGACACTAGCAGACTAGCAGATACCACCAATGTAAACTGACTGAAATAGTTAACATTGTTACACACCCACTAGTTAGTATCTACAATAACTATCAGAATGCTACATGACTTAATATGGTTAAATGATAAGATAAATGCACAGTCACAGACTTGTTTACGTTTAGTCAAACTAACACAAAAGACCTCTTGTGGAGTATTTGTGATGTAGTCTTGCCAACATAATGGACGTTACATTAAGTGTATGAGGCAGATATACATCTTCAATCTCTACATAAACACCCCAATTTCATTAACATAAATTTCTTGCTTTCTCATAGCAAAACCAAATTTTTAAATCTTACTATTCATGAAGACAATACTGTACTATATTAGGGTGTAATGTATTTCGAGGACTGGATTCGCAAACTGGACCCACTGACTGAGCATTTGAACAATAATCCAGGCATTATCCATCTCTTGTAACACTGGAGACACCATTATCGAGCTATAACTGCTGGTACTACTCATCCTAACAAGTCATGAAACTAGCATGTGCATTAATTAATTTACGATACAGCAGTGATAAAGCATGATAGAGGCTATCGTTGTAGCATAAATGTTTTCCTTTGTTGCTTTAGTACTTAGCACTAGTGCTAAGGTTATAGTGATGAGTCAATTTATTTGCATAGCTCCATCACCTCGCCTGGTGGTGCCACCTATAGCTCACCTATGGCTGCATATACCTGCTAAGAATAATTACTGGCTCATCTCTAACACTAGCGCTAAAGCACCAAAGGAAAACATCTACACTACAACAATAGCCTCTATCATGCTTTATCACTGCTAGTACATGTGTTATAACTTCATATATTCTAATTAATTAGTGCAAGCACTAGTGTCGTGACTTGTAAGTAAGAACAGTACCAGCAGTTGTAGCTCGATAATGGCATCTCCAATGTTGCAAGAGATAGATCATTGTTTAAAAGCTCAGTCCATGGGTCCAGTCCATGAGTCCAGTCTGCAAAATACATTAGGCCCTATATTAGTGTAATAGTATGTTTGTCAAATGCATAAAAATGTATTTGGTACTAGTTTTAATTATGCTTGTCTTATGGCATGTAGTCGTGCACTAATCGTATAAGCTTACACAGCACACACTACACACATCTATGCAAGTACATACGAGTGTACACAGACACACAGTACGCACATATATGCACAAATGTACCAACATACACACACATTATTATTCTCTACACACACACACACACACACACACACACACATATACACACATGTACAAAAGAGGTACACACATGCATGCACACACAAACATAAACATGCACACGGTATACTACACACACATACGTACCTCATCATCAATCGACACACATGCAGGCACATACGCACGCACGCACGCACGCACGCACTCACTCACTCACTCACTCACTCACTCACTCACTCACTCCCTCGCCCACACACTATACACACACACACTACACACATGCATGCACTACTTACTACACACACATACCTCATCATCAATCCACAAGTCAAGGGCATTAGCCTGGTTACAGAACTGATGGTAGGATAAGGTGTCTTGTAGTCTACTCCTACGAGCTTGTAATAGTTCATCAACAGTGTGACAATGTATCTGTAGTAACTGGAATATCTTATCTTCAGTAGAAATATCACCCAACTAAAGGTGTTGATAGAATGGAAAAATTTATGTGCAGATCAACTTACAGAAAGGATGGGTCTAAAAGCCACACAGACAAAATAATTATACTGAAACTCAAACTTGCATAACAGCTTAGGTTATAGTGTAGCAACAAGTGCATAACACAAAATGAACGTGAACAGTTCCTAAGAAAGCCAATAGAATTGGGTTTGTTTGTAAAACACGCATACTCCACAAGTTTCCTACATAAGGTTTTGGCATATGGGTCATAAGTACATGGCCATGCATCTATATATGTAATAGTTATACCATGGATATAACATTTAAGTGATGCTTTGTCTGATCTAAACACACAAACCCGAGGGCCGCAATATATATATATATATATACACACATACACAGGTATAAACACCTTACAGTTATTTTTTCTTCTTGCTGTTCCAATGAATCTATATCCTTTTTGTGAGACTTATCCAAAACCTACAGACAAATATCAGTAGTTACGATAGAGAACAGCAACAAAAAAAGAATATCGAACATGAACCACTATAGTCAACAGGTGAACATCAGAGAATTTTACACAACACATTCAACACACAGTATACAATATTCCATACATCCAGTTTAAGGAGCAATGCTGAAGTGCTCTGTTTATCTCGTCCAATCTCATCAGATGCTAACACTTGTTCCATCAGACTCAGTGAATTATCAAACTCCATACAATCACTAATGAACTATGTATAGAGATAATAACACACTGTGACATACGTATGTACATAACACCACATATACATATAAAATACATAAATGACAATCAATGAGACATACTGAGATGAGGTACTTGTAAGTTTAGAATTGTTTTATGTACATACGTACATACCTGTTGTAATTCCAGTCCTGTAGTGACAAATAACTTTTTCTCATCCACTAGGCATGAGGCTATTATGCTCCAAAAATTGAGCATTATGCTTTTGAGCAGTGCTAAAAAAAATCATCCATTATGCTTTTGAGATTAGCCCATTATTTCCAAAATTATGCCACCATAATTGGATAATAATGCCAGTTTAGCGTTTTACCACATTGATAATTTAATCATGTTTAAGCTTCAAATAGTCTTGAATTCTTTAGCTGGTTGCTGTATTAGAGTATTTAATTCAATGTGACTGCTTTATTAGAGTAAATAATATTCAGTGACTGTTCTATTAGAGTTTCTGACTGCTCTATTAGAGTATCTCGATCTTTTTAACTGAATTGTGCAATCTGCTACTTATAATCACCTCAAGATGCTAGCATAATTCCTGATTCCCACACATACTTATTATTCTCAAAATTATGCTGGCATAATCGCCACACCCCTATCATCCACCTGGCTCTCCAGATCTGTCCAAGACTCCTTCAACTTACCCACCCTATCCTTGTCTATCTGACTACTATCAGCTAACACCCTCTGAAACTGACTGCTGTGAGCTGACACTTCTTCAACTAGTGTCTTCAACACACAAAAAAGTGGTCAGTTAGGCCACTCCAATTGGTAATTATGCTACTGGTCCTTTGAAAATCAGTTTTAGGTGCGGGCGGGCGGGCGGGCAGGCGGGCGGGCGGAATTCAGCAACAAAGCAACAATGAAGTTACTGCTCAATTAGAATATTTTTTGTGATTTACTGACTGTTCTATTAGAGTATATGATGCACTCTGCTCATTTCTTGCAGGTTTTCACCGATAAAATACAAATTATGGCACTTAGATAGTTAGATTTAGCATACTTGTTACAGCGCAATATTTGTTTCTGAAATTCAGGTTTTACAAAAAGCTGATGTGGGCATTTTACCCATGTTTATCTGAAATTTCACATTCTCCAAAATAGGATGCCGGCGGAGGACCAGAAACATAATTACCAATTGGAGTGGTCTTACATACAAGTACAGTACAGTCCACTTATAACTTCAGACATGCGTCACATTTTTTCCATGGCGCCACGCAATTTTATTAAATGCTATCCCACTAGGGACCTGTAAGAAGGCTATAAAGCCTGTGAATATATACAGGGAGTCTGATTTTAACTGTGGCGAAAGTAAAAACCACGCGTTTAATGATTTAATGGGAGACTACATCACTTCTAAGAACTGCTTTTCAGCAGTGCCCTATACAAAGTACACAATATTATACAACAAAAAATACTTACGCAAAACAAAATTTACAAAACATAAATATGTACAACACAATAATTCTTTGTAGGTACAGTAGGACCTCGCTTATCCAGACCCCAAACATCCGGACACTTGGTTAACCGAACAGGTCTGAAGTACTGCACATGACTAATAATTGAAGGCAGTTATTGGCTTGCCAGCTGGAGGGCAACCATTCAAAGACATTGGCATGTAATTAGATGGATTGATGATGGTTTGGCGGTAATCATTGGTTAATTTGTTGATAGTTTGATGGTGACCACAGCCCAAACCCTAGCAGACAGTGGGGAAACCTACTTGTATTGAAGTGCTAAGTGCTCTTATTGCAGTGTTGACCATTAGTAGCATCATTTAACAGGTATATATATAGTGAATAAGTGACCACATTTATACATGCAGTAATGGATGATTCAAAGTTACGGATTATCCAAAGGTATGAACAGGGCTTGGCCCCAGCGGGTTCGGATAAACGAGGTCCCACTGTAACCTTAAAACTTGACAAGCGGTCAACACCACACAAATTGGGAGGCAAGCTATTCCAAATAAGTACTCCTCAATAGTAAAAACTACTCTTGGACTAGACTAGCCATTGCCACGCGTTGCACAAGCCATTGCCACGGCGTGACATACAGTAGCGCCACGCGTGCCCGGCATTGCCTCGGTGCGCCCACGTACACTTGTATCACTACCCGTGGTTTTAAAGCTACACTAGCAGTCACAGTAAAATTCCCCTTCCCCAGGTTTACCATATAGATAGCTTTATATTTATGTATGCATTTGTAAATCCATATCGTTATCGACTTACACTTTTCTTTGTTATGCACCTATCAATGTTATCCCCCACCTCCCCCCTCCCGGGCGTAGTGGGGGAAATGGTGGGGATTTGACTTTTTGAAAAATCAAATTCTCCACCCACTGGGGAACAACTAGTGGTCAAATCTCCAAGTAGTATCGCTGGAATAAACTTTAGGAAACAGATCAATTCTTATAGCTCGCAAGCTAAAGCAAACGCCTCAGTAAAATTTCGAACGGTCAAATGCCCCACTAGTGGGGCACTGAAAAGTTCTGATCAAATCGGCGAAAATCCCCCACTAATTCCTAAGTAAGCCCGGGAGGGGGGTAGTGGGGCTTAACATTGATAGGTGCATTACAGCTAGGTTACCTGGATTCCACTGAGAACTCTCAACTTCAGACTTTCAGCCAACCTTCAGCATATTTTTTTATTGCACGTTGCGTACGTACAGTAGCTACATTTCTAGATACACAATCTCGTTTTAATTAGATATTCTTATATTTTAAGGGTGCTCTGTACAGTTCGCATATATGGCTTCCCATGAAATTTAATATGTTTATTTATTTATTTATTTATGATTACTGGGCAGTCAGCACAGCTGGTGTGCCCAGGAAAAAAAAAAGGGAACCACAGTATTAGGTACAATTATATACTAACTAATGTGGTGTTGATTGTTTGTAAAGTGTGATATCAAGTTAGTCGTAAACTCATCATAGTTTGTCATCTCTATAATAAATACAGGCAGTTCATTCCATTCTTTGATTGATTTTGAGTAAAATGATTGTTGATAAGATGTTGTTGATGGTGTGGGCAGGATAAAATGCAAGGGATGATAGTGTCTTGTTTGTCTCTCTACAAGTGCTATCCCACTAGGGACCTGTGAGAAGGCTATAAAGTCTGTGAATGCAGGGAGTCAACCGTGGCGAAAGTAAAAACCACGCGTTTAATGATTTAATGGGAGACTACATCACTTCTAAGAACTGCTTTTCAGCAGTGCCCTACACAGTAAAAACAAACTAGTGAACTTCACTACTAAATGTAGTGAACGTCACTACTAATGTCTGCCACAATACTCACTATTTTTGTGTAGTGACGTTCACTACTAATTTTGTAGTGAACGTCACTACATTGACCACCAAGTAGTGACGTTCACTGCAAAAAGTAGTGACGTTCACTACAAAAAGTAGTGAACGTCACTACTTAAAAGTAGTGAGTATTGTGGCAGAGCAATTCACTACTAAATTTTTACAGTGTATACAAAGTACACAATATTATACAACAAAAAATACTTACGCAAAACAAAATTTACAAAACATAAATATGTGCAACACAATAATTCTTTGTAGGTACAGTAGGACCTCGTTTATCCAGACCCCAAACATCCGGACACTCGGTTAACTGAACGGGTCTGAAGTACTGTACATGACTAATAATTGAAGGCAGTTATTGGCTTGCCAGCTGGAGGGCAGCCATTCAAAGACATTGGCATGTAATTAGATGTTCTATAACTTACAAATGGTTTTAGCAAATGTTCTGTACTTTTTTACTGGATATAAGCAAACACTAGTACACAGTTTAGTCCAAACCCAACTACTATATTTACTTTAGAACATGAGTTACAGTTTTTCCCTTTATACTAGAACTAGTCCTACAGTTTACGCACAAAAGCCTTGATACTTTTATGATACACTATGCTAAACAGCACAAACCATCGCGCATTTTTATTTTTGTCTTTTTGCTTCTCAATCATCACATATTTATCTTTTGGGTTGACACTACCAGAAATCCTTTTCTTTACTTCCATGTTATTCATCATCTGAACTTGCTATTTCAAAATGGCAAACACTCTTCTTTGGCAAAATTACTAAAGTAGCTTGTGTGAAAATTTCATGTCCATTGGATTAAAAATAACAGAGTAGTTCTAATTTAAGTGAGAAGGTGTAGAATAGCAAGATGCGTGCACTTGTTGCTATGGGATACCTAATTTACAGGTACTAAAATGTGTCAACATGTCACAGACTAATTAAGTGACCATAATATTTCTTTTAGTGCAAAACAGACTATGTTTTGGGAAGCCTTGTACGAACTGTACAGAGCACCCAATCAATCAATTACCTTACTCTTCACGTGAGCGCCTGCAGTGTGAGCACGCGGTTGGTTGCAGCAGACTTGGATTCGATCATGATTCGGGCGTCATGATTCGATTCACCTGGCTGCGTAGAGAAGTTACTAGCTATATGTCGAGAGTGTGTATCAATGGAAGAACCCGCGTGATATCTTTACGCTCGCGTGGTTATAAAGTTCCTCAGATCTACAAACGGTTGCAGGATGAAGACGTGAAAATACTGAACTGATAGGGCACTTTATTATTTGGTCAGCAAGTGTCGTGCTAAAGGTGATTGTGTGCAGGGCCGCCCAGAGAAATTAAGGGGCCCAGGGCAAAGAGTTAAAGTGGGGCCCTTCACTTAAGTTGTAAGGTGAAGACCAAAAAAAAAAAAAAAGGTCACAACCTGCTGGCAATGACAATAACTACCCAACACCAACCATATCTCCTTATCTATAAGCTTGCTACACTGCTCCTCTGAAGAATACTGTGACTGCTCTATTAGAGTATTTAGATCTGACTGCTCTATTAGAGTATATCGATCTTTTAAACAGGTATTCAGGGGGCCCTTCATGGGGCCTCCTGGGGCCCCTTTCAGGCTGGGGCCCGGGGCAAAATGCCCCAGTTGCCCCCCCCCCTGTGGGCGGCCCTGATTGTGTGTAATCGTGATTGCGTGTAATCGGGAGAAGGGAATAAGCTTATACACATAATTTTGATTTAAGAAACGGAGAGGGTTCTACCATAGATTTTTGAGAGAGGGGATAGAAAACTATCACGTAGCTAAGGCCACTACAATGAGATAACTTTTCTCATCAACTTCCCATAGAGTAACGCGGGCGGGCGGGCGGGTTATCTCATTATTGTACAAGCCATAGCTATAAATTGCAGGATGTATACATTTGTACAAAACCAGTATAATAATCCTTTATTTTAGGTTGTTGGCTGGGTGCACACCAAGCACTGGTTCACACTGAGGGTAAAACTCCGAGTTCACATAAACTTCAACTTCAGTAACAAAGCTTTTCAAGTCCTTTACGAGACTTCCACCAGTCTTGGGGTCATGTATCATACCCCAGTACAGCAGCGCTGTTAGCACATGTAGGCTGGTCAGTCTTATTAGGGGGAGGGCTGTGCAAGCTTGTGACAGAAGTAGCAACACTAAAGCAACTATGACTCTTAGATATGATGGCCCTCCTCCACATAGGGCATGCAGGTTACAGTACCAATGCTAGTGTATAGTCATTGAGTGTTACAATACACTGTAGCACTGACTGTTGGTTACAGTGAGTGCTACAGTACACTGTAGCACTCACTGTTGATACCTTGGTGGTTGTTGATGCTCCAGAAAGTACTCTAATACACTGCTGTTTATACAGCTTATAGAAACTATAAGCCTACTGAATTAAATTTACTTCCAGATAACTGACGGTGGATGCACCTGTATGCACCTGTATACAGGGCAGTAGGTGACTTAACCACTACATCATAATATTTACCTAAAGAGTGTATACCAAGGTGAAATATAATAGCATTAGGATGAGAGGGTAACTAATTTGGCTTCTGAAATAAAATAAAAAATCTAGTTATTGCCAAAATGTCCACAAAGCCAGAGGCATGTTTGTTATTTACATTGGAGGGCTTCATTTAGGTGGGGTAAGGTACTCACCCCTCCTCCCTCGACTAATTTCTGCCCCTATATTTCAAGTAACGGGATACACCAAAAACAACTACATACAGTGGAACCTGGACGGTCACCTTTGGGCCAAAATTTCTTGGTCTTAATAGGCAGGTGGCTGCATTATACAGTTGGATTAGTGTATACCCATCTCACTATGGGACCTGTCTTAGTGGCCACCTGTATAAAAGACCACCTCTCAATAAAAGTCTATCTAAAGGTTGGCCTTTATCAAGAGGTGGTCTTTTATACAGGTGGCCACTAAGACAGGTTCCACTGTATATTATTATCCTTGAGGAACAGTAAAACTCAACATTGTTTCTGGTTATTCTCAGAACTAGAAACAATCTGAGAAGGGTTTTAAAAAAAATCATGTGGAATATTTTCCAAGCCCCTCCAATAAGCATATGGTTAGCACAGAGATCTTTACACTATTGCCATTCCCCCCATTGAGTCATTTCATAGATGAAAGCCTGCATTTTGATGAGCTTTTCTTTACATAGCTACAACTAGTGCAGTATGGCCTCACCATAGTACGATTCACCAATCAACCTGTTTCAAAAGTGCATAGGAAAAGTAAAGGCATCTCCAATGTTTAGTCAGGAAGTAGACCGGCTATATATATATATATGTACCACTCTGCGTGGGCAGTTCAAAGGCACCGCCAGTGCCATAATTTGTATATTGCACTGCTGCAGACCGCAGCGAGTGCATTATAACTTATAACGCACTGGTTGCGGTTTTTTAGACCACAACGAGTGCATTATAAGTTATAATGCACCGACCACATATTGCACTGGCTGCGGTTTTATGCAGCATAGCACAAGTGCCGGTGGCGAAGACCACTACGACACCTCACCTAATAGGTGGAAGGACACTTCACAGATCACTCGAATTCTTTTATAGCCTGACATGTAAAGGTCGATTGTGGGCCATAACGTCACCAATACGTATAATGTTTACAAGCAGCCAATGGCGATCGAAAAAGCCAACACGGGTGGCCACAACTCTAGTCTACATATAAATAAACGTACTTATACACCTTACTAGTCTGGTGCCATCTTAGCCCAGATTAAACTGTAGTCCACTTCGACAATGAGTCAATATAACAAATATATTTTAAATAATACTAACCTTTACGTTCGATTGTGGTAACCAGTTTTGTCATGCCACCAGATTCGAGTTTAGCCAGTATGAATAGTAAGAGTTAGACTAGTATCGTTTAGTAGTTGGGTTTTGTTTACTTAAAACATCTATTTAGCTACTTTTTTTTGCTCGAGGGAATCACTATGGCGATTAGTCTGGCGCTTAGTCTATATGGCGATTGAGTGATCACGCTGGCATGTTGAGCACTACATAATGAGAGTCGAACAGCGAATGCAGGTTAGTGATATAACCCATAGCGTACTAGCTTTCAATATCTCAGGTGGCTGCAGTACTGCAAGGGGAATGTCATCGCAACGTCCGGCTTGGTTACCCACAATCGATGTTAGAAACCTGGCCTTTATAAGTGTTACAGCTGTCTTGTGAGACTCTCCCCACCTATTAGGTGAGTGGTACATAACAGTTATACAATGTGCACTCGTGCTCTGCCTGTATAAACGCACTTGCCTTCGGACCTAACGGCCCTCAGGTTCATGCGTTTATATCAGGCAGAGCACTCGTGGCCGTTGTATAACTATATAATATATATAAAGAACTTTGCGTGGGAGTATCAAAGCAAAAAAGTGTTCTATATTGGGCAGTTATAGAACACTTTAGTAGACCACAGTTCTTTATCAGGTAGTTATAGAATTGCTAGGTCTATTTTGTAGGCTGATAGCCTACTTTGAGTGAGTAATCACTCATTTTGGTCAGTACAACCAATCAACCAAGCCAGTTTAGGCTGATAGCCTGACTGTACTGGCTGACCAGTCAACCAACCAGTAAGATGAAAACCACTGGATTTTATTTATAGACACACTTGAAGATTTCGATGATGGTTTCTTGTGGTCAGCAGCAGTGAACGTTCTTAGTACGTTTTGCTCACATAAACGGACGAGTCCTAGGAATATCACGGAAATATGCTTATTAATATACCACAATCAAAAACTTTACGTATTGAGAAGACGGACTAGACTCACAAAACGACTAATGAAGGCGTAACACAGTGCAATGCAGGCGAAACACAGGCGCAATGCTTATTCTACCGATGATAACACTCCTCCGTGAGTTTCTAATTGTTTCGTGTGTCTTGTGTGTACCTCAAGTTGACAGTTCTCTATACCAGATAAAGCACTGCCTTTCGCTCGTGCTATACGTGAAATATAGCACTCAAAGAGTGGTCTCGAGACGAAATATAGCACTCGGCTTCGCCTCGTGCTATATTTGTCTCTCGCCCACTCTTTTCGTGCTATATTTCCCGTATAGCACTCGCGGCAGTGCTTTATCTAGTACATATATATATATGCTCTCAACCTTCTATTGTCATTGGTACCTAATAAAATTAATACTTTAGCTGGTAGTGCAGTACACAAATTTCCAACACCCGGCTGTGCAATGGGCCTCACATGTTAATTAAATGCCACATCTATACTAGAGGTGTACCGATATGGGTTTTTGGCATGTACCGATATCCGATATTGATGCAACCAAAAGAAGCCGATTACCGATAGTCGATCTGATATTTGCATTAATATTTTAAGCAAACAAAAATGTACATTTACCTACCCTACAACAACATGTGCATGTATTCATTACCTTTGGTGGTATACAGCTTGGGTTTCTATTGTGCAATCCAGACAATTAGGCACCTACAAACATTTTTATGTATACTCCCATGAAGCCTTAAACGGATATTTCTGCATTGCTCTGCATTCTAATGGCTTGTGAGGAAGCTGGTACAGCAAGTTTCCTTGGTTAACCTGTGATCCTTCTTTTATTACAAAGGTACTCTATAACTGCTTCATTTGTAAAGACTGTGATAAGCTTTCCAGCAACAAACACTAGAATCGCGTGTAATTATATGGCTTCTCGTAGCGTAACACTTGTTGCAGAGTGAACAATAAGTTAGAGCCACAAAAAAAACCAGTGCATAATCCAAACTTTTGCTACTGTATAAATACCGGTAGCGATATCGGTCCTCCTGCTGTTCTGTACCGATACCGATATTGGTGAAAAAATACCATATCGGTGGCCGATGTTGTAGCCGATCCGGTTATCGGTACACCTCTAATCTATACACCACTTCACATGAATATTGCTCTAATGGCAATGAGCACAGAGGAGTATCACACAAAGATTATTAGATACTGTTCAGAAAGTATCTCACTATACCAGACCATTTTACAAGATAATAGGTAATTGGATTGTCTCCCTATATGTGACTGGATCTGCAAAAACCAGTCTTATCGTCCAAGACAGTAAGTTGGATTTTTTCACAAAAACACAACTTAATGAATGCACTATCAAATTTCACTGTCACAGTCGACCAGAGTAAAGTGGTCTGCTTTTGCTGACTGCTTTTTTTTCAAGCATAGTGGCGAGCCGTACAAGTGGTCTGGGGTCTTGATGGAGCCCTGGCAAACCAGGAGATGGCTGTGTGTGGCTGTACAGCTCCGTGGTATTGGACAATGACCTGTGCTGTAAATTTCCTTTCATTTTAGCCAGTTCTGAGCCCTAAATGGCCCATAACTTGGCCTAATTCATCCCAACAAGTTCCTATTCAATTTTTGAACACCATCTTGCCTGCCTTCTACTCTTTTTTGGAGCTCGCCTGATAGACTCAGTTTAAAAACTATCTAAAATGGTGGGAAACTTACTGTAGCTGTGGCTACTTCTTCAGTGGATGATCTGGGAGGTAAGAAATTGTAAAATGTGGGAAAATTTGGAATGCATAGCTACCGCCATTGGCCAGCCACAACACTCTGCAAAACCGGCATTTCTCGATACTTTTAAATGGGCAATAAGACCAGTTTTCCCAGCTAGGATTCCATTCGTATTGATGCACAAACAAGCTCATTTTAGTGATACTGCCTAAAGTCAAATATTTTATGCTCTGTCAAATTGATACTGGTACTTCTCAAGTGTCTGACAATGATCATACTGATGGTCATTGTCAGCAAAAATGTGTAAAATGTTATTTTCCCTGTAAAAAAAGAAAACTCCCAAAAGAAGCACCACAGAAATTCCCCAGTTACTTGACTTTAAATTCAAACCACTTTCCAGATAATCCTAGTGCCATACTGTGATGTATCTTCTAGTATGTTGTACAA